>NC_141054.1:30237488-30689988 GCF_041138505.1 Cibotium barometz
AATTAGGAGTCAACCAAACCCAAAATAAGTACAAGCCCAAACCATGAGTTCAAAAATTATTATCTTTATGAACTTTAGTTTATGCTTTAAAATACCTCAACTCTAAGACATGAACAAGCCTCAAGATGCTAGTTCTAACTTGGCCTCAAGATACCAACCACTGATCCCATGGGCTAAGATTCCTTGGCCTTAGGATGCTAGTTCTAACTTGATCTCAAGATGATAGCTCTAAATCAACCCTTAAGATACCAACCATTGATCCCATGGACTAGGCTTTCTCCATTAGGCATGAAGACAATTAATCATCAGAATTGGTAGATTGGCAATATCTTGTAAAGAAAAATAAAAAGAAAGCCCATCCTGTACACTTATCAGTGCACTTAATGGAGGTCCCAAAGTTTCTTTTTCAACTTTTAGATTACTCATTATAAACAAAAAAATCCATTGGAACTAGAATCTCACACAACATTTACAATGCTATTGTTTCTTCTTAGAAACAACGTTATGTATGAAAGTGCCATGAAGCTTAACAACCTTGATGATTTCACTTGTTGCTAATTGAAATAAATATGCACACTGATGATCAAAACTAACGGTATGTATGAATAGTTTCATGAAGGTAAACAAAATATATAGTTTCACTTGTTTTGCTAATTCAAATGAATATACAACTTATGTGATCTCTTGTTATTGAAGTAGAAAAATTTAATGATTCAATCACAAATGATATGTATAAATAGTTTCATGAAGCTAAACAAACTATATAGTTTCACTTGCTAATTGAAATGAATCTACAACTTATGTGATCCCTTGCCATTAAAGTAAAAAATCTTAATGATTCAATCCACAGATTGTTAACAAGTTATGGCCACCTATCTAGTCCAGATGTATATGCTTTTAGATAGGGTCCTAAGTCTAGCCTATGGATGCAGGAGATTTCACCCAGCTTTCTACACACACGCCAACCACAAGGGGGTATCACCCTTCCAAACATTGTCCACTTTTGAAGGCAGTGGGCAAGTTGCAAGATGAGCCCCACAAGTGAGTTGCTCAGCCAATAATTGGAGTGAAAAGTTATTGGTGACTTGGTGTCATAATTGACTCTCTAAAAAGATTGGGAGAGGAAAGAGAGCTTGAGCTCTTGCAAGCACGTACACACACACTCACACAACAATGGTTAAGATACACACACAAAGATGGAAGGTTGAAATCTTCATCTTCTTGTTGCTCTCCAAAGAGGTCTACAAAAGATAAGTGAAAACCAACATAAGTACTAGAGTACTATGTACAAGTGGTCCATAATGTGAACATGCTAAGTAAGTAAGATGGCAAGATAAGTATGCCATAACTCGGTTGGACTAGCTAGGTGTAGTCCATTGTAGAATAACCGGGGTGAAGATCCATCATGTTAGCTACTAAACGTGCCATTGGTGTAAAAGAGGAATGGTCACCTAGGCAAAGTGGTCTACAAAAGATAAGTGGAAACCAACAAAAGTACTAGAGTACTATGTACAAGTGGTGATAAGATACCATGTAACCTTATCATGACATGCTCTCAGTGCCTACTTCAAGCCATACAATGCTTTACGTAGCTTGCATACATAATCTGGGTGACTCGAATCCTCAAAACCAAGTGTCTTGTACAAATATACTTCTTCTTATATCCCACAATGCAAGAACACATTCTTTACATTCATTTGATGTAAACTTTAACCTTTTGACATAGCCACTGCAATAATAGCTCTCATGGTTTGCCATCTTGGTAACAAGGATGAATGTCTCCTCATAATTAATGTCATAGGTTTGAGCATAACCTTTGGTGCCATCTCGGCAAGGGGGATGAATGTCTCCTCATAATTAATGCCACAGGTTTGAGGATAACCTTTGGTAACTAATCTCACCTTGTACCTCCTAATGATTCCATTTGAGTTGTGCTTCACTTTGTAGACCCATTTATATCAAATAACCTTTTTACCCTCAGGCAAAGGCACTAATTCCCATGTCTTATTTGCATCCAATATAGCCATTTTTTTCTCCCAATGTACATGCCCAACATCCTCAAAGCATGTGGGTTCAACCTCCTACACAACCTTTTCCATGTATGCCATCATACGTCAATCTTTGGATAGGTATCTTTGACCATACGTGATAGAGAGCATACGTCAATCTTTGGATAGGTATCTTTGACCATACGTGATAGAGAGCTCATATTTTAAAGTCGTTCACTTTGTTTGAGCTAAGATTTCCTCCCTCATAGCTTAGAGAGTTTTCATGGTTAAAAATAGCATGTTTGGACTCAAGCTTATGCTATCTTAAACTAGAAGGCTTTTCTACAAGGAGTGCTACACAACATAGCCAATACAAGATAGACCTTTTCTACAAGGAGTGCTACACAACATAGCCAATACAAGATAGACCTTCTTGTACTCCTTGTAGAAGGCTTTTCTACAAGGAGTGCTACACAACATAGCCAATACAAGATAGACTTTCTTGTACTTATCATGTAACCTTACCATGCCATGCTCTAGGTGCCTACTTCAAGCCATACAAGGCTTTATGTAGCTTGCACACATAATATGGGTGACTCAAATCCTCAAAACCAAGTGGCTTGTCGAAATATACTTCTTCTTATATCTCACAATGCAAGAACACGTTCATAGCTTTTGACATAGCCACTACAATAATAGCTCTCATGGTTTGCCATCTTAGCAACAGGGATGAATGCCTCCTTATAATTAATGCCGTGGGTCTGAGCATAACCTTTGGTGCTATCTTGGCAAGGGGGATGAATGTCTCCTCATAATCAATGCCACAGGTTTGAGGACAACCTTTGGCAACCAATCTTGCCTTGTATCTCCAATTAATTCCATTTGAGTTGTGCTTCACTTTGTATACCCATTTATATCCAATAGCCTTTTTACCCTCAAGCAAAGGCACTAATTGCCATGTCTTATTTGCATCCAATGTAGCCATTTCTTTATCCATTGCTTTCTCCCAATGTACATGTCCGCCAACATCCTCAAAACGTGTGGGTTCAACCTCATGCACAACCTTTTCCATGTATGCCATCATTTGTCAATATTCGGATAGGTACCTTTGACCATACTTGATAGAGAGATCATATTTTAAAGTACCCATATAAGTTTAAGTCGTTGACTTTGTTTGAGCTAAGATTTACTCCCTCATAACATACAGAGTTTTCATGGTTAAAAACACCATGTTTGGACTCAAGCTTATGCTATCTTAAACTAGAAGGCTTTTCTACAAGGAGTGTTACACAACATAGCCAATACAAGATAGACCTTCTTGTACTTATCGTGTAACCTTATCACGTCATGCTCTTGGTGCCTACTTCAAGTCATAAAAGGCTTTACGTAGCTTGCACACATAATCTGGGTGACTCAAATCCTCAAAACCAAGTGGCCGGTCCAAATATACTTCTTCTTATATCTCACAATGCAAGAACACATTCTTTACATTCATCTGATGTAAAATTTAACCTTTTGACCTAGTCACTACAATAATAGCTCTCATGGTTTGCCATCTTGGCAGGGGATGAATGTCTCCTCATAATTAATGCCATAGGTCTGAGCATAACCTTTGGTGCCATCTTAGCAAGGGGGATGAATGTTTCCTCATAATCAATGCCACAGGTTTGAGGATAACCTTTGGCAACCAATCTTGCCTTGTATCTCCTAATGATTCCATTTGAGTTGTGCTTCACTTTGTAGACCCATTTATATCCAATAGCCTTTTTACCCTCAGACAAAGGCACTAATTCCCATGTCTTATTTGCATCCAATGCAGCCATTTCTTTATCCATTGCTTTCTCCCAATGTACATGACCAACATCCTCAAAACATGTGGGTTCAACCTCTTGCACAACCTTTTCCATGTATGCGATCATACGTCAATATCCGGATAGGTTTTTTGACCCTACTTGACTTGCATGGTCCTAGATCTATCCTTGGGGTCTTTGCAGCTGCCTTAGCCTTCCTTGCACTAGGTGTCCTAATAGCTACAATTCCAAACTCCTCATAAATTCTCTTCTCTAAGCCAATAGACTCTCCATCAACATATGGATGCCGTGCTAAAATGTCAGGCATACCAGGAGACTCATCAACCTTCTCTTTACCTTTATGTGATGAACTTGTTGAACCTGCAAGATTGATTTACTGATGCAACTTGCCACTCCATGGTCTATCAACAAACCCATTGCTAGAGGACTCTCTCGGTCTACTCAATGACTGTGATTGCTGACCTATATTCTGTATAGCCACTTGCTCCTATGCATCAGCCCCAATTGAGTATTTTACAATAGCATACCAACTATTATCTCATAAAAGATAACATCCCTGTTCACCCTCATCTCATGTGTGACAGGGTTATAACATAAGTACCCCTTTTTCTCAAGGGAGTAACCAATGAAAATACATTTTTGAGCCTTTGGATCTAACTTATTGTGTAGTAATACATCTAAACACTTTGAAGTGTGCATCAGGAACATGTATATATGCAATGCATCCAAACACTTTCAAGTGTGCATCAGGAACATGTACATATGCAATGCATCTAAACACTTTCAAGTGTGAAAAATCTAGTTTTGTGCCAATAATATTTCTCCTCTGGGTCCTATTTATAATAATGTAAACTGTAGTCACAATAATTGCTTCAGCCCAATCATGATGAGGCATGCTCTTCTCTGCGAGCAACCTCTACAATGTGTCTATTCTTCCTCTTAGCAACACCATTATGCTTTGGACTGTACTTGCATGTGAATTACTTCTAAATTCCATGCCTTCTGAAGTATTCATTGAACTCATCTCCCCCTCTCAGCAACACCATTGTGCTATAGAGTGTATTTACATGTGAATTGCTTCTAAATTCCATGCCTTCTCAAGTATTCATTGAACTTATTTCCCCCTCCATCTAACCTTAGGCAAACGTGTTTGCTTTTTAGCCAATATTTTGAAATTTTAAAAGTGAGTAAACACTTCACTTTTCTACTTCCTTTTGTGGTCAACATCAATGAGCCCCAAGGGTGGGCCTTGTACTCTCCCTCACTAATGGTACCCTCCACCAATGATTCTTCGTTCTAGCCTTTTACTCTCCCTCACCAATGATTCTTTGACATGGTATTTTTAACCATGAAAACTCTCTAAGTTATGAGGTAGGAAATCTTAGCTCAAACAAAGTGAATGATTTAAACTTATAAGGATACTTTAAAATATGAGCTCTTTATCAAGGATAGGTGAGTAGTCCTCATTAGCTAACAATTAAATTGAACAAGGTAATGGTGATTACCTTGATCAAATGTGGACATGAGGTTGTCCAAAATAATTATTGTGAGTGATTAAGTGAGTCGAGATTCACTAACCTCTTAAGGCCCTGTGATGATAGATTGTTTAAGACTATGCTAATCCATGAGATATGTGTTTGGCTTGACTAAAAGTAGAATAAAACACTTGGAAACTTTTATTGTGGGATGGATTTGGGAATGGTACCTATCCCAATGAACCTCACTAGCATGTGATATTGGTGAATTACCATGTGTGAAGAGGTTAGAACCATAGTGTTCTAAAGACCAAGGATCACTAAAGGGTAGACCTATTATGGATTAGTGCCTTCTTATTGATTTGGGTTTTTGTATCCAAGATTCTTGCCATTAAACGGTGCTAGTTGCTTTGGCAAGAGAACTAGATAGGATGAGGATAGGATTTGGGTCAACAATGGTAAGATTTAAGATCTTTAATATTTTATTTGGACCTCTCTAGGGTGTAGGTTGATGGTAATGAGAGCTTCTCAAATGATGTTGGCTCATGACTCATGTGTGCATGCATGGAAAACCAACAAGAAAATTGTGTGTAATTAAATACAAGACTCTAAAATCCATACTTGACCTTGGGTAAGTGACTCAAGAATTAACATCTAAGAGTAGAAGTGATGTCCCATAGGCCCAGGGGGTGTCACACATAAGCACTTGCTATTGAGAGAGCTAGAGAATTATCCTATATGTGTACGGATAATAATAGCACCAAAGTCCTATTCTCACAAGGAGTCTTCTATGCCAGCCAAAAGAGACAAGTTTCATAAAAATTAAACCATTATCTATGATGCTAGCTAGACTCTCTTGACTAAATTTTTTCGTGATGCCATAATTATATTTGTTTTTCTTTGTTTCAATGCACTTTACAAGAAGGTTCCCCCCAAGCAAAGAATTAAATTTTGCATCAATACTTAAAAGTTAACTGAACACAAAATCAAACAAAAAATTTGTGGCATTGATGAAGGAGTGTGTAATTAAATAACTTTAGAAGAGCCATTTACAAATGGAATAGAGAATAATCTTACCCCTTGGCATATTGTCGCTCATTGGACTCCACCTCACAAATGGCCATTTTTTCAAACTTGAGCAACCAGCCTCGTCTCTCATAAAAACATTCATTCTCTAAGTGATTATCGAGTCTCGAATAACCTCACTCATTACTTGCCGGCTATCCCCTCCATTTGGAAAAGGGGTAGAAGGTGAAGGGTATGGGGATAATCTTCAAGAAAGTGGTACAAGGAAAATTGGCAACTAATTCATGAGGACTATTAGTATGTTGTTGTGTACATTGTGGGAAGGAGTAAGGTGTGAATGCCCTACTAGCTTGAGGGAGGTCATTCACTTAATCTCTAGGATTAAGTAGGCTTTTCATGGATCAAGGTTTGCATGTGTGTTGGTGGTGGACGTGTGTGGTCGCTACGAAACAAACTAACCAAAATCGTTATATCAATGAAATCAGTATGTATGTAATGCGATCGTTACAGCGGAGGTTCACACGAAGGCCTGCCGGCACAATGTTCTTTCAACAAAGTTAAAGGTCAACATGCGCGCCGCCATGGAAACACCCCCCTATAACGACCCTTCTTCTCCCCCCAGAAGCAGGCTGTTCTTGTCCAAAACACCATCTTTTTCTCTCGTTTTCTCAACACAGTTGAAGACGCCCGTAACACAGTTGATTATGCAGTACAATAATCGTTATTATGGGCAATTATTGTGCCTTCTTCTGCAATAATCACGTGATACCATAAATATTAAGCATAGATTATAGCACAACACGCATGCAGTAATACTGCGCTGGATCAATTCTGTCTTGAGCTCCACCTTGCAGGTTGATGGATTAATATCATGCATTCTTGAATCTTCAGAATTAATTAACCACGCTAATTCCGGTTGAGATTATCAATGGCAGCTCCCTTTGCCCCTCAATTCACCCCTAACTACCCCTTACTGAATCCAGAAACCTTTTACAACGATCATTGCTTCCAAACCCAACCTCAAAATCCATCGATCTCCGGCCATGCCGATCAAAGCTCATATTATACGGCCGGCTTTGATTGTTGCAGTCAAAACTCTTCGCCAGCTTCAGCAGAAGCTACTAATTGGGCTCTAAACCCGATCACTAATCATGGGTTAGGAAGGAGTCCTGAGAATTCAGAGTGGGAGATTTCAGGAGATTATTATGAGGAGTTTGATCATAGTATGAAAAACTCAATCATAAATGATGAGATTAATGAGAATTTAGCAGGATTGAAGGAGCTTAGGCACTATGTGCAGTTCAAGCACTGCCCTAGAGGACATTGGAGGCCAGCAGAGGATGATAAGCTAAGGGAGCTAGTTGCAGAATACGGACCCCAAAACTGGAACTTGATATCAGAGAAGCTACAAGGAAGATCAGGTTGGTTCAATATTAACAAACTAAATCTTGTAATATAATCATCATTAATAAATGAGCAAAATAGAAGGCTCAATCTGAAAACTGTGCATGTTAACCCAAAAAAATTGAGTGTTTTTTTATAGATGAAAAATCGTAAATTAGAAGTGTATTAGCTTCACTTTAACCTACAGATTGCTCAAATTTTCAAGTTCCTACTCAAATTGCAGAAAAGAACCCTTTCAAAAGTTTCAAGAAATAGTTATACTTAGATAGAGTTATGAAGAAAATGCCTGTTTCAAAAATCATCATCTCCTCTTTAATCCATGGTGAGAAGATTCATGTAAGGAAAAGTTTTCCTAGAAGATTGAATCAATATCCTTCCAAATTTTTGGCGATCGAGGTAGTCACTCCAATAGTTTTTTTTTTTGGTGAGTACAACATACACTATTTTTTTAACCCTGAGTACACACTTTTTTTTTGTGTGTGTGAGTACACACCAAAAAATAGTGTGTAGTACACACTATTTTTTTACCCCTTTGTGGAGTGAGTATGTGTGTTACCCCTTTTGTGGAGTGAGTGTGTGTGTGTGTGTGTGTGAGTGATTTGGGGGAGGGGGGTGATGGTGAAAAACTGGCACACATTGTACCATAGCAATACCACTAATGAACAAGTAGACCCCTTGACCAATAGGATTGAATGATGTACACACATTCTAATATGCAGGATGAGCACATGCAATGGGCTGCTTGGAAGGTTAGAGTGACCGTGCTTGAAGTCATTAGGAGAATATTGCCTAGGAGCATAGTAGTGATTGTGATTTTTTTCCAACGAGTGAGAAAAAGGATAGGGTTGGGGACTGTGCCCAGGTTTCCTTAATCACATGCTTTTGATTGGTTGGTTTTATAAGTAAAATGGTAAATTCTAGTCGGTCTTCTTAAAGACAAGGTCAAAGTTTTGGTTTTTAATGATGAATATTGTATGTAGGTTTTTGTGAATACTAGAGAGGTCTAATTAAGGAAATAGAGTGCCCTTCAATGGTTAGAAAAGTGGCCTCTATGACTCGCAAGCCACCCATTGGTGGGTCAGTTTATCCCACTAATGACATATGTACCAAGCATAAATCTATCCTCACCCTTGAGAAGCTAGATTGCATAGAGTTGAAAATTGTCACATGATGTCATGGAACACCTAATGACAACAAAATCGTAAACGAAGGTCATGGAAAGCACTTACCAAGATTTACCAAGGTCATGGAAAGCACTTACCAAGATTTACCAAGGTATGTAGGTGGGAGAGTGCCTTCAATGATGTCCAATCAGTGGTGCCACGACCACAATATGTCCATCTATGTGGTACAGACATTAACATGTGAACCCCTCTTACAAGGGATGATGTCCTTTATGGGTTTTCAATGGACTACATTTACATTTTAGTGGGCTCTCACAACTAGGCTATTGCCATGCATAGTATGGTATCACATAGCATGATAACTTGATAATGTTGAACTAAGGTGGCCCTTCTACAAGATGATCTATAGATTAAGGTCAAACTACATGTCGTTGAACCAGACAATACCACTATAACTTATTGAATGGATCAGTCAATCTTGATTTATATGAACTCTTTTAAAGCATTATAAATGAACTAATCTAATCCTAATTTATATGAACTCTTCTAATTCACTACCAATGAAATCTTCTAATGCATTATGAGTTATTTAATGGATAAGTCAATTCTAATTTATATGAATTCACTCTTCTAATTAATTCATATAAATGAATTATTTAATGGATAAGTCAATTCTAATTTATATGAATTCACTCTTCTAATTAATTCATATAAATGAAATCTTTTAATTATGCATTGTTTAATGGGGATGAGTCAATTCTAATTTATATTATGAACTCTTCTAATGACAAAGTACCTAATTCTAATAATAAATAATGGGTTTAGGCATAATCAGGTGCATGGAGCGAGAGAGAGAGTGTGTGTGTTTAATTAAAATTAATTGATCACACTAATGATCCGAATTTGATGTGCAAGGAATCAATAATAATAATAGTGATCATGATGTGTAGGGAAGAGTTGCAGGCTGAGATGGTTCAATCAGCTGGACCCAAGAATCAATCGCCGGCCTTTCACAGAAGAAGAAGAGCAGAGGTTACTGGCTGCTCACCGTTTCCATGGCAACAAGTGGGCCATGATCGCTAGACTGTTTCCCGGCAGAACCGACAACGCCGTCAAAAACCACTGGCACGTCATCATGGCCAGAAGATTCCGAGAGAGATCCAAACCCCTCATCTCCAAGAGAAAGTATATTCCCTTGAATATTCCACCCACACCAACACTCCAGAATATTTTTCCTTAAAACTTGCAATTTTAAAATTTATAAGTTTTTCTTCAATATTTAAAATTTATAAGTTTTTCTTCAATATTTATAGGTTTTTCCGCTAAAATATAACTAAAATGCTTAAAATTTTGTGGATCTTTAAAATTGCAAAAATAAAATTTACAAGTGAGATCATGAATTTTGCAGGTGCGTTGTAAGGGTTTGCGGATTTTCTGTGAACACTGCAACACTCCCTTCTTGTGCTACCACCCCATGTGACCCCAAAGCTCTAGCACCAAGCCATGATGATCTTAAAGGTACTTCTCTCACAAACCTTCAATACATAAGGCACACACAAAATTGATCTCATTATTTTATTTTCACACAACTAAGTGTCTTAGAGCCGTGTCTCATGTTCAACCCTCTTAAATAGGGTGATAGTTAAAATTATTGTCCTCCGATTCAGTAGCTCCTAGTTGCATAACCCACTCATCAAAATCGATTTTTGTTGAAATCTTCAATTTCATTCCTTCTTCCGAAACAATTTGACTATTTTTGGTGAAAGTACCCGAAATCATCGTATTTGAGCATTTTTCTTCCTTACTTGTAGCGCATCTAAAGTTATGCTATTTTTAAGAGTTATTTTTTAAAATTTGCGTGAGACTACTCATTTATGCGATTAAGAGACCTTCAGTCCCCTTGCTAATGCTACATGAGACAGGGCTCTTAGAGATCCCCCCTGCCCCCCTTCTGCCTGGACACACCCTCATGAGTTGATAATAGGCAAGTGAGATTTCCTTTTTTCACGAGCAATGGTTATGTGTGTAAAGACCCCTAAGCAAGTTTATTGATTATCATATGACGAGTCAATGGCTACATGAGCTAAGTCAGCCCTTTATGATACATCAAAAGGGATGACTTTGCAAGTGATATGTCCTCTTTTCAAGGACAAGGGAGGTTATGTGTGTAAAGACCCTAGGCAAGTTTATTAGATCATCATATGACTAATCAAGGGTTATGTTGTAAAGACTCTAAGCAAGTTTATTGATCATCATATGACTAATTAAGGTTTATGTGTGTAAAGACTCTAAGCAAGTTTATCAATCATCGTATGACTAATCAAGGAAAGTTTAACCTTATGTATGTAAAGACCCTCAACAAGTTTATCAATCATCATATAGAGACCCTAAGCAAGTTTATTGATCATCATGTGACTTATCAAGTCATCCCTTCATGATACATCAAAAGTGATACAACTTATCTTAGAGGTGGCTTTTATACAATGTCCTTTACCATCCATGTAAATTATCCCCACTACCTAGCATCCACACACATGAATTCATCATTACATCATACCTGCACTAAGTAAGAATAAAAAGGTAATTGATTATTATATCATACAACTACGTATGACATAATAATCAACTAAGTTGTATGATTATTATATCATACAACTAAGTATGATATATCATACCTGCACTAAGCATGGATAAAAAGGCAATTGATTATTATATCATACAACTAAGCAAACATTGAAAAGATTAGAAGAGGTAATTAATAAGCTCATCAGACCATAGACCATAACTAGCAAGCATTGAAAGGGGAAATTTTATCATATTTCCAAGCAAGATTCAAAAGATATAGCTGATTATGAGCAAGGGTTAATTGATCATTTTATCATACCATTAAGCAAGGCTACTAAGAGATAATAGTTTATTAATTCATACCACTAAGCAAGGATTAAAACAAATAGTTCATCCACCATAATGAATGAAACAAGGTAATTGAATCCATAATGATACTCCAAAAGGCTAATCGAAAAGCATAATGATACATCAGAGCCATGCTAATCGAAAAAGCATAATGATACATCAGAGATATACTTGAATTCATAAGGAATTTGAAGTCTTGACTAATACATCAAAAGATGTATTAACTGATTTTTCAACAGAAACCATTCTAAGAATATGTGTGCAGGAGGGGGGGGGGGGGGGCGCATGTACGTTTGTTTATTTACTTATTAATTTGTAGTTTGATTCAAAATAAGATTACATTAGTAGAAAGCATCAATCTAATCATCATATAATTAAGCAAAAAATTATTGAGCCATAATAATTAATTCCTCAAGCCTAATAAGGTTTGTTAGCAAGTCTATAAAAATGATTGCAGGTACTTTAACGCTAGCAGAACTGGGATTAAAAAAGCTTGGAAAATCAGCTGATCGGCCACTTCAGTTGATCAAGGTCCCTAATGAAGAAAATCAACGTGCTAATCTCAAAGTTAATCACCAAACAATTGTACCAGCAACAATATGGGCGCCATCAGTAGAAAATAATTTTTGTGGAGCTGATGCATTCAATATGCCCCAATGGTTTCCCAGCATAATTCCATTGTACAGTAATGACACTTCCATAGTTGCAGACAAAAATGCAGAGATGATTACGCAGGCACAAACACAAAACAAAGCTTGCTCAAACATTACGGTTCTTAACACCACTAATCCTCGATTAGCTCCCTTTAATCTAAGCTCCCATGCTAATGCACTTCCGAGGTTGGTGCCCACCAAGCTTCAGCATGCAAGCAAACAGGTAGGGCTACGTGGCAGCTCCTCGTCCCTCCACGGGATGCTATCGCTGCCATTAGATGAAAACACCGAGTACATTCTAGCGGAGCAAGAAGACCACTGCACGTCGCAGCTGCAGGCGAATTTCATCGACTTCCTTGGCGTTGGTATATGATCTTCTGTACCAAAGCTCGAAACAAGCCTAACTACTAACTACTAAGGTTTGTTGTCTACAATTTTGTGGGGAAATTTTAAGTCTTATTTTTTTATTCTAAGCTGTATTGCTTAAAGTTGAGTGTTTATTTTCTATCAGTTTCTTAATCTCATTTGAAATATATTGCCCCAATTTTTCTTTTCAAGCATTGTCCCAACACAAAACTAGATACCCTAATCTTGCAACAACCCATGTATATTGATGAGAAATTGGTACCCAAAGCAAAGAAGGAGGGCATCCTTTAATCCCATGGCCATTAAAAAAACAAGAGAGTATGTATCCATATGCATTACATACACATGAAAAGTTTCATCCTTTTCTAGCACCATCTTGTCACTATGTTGGGTCCACATACTTAATATTGGGATCTAAGAAGCCCTATGTGCATTTACATGAGAAATTGACCCTCAAAGGCTAGAAGAGAAAAATTTTAATTTTAAGTAGATGGGAATAAAATTCTACAATGTTGTGTTTCTAGTTATCTTAAACATGGTTGTAAATTTTCATCCTTCGAACACCACATTGTTAATAAATTGGATATGTCTAAGCAAATGTTTTTCTCTTGTAAAATAATTTCTACTTAAAAAGGGCAAAGTTGGCTACTTCCATGCTCAAATTTGACCAAAGTTTGTTTAGTAAGTCTAGATTGAGTAGTGATACGACCTCTACATTTCAATCACGTCTGCAAATGATACCAATTTTAATCTACATTATCAACATTTAGACCTTTCAATATTAAGCTTTTCTATAGGGAGACATCTGAGAGCTTTTCTATAGGGAGACATCTGAGAGCTTCCATGCATATAATTAGGTTGATAAGTCTATTCCTTACTTGCCACCAAGCTCTTTTTTTTTGAAAGAAGCGCCAGGGGGTGGGTTTTGGGGTGGTGGGGATATAGAATCTTAGTAAGCTTGCTTCTTTCCTACATGCTCTCAAAGCCTCCATAAACTCCCACACCAAGATTCTAGTTCCTACCTCTTCTTCTCTATCTTTAGAAGTAGGCACAATGTATGTATGTGTGTGTGTGTGTTTGTCATGTGTTTTCTTTAAAATAAATCAATAAACAAATGTGTGGGAAGTATATTATTATTTTTCCCTAAGAAAAGATTAGTAGCTAGTAAATACCATAATACAAGATTAAGAGCAACTAAATCATTATAAAGCTGCATAGTAAACGTCAATGATATTATTTTTTCAATGTACTTGAACATTTCAAAGCTTTTACATAGAGAACATGGAGATTTTAAATGAAACATAAGATGACTTTGTCCTAGACATTAATCTATAGAAGCAAAAAGACATTCAACTTATTTATCAATTAGAAAAAGAGATTTGTGATAGTTACCAACTTAAATCCCATTGATATGCATATTCGATTTGTGTAAGGTATTTTAATGAAGTCATGATCATCAATTGATGGGGGCGGGGAGTGTGGGGTGATTTGTGAATGTTGTACATTTGCAATTTGCACTTAAGATGGAGATGGGACCGTATTCCGTTAAGTGACTTAAACATGGGAGAGAAAGTACGCCACCTTCTTTTTCTTCGTTTCTTCGCTACACACACACACACACAGAGCAAGCAAACACTGCTGCTTCGACTCTCTGATCAGCGCGCGCCCATCAGGAAAAGCTACGGAACATGGCTGTAAGTTTATTTCCATTTTATTCTGTGTCTCTCTCTGTCTCTCTCCTTTTGCATGAAAGTTTGACAACACTGTATATGCTTAAGAAGTCAAGTAGAGAGGGGTTGTTGTTGAAGGCGTTCATCAACTGTTTTGGACGACCAGAAAACAGGACCCCGAGATGAGCATCCACTTGTGTTGCTGCTGCAGCAGGCTGCTCGGCTCCACCAAAATAAGCACCCAGAGGGCGTCTGTGGGAAGGGAAATCAGAGTTCCGACATTCTCGAGCAACGTCACCATCGGGGCAGCGCGGGGGGAGGTTTGTCTCTCTCTCTCTCTCTCTCGTCGTCTGTTGAAGGCTACAGACCATGCCCAGGTGTCCGCTCATTGAAAGAACGGCTTTATGCACAGAGATAGACAGAAACAGTTTAAGGGTATATATGAGATAGGACACATATAGATATATATATACATGGGATGTTTTCGGTCCAAATTTGGGGCGCTTGGTCTTCACATCTTCAGTTAAGCAAACCTGCAAATAATCATAAGTTAGGAATTCCTAGTATGTACCAAAGTCTGTTGCATTGCAGATCAACTGATCCTATTTTGTAGGAATTGTATTGCCTGAACTATGTTAGTATCATTCAGCTTGTTATTCAGCTTTGTTAATATAGTATACAGACCTCACATATGAACATATTTATACATTATTTTAGTGACATTCAGTTCCCCCCCCCTCCTCCCCCCCTTTGGAACACTAAGCTATTCCTAGATATCCATATCTCCCATAAACAGCCATATCTAATAATACTAAACAACAAGTTAGTAACTTTTTCGGGTTCTTCCCCCCTTCCCAAGACCTAATCCTCCCATAAACCCTGAACTGCCAAGCACATGGCCACCTATTTCCCCATCCTAGCCCAAAATCCCCTGATAGTAAGACATTACTAGAAAGTATGCCTTCCATCTTCCAAGGTTAATCTGCACCTTGGGCAGTAGCCTGAAGTAAAGTTTCTTTGAAGGAGTTTGGATCCAACCAGTAGAGCTAACAAGCATACTCTCCATAAGAATACCTGAAATTTCAAAGGCATGTTAGATTCATATATGAGTTACCATCTTTTCCTCCAAGTTTCAGGTCTCCAATTTACTTTCCAAGTTTTGTTTCAATATTCTGTATTTAAATCTGTTTTCCTCAATTCTAAGTACAAGACCTTAGTTGATCCTTTGTCCAGCTTAACCCCTATGTAGCATTATATGGGACGTATAATGCATTTAGTACGAATAACATGGGTTATTCGTCGTTTCTCCTTTAATTAGACGAATAACATTTTTTTTCTTTTAGATCGATAATTTATCGATCAAAAAACTGGTGTTATAAGCCGCCAAAAGCTAATTAAATCAATTCTTTTCAAAAGCTTTGTAAGAGAGAGTGTGATTAGAGAAAGAGAGAGTGAGAGAGTGATTAGAGAGTGACTTATAGGTTTAAGATGATTAGTAGACAACATTTGTGAAGCTTTTCTTTTTTTCTTTCTTTTTTTTTTTTGCTTAAAAAAAGCTAGTAATGTTCACTCTAGCACCCGTATGAGATATTTTTTACTATTCTAATTAAGCACTAATACTTGTTTAAGCCTACTATGTCCACTCTGGTCTTTACCGACCAATTGTGTCCACTTTAAGTTCAATTTGGAGGAAGCCACTTACTGTGTCCACTTTGGAAGAAGAGGGCAAAGAAGCCAGCATTCTTTGCTAGCATTCTGGAAGATGGAGACCCAGCCACAATGTCAGCACAACAGGCCAGTTGCAAGAAGACATCATGGTTATGAAGGTACTAGCAGCACTAGTAGCACGGAGGATCAACTAGATACTAGAGCTCATATTCAAGGATCATGGGTAGATCCTTTGTCTCCCCTATCAGTGTTGTTACCAAATATAGCAGGCATATCACTAGAAGAGGTAGAGCCATCCTCACCTTAGCCCAAATAAGCATCACTTTGCACTCTGAAGTAAGTGGTGAAGTTAGGAAGGTAGCATCAGAAGCAGGAGAAACAAAAATGCCTAGATCGTCAAGGTTTGTTTTGGTCTCTTGAGATCAACCAAAACCAGAAACAGAAAGCAGAAGAAGCAAGAAAAAGGGAGTTAGAGGAGAGACAAAAGTAGAAAGCTACTCTGCAGAAGCTGAAAAAGAAGAAGAAGCTTGAAGAAGAGGAAAAGAAAAAGGAGGAAGAAGAAAAGAGAAGGAAGGATGAAGAAGAGAAGAAGAGGAGAGAAGGAGAACAAAAGAAAAGGAGAGAAGAAACAGCTCAAAAGGGGAAGTGCCCACAAGAAAAAAAGTTGTCATACCAGCAGCGGAACTACGACCTTGGGTTGCGACTCTAACACAGAAGGTGTAGGAAGCCCAAGCCATAGCTTCAAGCTACCTGGAGAGTTGGAGGCAAAACTCCCTAGCCAACAACTTCATACAAACAGAGGGCTTATGTCCGTGGCCTAGAACATCCTCTTGTAGGTTGTCTCTTCGATGAAGGAGTATGAGATGAAGGCCCGGAGCACAATCAATCAGATGTGTGCCCTGAATGATGGTACAACAAAACAAGGAGATGCAGAAAAAGATCACCATGGCGGAAAGAGCCCTAGTACAGTAAAAGGAGCTGGCTGAGGGGAAGATCAGAGCTCTCATCAGCGAAAGGCACTTGCTCCAAGCTCGAGTGGAAGGGCTTCGAGTGGAATTAGCAAAAGCAAAAAATCCAAGAAAGTTCTGGGTCGACACCATCTAAGGACTAAAGGATGAAAAGCAGAACAACACAACGGCATTGGCGGTTGCCCAGCCAGAAGCCCAAGCCCTAAAAAACCAAGAAGAACTTCAAGAAGTTTTGTACATTCCACTAGATGCCAAAGTAGCAGTGATAAGAATATCAAAGGCCAAACTCAGCAAGGTCTAGGATTAGCTGGTGCAAGCCCTTATAGAAATTCAAGAACAAATGTCTTGCAAACCATAACAAGTCATTCATAACCTACAAGAAGATGATAATGCAGACAAGCAGCCTAGCAGCAATAGCTAGTAGGCTAGGAGTTTCCCAAAACAAGTGCTTCAAGAAAGGCAAAAGAAGTAGAAAATGAAGACTAAAATCTGGCACAATGATTGAAGGCTACTACTTGGAAAGCAGAACACTGGGAAAAGGAGGCGAAAAAGTTAGCTGAAAGAAATAAGGCGTTGCAACAGGAGTTGCATGACGCCACACCCTTCAAGGAATATGCAAATATATTGAGAGAAGCTCTCCAAGATAGAGACAAGGCCAAAGAGCAGGCAGAGGAGTACAAACAAAAGCTTGAAAGGAGCACAAAATTTGAAATAGAAACCATCAATGAGCTGAACGCACTGGAGTTGGAAATGCAGCACTGCATAGAGAATGAAAATTAGCTCAGAAAAGAAGGGTTTGAAGATTGGGAAAACTACAAAGCTACCCTCCAGATGCAAATAGAGGAGACACGGCAAGTGGTAGAAAGGGTCCATCAGACCCAAAAGACAAGGCTAAAGTGGAAGTTAGAGCTAAGGAAAGAAAAGGAAGAAATGGCCACACTCCAAGCAGAACTCACAAAGGTAAAGGCCAATGCTGAGCTAGCCATAGAAAACATGAAAATATTATCGCCCCCCGGAGTATCCAGAAAGGGGTGTGGAGAACTGTTGGTTGAGATCCAGAAGTTGCATGACATCAACCAAGCCGTACACAAAGAAAATGGGCACTTGAAAGACCGATTGGTCAACAGCTCCGTGGGCCAGTCTAGATAATCCATTCTTTGAAGCTTCACATGTGATGTTCTCTGAGTTGCTAAGAGCTAACAAAGAGCTACCACCATATTTTCAGAATACAGATAGAATAAGATCCATACTTACTAGGAAACCTCTTCCTCTGGAACACCCAAGCTCACAATACTTGTAGCCACTACAGGGAAGGAGGATGCTTCCACCTCGAATGCAACTACCTACAAATGTCAGTGTCTGGAAGTGGGGCACTGGAGACCCGAAAGAGAAAAAAGTACTAAGTTCACCTTCAGATGATCCAGTAGAATATGAAGAAGCTATAGCGGAGCCCTATACCAATGGTGGAAAAGAAAATTCTAGGACAGATTCCACTCAGACCGGTGGTAAAAGTTTTTTATACAAAGACACCACAGACTGACAAAAAGGGTTTGGGTTGCTCAGAAGAACAGGTAAGAGAATTAAATAGGATGCAATAGCATGCCACACCTATTCCGATGATGTATACATCCCGGACCATACTCCCCTAGAAATGTTCATAAGATTCAAAGAAAAAATTGTCAGGTAAACTGGTTCCGGAGCAGAAGCTCAAGTACCACACATGCCAGGTGTTGTGCTGCCGAGTAACTCAGTAGCGGCAAAAGGCGTTGGCAACCCACTCCACATGTCATGAGCACCACATCAGTATCGCATGTGTGGAGGTGGAAAAATGTAACCACCAAAGAGCCGTTTCCAAGAATAAGAAGTCTCAGCGTAAAAGGGTGACTAGATCACTACAAATAGATAGACACAAGGGAGATACGGTGATACACAGAAAGAGGGATAGACACTTTGATAGAATGAATGTATGAGAATGCATGTAAGGGAGAATTTTCTCATGATGAGATTGTTTACACATATGTTGGTAATCACGCATATGTGGATGGAATACATGATGTTCATGGAAATGTTGATAGCCTTGAGGAGACATATCCTACTTTCTTGGGGATTTTGGGGATCTTACACATGCTATACATGCCAATGATGATGTATGCAATGGTGGTGAGCATGTGAATTTTGAGAGTAATGCTTATGCTCATACGGAAGCTAGCTATGAGGGGTGTATCTTTGAGCTTTGCGGATGCCAGATGGATTCTAAGGCTTATGAGAGTGGGGCATTCACTTTCGGTTGCATTACTTGTCATGTGAGATGCATGGTGCAAGACTATGTGGTATGCCATGGTTTTGGTGTATTTCCCTTGGCTGATGGAGGTACTCTTGCACATGGTGTATTGGATTTATGTTTTGGATTGATGGATACACAGATACGTCTTCCTTGCGATCCTGGTATATATGGTAGCCTAACTATATGGATTGGAGATTATAGTAGCTATCCTTCCGAGATCTGGGTGGCTACTTGTGCTTGAGGAGGCTTAATCGTTGGTCTCTTGGTTTGCCTTTTGATCCTAGATGTCAAAGTTTTTGATAAGTTGTCCTTTGAAGAATCAATTTGGTGCATAAAGAGTGAATATGGGTTACTAGAATTTCTGAAAATCACTGTTGGGACAACCCTATATCTTTTGATGTTCGATACAAAATGCTTGCCAGAAGCTTCATGAAGTACATATGCCATTATGAAGTACATGATATGGCTTGATTTGAGGGCATTGAGGGCAGTTTATAGCCGTAGATATGTCTTTAAATTGGCTCCAACATACATAGCTCATGCATGAGCATGTTACTTGATATGAGTCCTTGATGGTATACTTCATCCATGCAAGTTTGTACATGTATATCTAAGGTTCGAGGACGAAACCTCTTAGGTGGGGATGGTTTGTAACAAAGTAAAAAGAGACTCAAGTCAATTGGGGCCCAAGGCCAAGGGATAAAGGAGATGTAAAAGGGGCCAAGGGTTACGACTAGGGTTGGACATATCCGTAATGGAAAGGGTGGCCTAGTATATAAGTGAATATGGGCCAATCTCATAGGAACGTTTTATATGAATCTTGATTATGACTTTCTTAATAGTAATCACCTTTTATTTTCCCTAATCATAGGCTAATCTCTTAAATTCTTGCTTAATCCATGTTTTCTAAGGTAATCTAGGCTAATGAGGCTACCAACTTTCTTTCAATTCTACATAGTCTTTCCAAACGTTTTTTCTTTTAAGTGTTGATTAGGCTAAACCTGCAGTTATTCTCAATCTCCCCTCAATTTTCTTGTCAAAAGCTAAAATGAAGGTTAATCTTAGCGCTCTAAGTCAGCATTTTTCCCTAGTTGGTTAATAATATCTCTGATTCTGTATCAGTCTCCCCACCACACACACTACAAAACACCCCCCCGCTCCACATACTAAAATGCATTTTATACCCACGAAGTTTAACATCATAAAACTTACCTAAATTTTCAGATCTATCGGATTGAAGTCTCTCATATTCCACAGAACGTACGCATGGAAGCCCTTTTTAGGGCTGTCGAGAGGACCTTTGGACGTATCATGAGAGCAGTAAGAAAACAAAATGACCCATCTGTGGTAATGTTTTTCCCTCATCATTGTGCTCTCATAATTGCTTGGATGTAGGATTGTGCATCTTGTCTAATATAAATGTGTGATGAACATGCGTTTGACAGGTCATTTTCTATATAGCAGATCCAGTATTTGTACGAGGTGCTGGTGGGGGCAACCAACTGCTGGGCACCTAGAGGTGGCTGCAAACGTGCATATACCACATAGCGCGCCCACACTATATATACCCCCACGTAAACATCGAGCTATTTATTAACCTTGTTATTTGGAAGTATATAAATACCTTTATAAGATTTGCTTCTAATGTCATCTTATTATTTCTCTCTTTTAATAGAGCCTCCCCGCCGCAGCCAATACGAAGCGTATACAAAAATTTTAAGCTTCTTATGCAGTTTGTCAAATCAGGTGATGAGCAGCAATGCTTTAATCTTTTTACACAGTTTGTCAAATCACGTGAGCAACAATGCTTTACGTTTTTAAATGCGAAAATATTTCAAGGGTTCTTTAGTATATTATAAATAGCGTCGTTTAAAATATCTATATAGATATTTTAAACGACGCTATTTATAATATACTAAAGAACCCTTGAAATATTTTCGCATTTAAAAACGTAAAGCATTGTTGCTCACGTGATTTGACAAATTGTGTAAAAAGATTAAAGCATTGCTGCTCATCACCTGATTTGACAAACTGCATAAGAAGCTTAAAATTTTTGTATACGCTTCGTATTGGCTGCGGCGGGGAGGCTCTATTAAAAGAGAGAAATAATAAGATGACATTAGAAGCAAATCTTATAAAGGTATTTATATACTTCCAAATAACAAGGTTAATAAATAGCTCGATGTTTACGTGGGGGTATATATAGTGTGGGCGCGCTATGTGGTATATGCACGTTTGCAGCCACCTCTAGGTGCCCAGCAGTTGGTTGCCCCCACCAGCACCTCGTACAAATACTGGATCTGCTATATAGAAAATGACCTGTCAAACGCATCATCACACATTTATATTAGACAAGATGCACAATCCTACATCCAAGCAATTATGAGAGCACAATGATGAGGGAAAAACATTACCACAGATGGGTCATTTTGTTTTCTTACTGCTCTCACGACACGTCCAAAGGTCCTCTCGACAGCCCTAAAAAGGGCTTCCATGCGTACGTTCTGTGGAATATGAGAGACTTCAATCCGATAGATCTGAAAATTTAGGTAAGTTTTATGATGTTAAACTTCGTGGGTATAAAATGCATTTTAGTATGTGGAGCGGGGGGTGTTTTGTAGTGTGTGTGGTGGGGAGACTGATACAGAATCAGATATATTATTAACCAACTAGGGAAAGATGCTAACTTAGAGCGCTAAGATATACCTTCATTTTAGCTTTTGACAAGAAAATTGAGGGGAGATTGAGAATAACTGCAGGTTTAGCCTAATCAACACTTAAAAGAAAAAACGTTTGGAAAGACTATGTAGAATTGAAAGAAAGTTGGTAGCCTCATTAGCCTAGATTACCTTAGAAAACATGGATTAAGTAAGAATTTAGGAGATTAGCCTATGATTAGGGAAAAGAAAAGGTGATTACTATTAAGAAAGTCATAATCAAGATTCATATAAAACGTTCCTATGAGATTGGCCCATATTCACTTATATACTAGGCCACCCTTTCCATTACGGATATGTCTAACCCTAGTTGTAACCCTTGGCCCCTTTTACATCTCCTTCATCCCTTGGCCTTGGGCCCCAATTGACTTGAGTCTCTTTTTACTTTGTTACAAACCATCCCCACCTAAGAGGTTTCGTCCTCGAACCTTAGATATACATGTACAAACTTGCATGGATGAAGTATACCATCAAGGACTCATATCAAGTAACATGCTCATGCATGAGCTATGTATGTTGGAGCCAATTTAAAGACATATCTACGGCTATAAACTGCCCTCAATGCCCTCAAATCAAGCCATATCATGTACTTCATAATGGCATATGTACTTCATGAAGCTTCTGGCAAGCATTTTGTATCGAACATCAAAAGATATAGGGTTGTCCCAACAGTGATTTTCAGAAATTCTAGCAACCCATATTCACTCTTTATGCACCAATTGATTCTTCAAAGGAAAACTTATCAAAAACTTTGACATCTAGGATCAAAAGGCAAACCAAGAGACCAACGATTAAGCCTCCTCAAGCACAAGTAGCCACCCAGATCTCGGAAGGATAGCTACTATAATCTCCAATCCATATAGTTAGGCTACCATATATACCAGGATCGCAAGGAAGACGTATCTGTGTATCCATCAATCCAAAACATAAATCCAATACACCATGTGCAAGAGTACCTCCATCAGCCAAGGGAAATACACCAAAACCATGGCATACCACATAGTCTTGCACCATGCATCTCACATGACAAGTAATGCAACCGAAAGTGAATGCCCCACTCTCATAAGCCTTAGAATCCATCTGGCATCCGCAAAGCTCAAAGATACACCCCTCATAGCTAGCTTCCGTATGAGCATAAGCATTACTCTCAAAATTCACATGCTCACCACCATTGCATACATCATCATTGGCATGTATAGCATGTGTAAGATCCCCATGATAGCCAAAATCACCAAGAAAGTAGGATATGTCTCCTCAAGGCTATCAACATTTCCATGAACATCATGTATTCCATCCACATATGCGTGATTACCAACATATGTGTAAACAATCTCATCATGAGAAAATTCTCCCTTACATGCATTCTCATACATTCATTCTATCAAAGTGTCTATCCCTCTTTCTGTGTATCACCGTATCTCCCTTGTGTCTATCTATTTGTAGTGATCCAGTCACCCTTTTACGCTGAGACTTCTTATTCTTGGAAACAGCTCTTTGGTGGTTACATTTTTCCACCTCCACACATGCGATACTGATGTGGTGCTCATGACATGTGGAGTGGGTTGCCAACGCCTTTTGCCGCTACTGAGTTACTCAGCAGCACAGCACCTGGCATGTGTGGTACTTGAGCTTCTGCTCCGGAACCAGTTTACCTGACAATTTTTTCTTTGAATCTTATGAACATTTCTAGGGGAGTATGGTCCGGGATGTATACATCATCGGAATAGGTGTGGCATGCTTTTGCATCCTATTTAATTCTCTTACCTGTTCTTCTAAGCAACCCAAACCCTTTTTGTCAATCTGTGGTGTCTTTGTATAAAAAACTTTTACCACCGGTCCGAGCGGAATCTGTCCTAGAATTTTCTTTTCCACCATTGGTATAGGGCTCCGCTTGACCTGTATAGCTTCTTCATATTCTACTGGATCATCTGAAGGTGAACTTGGTACTTTTTTCTCTTTCGGGTCTCCGGTGCCCCACTTCCAGACACTGACATTTGTAGGTAGTTGCATTCTAGGTGGAAGCATCCTCCTTCCCTCTAGTGTCTATGAGAACAAGTATTGTGAGCCTGGGTGTTCCAGAGGAAGAGGTTTCCTAGTACGTATGGATCTTATTCTATCTGTATTCTGAAAATATGGTGGTAGCTCTTTGTTAGCTCTTAGCAACTCAGAGAACATCACATGTGAAGCTTCAAAGAATGGATTATCTAGACTGGCCCACGGAGCTATTGACAAATCGGTCTTTCAGGTGCCCATTTTCTTTGTGTAGGGCTTGGTTGATATCATGCAACTTATGGATCTCAACCAACAGCTCTCCGCACCCCTTTCTGGATACTCCGGAGGGCGATAATATTTTCATGTTTTCTATGGCTAGCTCAGCATTGGCCTTTACCTTTGTGAGTTCTGCTTGGAGTGTGGCCATTTCTTCCTTTTCTTTCCTTAGCTCTAACTTCCACTTTAGCCTTGTCTTTTGGGTCTGTTGGACCCTTTCTACCACTTGCCGTGTCTCCTCTATTTGCATCTGGAGGGTAGCTTTGTAGTTTTCCCAATCTTCAAACCCTTCTTTTCTGAGCTAATTTTCATTCTCTATGCAGTGCTGCATTTCCAACTCCAGTGCGTTCAGCTCATTGATGGTGTCTATTTCAAATTTTGTGCTCCTTTCAAGCTTTTGTTTGTACTCCTCTGCCTGCTCTTTGGCCTTGTCTCTATCTTGGAGAGCTTCTCTCAATATATTTGCATATTCCTTGAAGGGTGTGGCGTCATGCAACTCCTGTTGCAACGCCTTATTTCTTTCGGCTAACTTTTTCGCCTCCTTTTCCCAGTGTTCTGCTTTCCAAGTAGTAGCCTTCAATCATTGTGCCAGATTTTAGTCTTCATTTTCTACTTCTTTTGCCTTTCTTGAAGCACTTGTTTTGGGAAACTCCTAGCCTACTAGCTATTGCTGCTAGGCTGCTTGTCTGCATTATCATCTTCTTGTAGGTTATGAATGACTTGTTATGGTTTGCAAGACATTTGTTCTTGAATTTCTATAAGGGCTTGCACCAGCTAATCCTAGACCTTGCTGAGTTTGGCCTTTGATATTCTTATCACTGCTACTTTGGCATCTAGTGGAATGTACAAAACTTCTTGAAGTTCTTCTTGGTTTTTTAGGGCTTGGGCTTCTGGCTGGGCAACCGCCAATGCCGTTGTGTTGTTCTGCTTTTCATCCTTTAGTCCTTAGATGGTGTCGACCCAGAACTTTCTTGGATTTTTTGCTTTTGCTAATTCCACTCAAAGCCCTTCCACTCGAGCTTGGAGCAAGTGCCTTTCGCTGATGAGAGCTCTGATCTTCCCCTCAGCCAGCTCCTTTTACTGTACTAGGGCTCTTTCCGCCATGGTGATCTTTTTCTGCATCTCCTTGTTTTGTTGTACCATCATTCAGGGCACACATCTGATTGATTGTGCTCCGGGCCTTCGTCTCATACTCCTTCATCGAAGAGACAGCCTACAAGAGGATGTTCTAGGCCACGGACATAAGCCCTCTGTTTGTATGAAGTTGTTGGCTAGGGAGTTTTGCCTCCAACTCTCCAGGTAGCTTGAAGCTATGGCTTGGGCTTCCTACACGTTCTGTGTTAGAGTCGCAACCCAAGGTCGTAGTTCCGCTGCTGCTGGTATGACAACTTTTTTTCTTGTGGGCACTTCCCCTTTTGAGCTGTTTCTTCTCTCCTTTTCTTTTGTTCTCCTTCTCTCCTCTTCTTCTCTTCTTCATCCTTCCTTCTCTTTTCTTCTTCCTCCTTTTTCTTTTCCTCTTCTTCAAGCTTCTTCTTCTTTTTCAGCTTCTGCAGAGTAGCTTTCTACTTTTGTACCTTGACGATCTAGGCATTTTTGTTTCTCCTGCTTCTGATGCTACCTTCCTAACTTCACCACTTACTTCAGAGTGCAAAGTGATGCTTATTTGGGCTAAGGTGAGGATGGCTCTACCTCTTCTAGTGATATGCCTGCTATATTTGGTAACAACACTGATAGGGGAGACAAAGGATCTACCCATGATCCTTGAATATGAGCTCTAGTATCTAGTTGATCCTCCGTGCTACTAGTGCTGCTAGCACCTCCCCGTGCGATGGGCAGGTGGTATGGACTGTCTATACTAAGGCTGGTGGGCATGGCACTGGCACTGGCAGCTGGATGCGAAGGCATTTGAAAAGCAGTGGAACCCCTTTAGCACGAGTGGAAGATCAGTTATATGATGCAACCTGTAAAGCTAGTGCTGCAGGTATAGATTTTGCCATGTCAACCATTGTCTCAAACTCTTGCCTCTGCTTAGGGGTCCTCTACTTTGTCTTTCCACTTAATTTTGTACTCTAGAATTAAGTTATTTCTAAGCTTCCTCTCCTTGAAGTCAATCACTTATTTTGGTTCATGTGGAACAAAGAACAAGTTCTCATCCTCAAATCCTATCGTTAGTCCCCACTTTTTCCTTGAGTCTACTGACAAGGAAAACTGGATGAACTCACATTAAGAGGTAATTCTAGCTTATAGATCACCTCACCAATATTTTCAAAATATGATATGATCCACAATACTTAGGGGATAACATCCCAACGTTTTCCATCTGCAACATTTAAGAACTCTTGGGTATTCTCAAATATACTAGCATTCCCTCAGATAACTCCCTTGATGAACAATGTCTTTTAGCATAAAACCGTGCTCTATCTTGAGTACTTTTGAATTATCTAGTTTAATATTCCTTAAATATGTTGCTTAGGAGAAATAGAATGAAATAAGGAGAGCGTTAACATCTCATGCTTGGACTAGCTTCTCTTGTATATCAGCTAAGTAATCGTGCTCTGCCTTGAGCACTTCTAATAGCATCACCTGCACTGATTAGCATCTCCTACATATGAGCTCTAGGAAATCTCTGCATCAATCTTTGTATCCTTAAGTCCCATAGTTATCGGATATCTAGGTTCATATCCGTACATTGGCAGCATAAATGAACTGTAACAAATAGCCAAATGCTTAGCACTATTGTAGGCAAACTCGATCGTAGAGATATATCCTTCCTAGTTGGATGGTCATCTAGAGACACATGCACAAAGCATATCCCCCAAAACCTACTTCACTCTCATCAGACCTAAGTTGCATTATATCATAAAAATTATCGATTGTTCAACAAGTCACCACAAAAATAGTACATTATTCTCAATGTACCACGTACACCACTTTCGATATCTGAAGACTGTAAACTAAAAAAAAGAAGCACTACCTTTCAAGGTAGTGCTTCTAAAATTGGAAAATTAAAAATATTTCTAATATAATAAGTAAAATAGGTTTAGATATATGTGTACCTATGTTCGAAGTTTACTTCACACTTGTACATATATTTTAGAAAAAAAAAATTAGTTTTGTCTTTCATTGTGTTCGAAGTTTGCGTTACACTTGAAAGATAAAGTCTTAGGAATAGGATTTATCTTTTATTGTGTTCGAAGCTTGCTTCACACTTAGAAGATAAAATTTAGGTTTAGGCTTTATCTTTTATTGTGTTTGAAGCTTGCTTTACACTTAAAAGATAATACGAAATATAGGTAGCAAGTTTTATTCTTTATTATGTTCGAAGCTTGATTCACACTTTGAAGAGATTTTTAGAGTTTACGATTTACCTTTTTTATGTTCGAAGCTTACTTCACACTCTAAAGATAAATATTGATGAGCACGTTTTATTCTATGTTTTGCATGAAGTGGGATGTTTCAATATTGCATGCACTTGAACGTAAGTCATTAATTAGGAGCATAGGAGTTATTATCATGAGGGGCCCATGGTAACCTAGGGTAGCCCATGTCTTTTCATCACCCTCTTCGGAGGTACCTTTGGTTTTAGTGATGGTGAGAATGTGGAAAGACTTTGGGCCTATGGGTAGACTAGTAGCTCATCTCAAGTGCATTGTTAACCCTTCCTCCGAGCACTCTTACATTCATGGACATGCATATGTATTACGACCTCCATATGTTGGACAAAATGTATATATGATGGGACCTATATGTATTTTTGCATTGATTTCTCATGAATTACATGGACATTATGAGTAGACTTCTTTCATGCTTATTGTTCAAAACTTGTTTTACAATTAAATTTGTCATGTTTTTAAAGTTAAGTCATCATCTTTTAATTCATAAATGTCAAAAGAGACACGGTCGTAAAAGATGTCGCATTGTAAAGTATATATATAAGTTTTTTCCATCCATGATTTATTTTAGAATAGTTATAGTATGTTAATTAAAACATAAGAAAAAGAAAATACATAAATGTATAAGAGACGCGATTGTGTAAGATGTTGCTTTGTAAAGATTAAAGAATATGTAATGTTTTATTATAAACTTTCTCTTGATGTCATATACTTTCTTTGAATTTATTCAATTAGGGTATTGCTCATATCTAATATTCTTTTACACGTTTTCTAGATCAATCGGCTAAAATGGTGCATGGTCTAGAATGGGATTATGTTGATGAGGTACTTAAGACAAGGAAAAACATCATCTCATGTGCTGTCGTGTAAAAGTTGTGGTCATATATTTAATGGTAGCATTACTAGAATCAAAGAACATTGGTTTGGCATTGGTAATAATGTTTAACATTTCACAATATCCCTTGCTGACTTACATACTAAACTACAAAAGTATGTAGCAAAGCTTAAGGTTAAAGGGGATGTAAATATATTTAAAAAAATTGGGCTTTGTAGTACGACTAATGGAAACGATCGAAAAAGATAATACACATGTGTCTAATGTATTCCATCTTTTAGTCCGACACATGAATCAATAGCACATGCTAGTCAATCCAATACTTTTTCATCCATAAGTACTCCGTCTACATACATGACGCAGAGTTCTAGCAAGAAGAGTCGTAAAGAGCAGACACCTTTGCAGGTAGCATTTAAAAAGCAAGGGATGCTTAAATTACATTTTAAATGGATACAAACATTTATTGCATGTGGGATTCCATTCATTGTAACCTAAAATCCTATTTTTCACGATGCATTGATCAGTACAACAAAGTCTGGTTTTCAGTTACCTGATTATAATAAAATGTGAACAGAGTATCTTGACAAGATCAAACATACGGTTGAACTTGCATTGAAACGTCCAATGTTTATTTTTGTGCCTACATTTGGTTGTACAATTGCAATTGATGGGTGAATTAGCTGTCAAAAGAAGCCCTTGATTAATATTATATGCATATGTTCTAGAGGTTCTATGTTTCTAGAGGCTATAGACACCTTGTTAAAGGAGAATACCTCTTTCTACATTCAAAAAATCTATGTTCTAGAGGTTCTATGTTTCTAGAGGCTATAGACACCTTGTTTAAGGAGAATACCTCTTTCTACATTCAAAAAATCTATGACCGGGTAATTATAAAAGTGGATGGGCCGAAAAACATGACAAAAATAGTCACAGATAATGCATCAAATTAGTGTAGGCGAGGCCATATCAGTAAAGTATCCTGAGATAACATGGGTGCCATGTGCTGCTTATACTATAAACTTGTTGTTAAAGGATATTAGAAAAATGCCATTCATTCAACCCACTTTATTAGATGTGAACTATGTGGTGAAGTTTATCAGAGGGCACCAATTTTCACATGTTTTGTTTCATTTAAAGTCACCTAATAAGGGGCTGCAAATCTTTTGTGCCACTAGATTTGCTACAACATATTATGTATTGCAAAGGTTTTTAGTAGTTCACCCAGCACTAAGTGAGACAGTGGGCAGATAGGAGGTCAAAAGACATTGTTGCAACTAGGTGCCAAAATTTAATACACTCTCTAACATTTTGGCGAAATGTTGATAAAATTGTCAACATTAGTAAGCCTCTTGTAAAACTTCTTAGGATTGTGGACTATGAGAAGTTTGTTATTGGTAAAGTGTACTGGTTAATGTCTGAAGCTATACGGCATATAAAATAATTCAACCAATTCATTGTTAGAGAGAAGGCACAAATACTAGCTCAAGGTAATGAAAGATGGCTTCAATTGCATACACCTTTTCATGGGGTTGCTTTTGCCTTGAGCCTTGCTTTCAAACCCATTCTCAATAAGCAAACAATGAAGTGAGTGGTAGTCTTAAAACAGTATGTGGTCAACTATTGCGGGGTGATGATGGAAAAGAAGAATTTCACCTATGTGTGAAGCTTGCTAATAGAATTGGTAGCTTTGGGGATTCATGGCACTTGGATGCAATAAAGAAATTGAGTGCTCCAATGTGGTGGAAAGAGTATGGTAGTGAAACATTCAAACTGCAGTATGTAGCCACACGAGTGCTTTCAGTTGCAGCCTCGTCTCGGGAAGTTGTGAAAGAAATTGGTCAGCGTTTGATTTCATTCACACACCAAATGACGAAATCAATTGAAGGCATCACGTGCAGCCGACTTGGTATATGTATTTTGCAATATAAGAATGTTACATATGCCTCAGAATATAGCTACTCGTGCTGCACAATCTTGTATGCCATTGCCTTTGACTACTGATGCAGTTACAGAAGAGAGATGAAGATGAGGATGAATGGGAAGTACGATCAGATGCCTCAGATATGGATGAAGTTGATGATATACTGCCAGTGTTGGTAAAAGAATACTGTACCTGTACTCATCAACATGTTTCACTCACTAACAATCATATGTAACTCGATATAATCACTGACTAACATGTAATGCAACTTGAAATACTTACTCAATAACATGTAATCTAACATCAAATTTTTGTGAGTATATGTTTTCAAAAACAGAGGTTGCCATTATAGCTTTAAATCATCTTTAACAACTAAATATTTTTTGGTTTAAAAAAATATCTAAAAAAGAGTTTGTGTGACTAAGATACGTCTTCTGCATCCCCCTGTGTGGGTGATGCCTCCATCTAAATCACCACCACACAAGCACCTTGTAAGTGGCCACCACTAGCACCAGCACACCAACACTTGCTGGGCTTCCAAGTAGATTATCAATGTTGAACAACTTAGTTGACACATTGCTTGGACTTTGATTGCAATCACTGCATGGAGGTTTTGTTTCTTTACACGTAGTGATGTAACCTTTGCTTCAATCCTCTCAGTCACACTCTTTATTGTTTATCCTTGGCTTGCAAGGGAACTTCCTTGGCTGGGCATCTCAATGATCTTTTCATGTTCATTGTGTAGCAAGATGATGGGACACTTTCGTACTAGTAGCAAGGGAATATTTTCTCTTCTAGTTAGAGCTGCTCGTTCCTTAGGTCTACCTAGACCAATTCCTACATTCTTTGGATGAGAGGTCTAATCTACTCGTCTCTTTAGGATATCTTGGACGTACACCTATTGAATAAAATATAATTCCATTTGATTTTTGTTTGGCATTACTCTCTCTTTTTGTATAAACCTTAGAAATAACCTTGGCCAAGACCTTGGCCAATCCCACATGTTGAAGATCAAAGAGTTTCATAGGGACCCCTCCTTTGCTCGACCAGTAATCCAGAACAAAGTGTCATGTACAAAGTGGGAAGGACATAGGTTCTTCACGTCCTTAAGTGCTAGGGATCCCCCTCCAAACCTTCTTCATTTGGGATGTCTTCAAAGAATTGTGACAGATCTTGCTCGCCGCCAAATCGATGAGTATCCTCTTGTAGTATGCATTGAGACTCTGCATGATCTATTCCATCAACTTGCAGAGGTCTATATCCTTTGTCAGCTCCTTCAACCACCATTTGGTTAATCTGTATTCACAAAGAAATATAATTGATTTTATTAAATTTAACAAAAAAAATCAAATACAAATAAGCAATTAATATGCAGACAATTTAGAGACAATCATATGCAAATAAACAATTGAATATTCGAGACAATTTAAGTATAGTCACACTTGAATATTCTCGAGACAATTTAAAGATGCATAGTCACACTTGAGTTTTTGAGACAATTTACACTAACATTGCCATTCATATTCGAGATAATTCAAATAGATTCTTTGAGATACAAGTCCAAGATGTATAATATATCCATGTTACTTGTAAATACAAGTCAACTACTCATCATATAGATGCAAGCTTGAGGTCCTATTAATGTTTAGCCCAATTGTTTGGGCTCCATGCAGACTGCACAAAGCTAAATTTGTTGCTGATGGCCTTGACATGGGATACATTAACATCCCTAATCACATGGTTTTGCTTATCCGAGTGATTAATGCAGCTTCCTCATTTGGAAATGGCTTTGAAATACAATCAACCAAGCACTTAATTTGGAAACTCATAGAGTATACATCTTGGGCCTTATTGTAAAGGGGAAGACTTGTAGAAAAGCAATCAGGTGCAACGTGTTTGTATTTTTGTTGCCACTATGTCTGTCTCTAGTCTTTTATCTGGAAGCTTTGAAAAATGTGATGTGCTTCATGTGCGTGTTGCCCAACCCCAGTCGGTCAGCCCCAATAAACATTACTTGTAACCTCACCAAAATGAAAAGAATATTCCTTCCATGCAGATCATTGTGCAGGACATCCTTATCATGCATGTACTCAAGGGTTTCCAAAAAGCCATTAATAATTTGGAAGATGTGACCTCTAAAGTCACTATTGTGCCTAAATTCTCTTGCATGTCCTAGAAATCCCTTGGCGTAGGTCTTGACCCATCAATTCAAAGTTGGCTCTTCCATCTTTCTAGATGTCCACCATCCCAAAATTGATAGTAGATAATTGTGAGTCTATCCTCTGAATGCTCTAATACCTTTGCAGAAATGATACCACAATGAGTGATATGCACTCGAGTGGCCTCATGCATTTCCATCATCTCTGGTGACATGAATGATTCCCACGAGTGATGCACTTTGCAGCATAGCAATTATCTGGGAAGATTGGGTCATGCAATTTGACCTTGCACACAAAGCCAACTACACCTGCACCCAATCTGGCAGCTGCAAGAACTCTAGGCATGAACTATACAACAACCGTAGAGCTAGTGTATTGGCTATGGTAATGACCTCTATTTTGTCAATTTTTGTAGGATGACCAACCTCTTCCTCTTCTTCAACTATGGCCTTAGCTTTGCCTTTGCATTTGTAGCTATTATATAAATTTATAATTAATGCTAATCAGGTAGCAAAACCCTCAGCACTTGTCTTCTCCACTGGCATATGCTTTGCGAGCACTTGGAGCTAGCCCAAAGCATGCATACAATCTATGTGGACCTTGCTTGAAGTTGGCAAGGCAATTTGGTTGTCAAAAATTACCCAGGTGTTGCGAAGAGCTTTGAGCGCCCTCCTGCTAACTTCATCTACCATCCAATGAACTTAAAGTGGACACAACTAGTTAGTAAAGACCAGAGTGGGCACAATAAGTCGCGTCATGCGAGGAAAATTTAAAGTGGACATAATTGATCAGTAAAGACCATAGTGGACACAATAATTGGCTTCGTGTGTGAGAATAACTTAAAGTGGACACAACTGGTCGGTAAGGCCAGAGTGGACACAGTAAGTGGCTTTCGTGTGAGGATAACTTAAAGTGGACACAACTGGTCACAGTAAGACTAGAGTGGATACAGTAAGTGACTTTCGTGTGAGGATAACTTAAAGTGGACACGACTAGTCGGTAAAGACCAAAGTCGACACGACTAGTCGGTAAAGACCAAAGTGGACACAGTAAGCGGCTTTCGTGTGACGATAACTTAAAGTGGACACAACTCGTCAGTAAAGACTAGAGTGGACACAGTGAGTAGCTTCCTACAAATTGAACTTAAAGTGGACACAACTGGTCAGTAAAGACCAGACTACTGGACAGAGTAAGCTTAAACAATCATTAGTGTTTAACTAGAGTGATCACAACTACCTAATACAGGTGCCAGAGTGAACACAACTAGCTTTTTAAAAAAAGCATAAAAAGAAAAACAAAAAGAAGAAAAGGAAAAGCTTTGTAATTATATGTGCTAATCAATGTCCACTCTCTCTAGTCAGTCTCTACGTACTCTCTCTAATCACTTTCTCACTCTCTCACTAAGCTGTTGAAAAGATAATCGATCAAATAAGCTTTCGACAACTTATAACACTAGTTTTTTGATCGATATATTATCGATCGACAAGTTTATCGGTCGATATATTATCAATTAATAAGTTTATCGATCGAAAAGAAAAAAAACGTATTCATCTAATTAAATGAGAAAACAATGAATAACCCGTATTATTCATACTAAATCCATTATACAACCCATATAATGCTATGTAGCATCGACAAAGGATAATCATAGGAACTAATTCTCAACATGTCCCTAGTTTTTGAAAATTAGTTGTCAAAAGTGTCGAAAAAACATGGAGTCCTTGTCACTTACTATGTCACAAGGCAAACCATACAATCTGAAAAGTTACTCAATAAATTATTCTGCCAATTCAATTGCTATTCAATTGCTTTCAGAGTTGTCTTATGGATTAAAATATTGCTATATTTGCTAGCTTGTCTTCCATAACCATAAGAGGTCGATTTAATACCATCGCATATACTGACCATTTAGGCTTAGCTTTTTTCTTCCCCAAATTGTCCTCAGCATCAGTACCAAACCGTTGCCATGAGTGTTGGAATATATACATTGGGCACTGATGCTTATATTGGTCCTAGGATTTTTTATTTTTTATTTTAGAAAAAATGGTGTAGTTTCTCCCAATGTGTCCCATTCTGCCTAGAGTAAATAGCTAAGTACTTTAGATATAGATAAATTAGCCTCGTGTATTCATGTATAGCCTTCGAATAGCCTCGTGTAAGAGAAATTTGAAAAATGAAATAACGGAAGATAGAATGGGAGAGAAATAGATTTGCTTCTTTCTCTTCCATTTTGTACCCCCTCCCTCCTTGAAAAAAAAAAACTAACACATGCATGAAAAATGTAACATTTACAACATATTATAATAGCATAGTATGCGTAACGTTATACATAATATTATTATGCTCTATGTTTTCTTACTTGTGCATGCGCATGTGAAGGTGAATATAATCATATTCACATATAAACATTGGGAGATAAAATCTTGCGGAAAGATTGAGGCCACACATAGTTTTATGAAGCATATCTTAGATTATGGCAACAAAAACTAATCCCTTATCGTAGGCAAAAAATAAAAAACCCTTACGATAGGTAAAATAAAGGATAATAAAATAAAAGTTAGAGAGTTGGCATAACATCGAAGTCATCATCATCTTTGCTAAATACTCACACATTTTGATTGTTGTCACTCCTTGCAGCTTCAACCTCTACTCTCACATTTCTATTACTTTTCAGTTGCACATAGGTACGGTTTGTAGTAACATGATCTTAAAACATAACAAAACTAATACAAGTGAAATGTAGTTTAGAAACAAGGAAGAGGTTACATGTTTAAGAATGTACTTCCTTATCATGCTTGCCAAGTAGGGCCTCTAGAATTAATAATCCATCCTTCTTCTTGCACCCTTTCAAAGAGAGCTTCCAAACCCCGTTGTTTGATGTGAAATTATCCTATGTAGGGGGTGGTTCAGTACTTCAAGCTACATGCATACAAACAAAAAATTAATTTTATGTTGTGATAAGATAATCTTTATTTCTTAAAGATAAGATACAATTTGAGGTAATATACTTACAAAGATTGCTAGGTTATCTACTTCTCCTTCATGTGTAACATCTCGCTACAAGTTGTTTGCCATCTACCTATATATAAATTACTTAAAACAACTCCTTCACGTGTGACATCATGCTGTAAGTTGTTTGCCATCTACTCATATATAAACATAAATACTTAAAACTCTCAGTATTGCAGGCGAGCCTATTTGCGATGTCTTTTTGGACAACAGAAATAAACAATGTCATGTAAAAAATCCGAAAGCATCAAAATTCACATTGAGAAAAGCATCGGTATCATGTCATCAAAATTTCCACCAAAATAACTACCGAAAGAAGCGTTGCAATAAGTGTCGAAACTATATTTTATTTCTGACATTTTTTCAACTAAAATATCAATCACTAGTATTTCAGTGATTACTTCGACGGATGCAAGTTTTTTTTCGGGATGATGGTATATCCAGATGCAGTCCTGCAGAGCTGAATGCATGACTATGCTAGCATTAAAGAGTACTTACATCTGTACTAAAATTTCACAAAATAAGGATTTTTATTACTTTAAAAAAGTTGCATAACGTCTTTTATTTATGGTCACAATATATTCTCAAACACATGGAGCCTAGGAGAGTGCACTACTAAGAAACCCTATGTATCACATGCCTTCAAGAGGTATTTACAAAACCCCTTACCTGTGAAGTTCTCATGAATAAAAGGATCCCTTTTTCATTATGGACTTACAGTTTTTTTCAAAATTGATTTTAAAAATCCCTTCTCCAAATGTATTTCTATAAATTTACCTTAAAATTTTGAATTAAAAAACCCCTTCATTTGAACTCACGTGCTATACTTACATATTTTTAGGACAAACCCGCAAGCATGGAGCTGACAAAGAAGTACTTAAAGGTATTTCTCCTATACATAGTGCCTTATAAGAAAGGCGGAACCCAATCATCGGTGGACTCACGGTTTGGCATTGGTCCTTGCAAAAAATATTCATAATGTAAAAACTAAAAAATTGCATGTGATGCAAAACTTTAGTATGGTTGCAGTGTAGATGGTTACCATATTGAACACATCTGTCCAGTTGACGTTGACGCCCTCTTTCTCAAGTTGCTCGAGGAGGGCATACGTACTATGCTTTAATGCGTACCTTTCCTCTGTATCATTTGTTGCATGACTGACCACTCTTTGTTGAAAGCATAAAAACCAACCATAAATACTTATATACATAAAATACATATTATTCCAACAAAAGAGAGTGAGTGTACTATTAATACTTACAAAGTATGTGTGGAAAGCATCCCAATCATTGCTCCCAAGATGGGAGCTCTCTATGCTCTCCATCTACTTAGTTGCAACCTCCTCTTGTTGCTTATATCTTTGGAAATTTACGTTGTGCTTCTTGCACTTCTCATCTCAAATATCTTGTATACAATACCAGGGCTTTTCTTTCCCTATCTTTACCCTACATGTAACATCACTATGTCAGTGCTTCAATAGATTCACCATGTGATTTTTTATCCATCTAGGATGGACCTCTTCACTGCCTTGGTGTTGTCTTAAACTCACTCCTAATTTGATTAACGAAGCGATCCTTCTTTGCTTGATCGACTTTATGCCATGTATTCATAAAGTCATGGTCAAAGACTATCTGGCATAACTCATGAATTTGAGTATTCATCTCGTTGTCAACATTGTTGAGGACCAGATTTTCCTCCACTACTTGGTATTGGGAACGAGTTGGATTTGGAGTAAAGGGGTTTGTGTCGAAGCATTGGGATGACTATAATTGTGGTGTTCTCTCACAACGTGCAATGGGTGGGCACTCACGTGAAGGGGTAGAAGGGTATGTGGAGCCACCACAGTAAAGGGGTTTGTGTCGAAGCATTGGGATGACTATAATTGTGGTGTTCTCTCACAACTTGCAATGGGTGGGCACTCACGTGAAGGGGTAGAAGGGTATGTGGAGCCACCACAGCAACAACCCGACGAGTGATCCCGTCTTCTATGACTCAAATCAATCGAGCGAGCCATGGGTAGGGTTTGTGTGACTTACCGTAGAGTTGGCGTGACTTGTGTGGTGGTGGCCTATGATGCATTAGGGGAAGGTTGAGGTCTATAGGGGCCCTTTAAGATGCCATGTGATTAAAAGGTTATTAAGGAAAAGAGCAAATCGTGTGATGCCATGTATACAAAAATGTTGGGTGATTAAAGGTGGTCAAAAGATTCTCTAGAAGATGCCTTTTTGTACTTTTCATTTCCAAAAAATGGGGGGGGGGAGTTTTTGAAATTTTGGACGTCCATAACTTCTACATATGAGCTCAAAATTTGTCGGAGATTACAGATCCAGAATCTACCCGTCTAGATCTTTCCATAGATATGTCACATGATATAATTTTGCTCGCTCGATTTCAAATTCAATTTTGGCAGGAAACTTTGAAATTCAAACTTCTAGCCGTTTGAAGAACAAGAAGGTATCTAAAGTCAAAGAAACTTAACGTTTTAACAAAAAGTCATTAAAATCATAATATGGGAGCTTAAAGGGCCCCTATAGACCTCAACCTTCCCCTAATGGTTGTGCAGAAGGGCTAACCCTTTCCCCAAAGTAGGCTTGAGCCGTAGCCCTTTTCTTGAGGCTCATTTGGGAGATGAAATTGTAAAATTAGCTTGGGGACATTGCCGTGGAGTAGGCACGATGGAGATATTGGGGTTGTATGTGGGTGTGTCATTTGGTGTTTGACCATGGTCTACACACACACAATTAAAGGTGGTTATGTGCATGATTATGCAAGGGACATGGGGCATCATCATGTCCATGCTTTTGCCATGACTCTAATAAGGAGAGGAGCGTGGTCTTGAAGGATATACCTACCTAAAGCCCACATGCAAAGGCAACATCAAAAGTAAGATGATGCACTAATAAAACCAAGACATGTTAAGGACACTTACCGAAGAGATTGTAAGCTAATTAGAGTCTTGAGGAAGGTCTTGAGCAGGAGAGACCAAGAGACAGCTTAAGCCTTGAGAGAAAATGAGTGAAAACCTTGCAAAACAAAGAGGTATACCAAATAACGAGCGAGTGGGAAACGAGTGAATCTCGTCAATCTTGTTGAGCATACATTATTTTGATGCACGCGTAAGTAGAAGTAATGGATACACTTTTGCATGAGATCATGTCACCTTGGCACAAAAATCATGAGATTTCATTTACTAATTAGAGCAACATTCTGTTTATAGATGGCACAAGAAGGGCACAAGAAGCCACAAACCAACTACGACAAGACTACATCGAGTCACACTCATCATCAACAAACAAGTTGCATTTGTGTTGGCACTCTCGACATCCCTGATCATATCGAGGATCACCTACCATTCATCCAGCAATTGCATCAGCATACTCTGGCAAAATACTTCACATAGACAAAAAATAACAAGAAGAAATTTTAGGCCAAGTCATCATCTATTCCCAAAATAACAACAAGAAAGAATTTTAGGCTAAGTAGATGAAAAATTCCATCTCCCTTCAAAGCAAAAAATGTTCATATATGAATCAATGGTGGAAAAACAAGAAGCATTGAAAGGTTCCAAACACAATAAAATGGCACCATTGCACCTAAGACATAGCCAATATTCCCATGCCATTCAAATATCCATACCAATAGAGTCATGGCAATCCACCCAAAATGTTCTAATAGTAAACAAAATAGTAATAATAGTGTTAGAAAATATGAGATGAAGGTGTTTACTAGTTGTATGGATTGCTGCTAGTACATCCACCATATCATCGCCAATATGTAAAGTATCGACCTCCTCACCTCCATCTCTATTCTTGTTGCTAAGAAGAATAGGCTGCACATAAGGCGTGATAACCCTATTGTCCACATTCATAGAAATGCACATGTGACCAATGTGAAGGCATGCCCTCAGGATTGGGGTTGTGTTGCAACCTAGCTCCACTGCTATACCACCACAGCAACACAACTACTCCAAATAGCAAACCATGAATGTATGGCTAATCTCCATGTGCCCATTCCACTCAACACCATCAGGTCCCCTAGCCATGAATGTATGGCTAATCTTCATGCTCCCATGCCACTCAACACCATCAAGTCCCCTAGCCCTCACTACAGGTGGCAAATGATGGTATGCTATGGACTCCAATGGCCGCATCTAAAGCTGGGACTAAACTAGAGGCGTACTATCCTGACAAGAAGACACGAGGATCCATCCCTCATCTGTAGATCATAAAAATTGTAGATGTACTATACTACAAGAATTGTACTATAAAAATTGTAGATGTACTATACTACAAGAACCCAAAACAAGACAAAGAACATATTCAGTAGCTAATGCTTGCAAAAGTACAAAGCACAACACAACAAAGTAACATTAAACACCAAAAGAAGAGTGGACATACCTCTATCATAGATCCTGCAAGCTCCACATAGCCATAGGCAGAGTGATGCATGACAATAACTTGATGCCAAATCTCAAGATCAGATACACGATATTACCACTGAATCCACCCTACAACATGTCCTAAAAGCAAAGCATACAAACTATAATTTGATTCTTTGGATCACACCAACATTTCCCATGCAACAAGCAAAAAAGATCAATCACGATTCACACCTCCACTGGATGCCATAATGAGTAGCCATCCATGATCAGAAAGTGAAGACGCCAACACTGATATCCCATATCGCACCTGCTGCTCTGTGATCATAGGGCCTATGCAAGTCGAGGTGAAGAACCATAAAGAAATCCACTAAAGGGGAGATCAAGAAAAATAAAATCTGTAGCCTACCCGATAGGTTTCCCCTTCCTCACACACTCTCTACCTTGAGGCCGATGCACAAGGATGTGACCCTCAAGTAAGTATATTCTTCATCTCTGTCTCATGCTTCGATTGTTATGTACTAGCCTCAAGGATTTCACCCATAAGAAATTTTACGTATCACGTGCATTCAAGGGGTATTTAAAAAACCCCTTATATATTTTTTGAATAAAATGATCCCTTTTTCTTCATAAACTTACGTTTTTTTTTCGAATTGGTTTAAAAACCCCTCCTATAAATGTAATTCTGTAACTTTTTTAAATTAAAATATGAACTCACGTGCTACACTTACATATTTTTAGGTGAACCCCCTAAGATACTACTAGCTTGTTTAATGCACTATACTAAATTTCATGCTTTTGTTTAATGTTAGTACAAACTATATAATGTAATATGGTAAAAGGGAAGGCACTTTCACACATATCTCTTCAATCTCATGTAATGCATCGTCTTTAAGGTGGTGGTGTGGGTGTTGTGGAGCCATGTAAGACTCTAAGACCTTCTAACATAGCTTATATAGTTTGGCATCTCCTTTAAACTAACACTACAACAAAATGAGGATCTAGCAGTGCTTTTATAACTACAAGGGCATGAAGATGTCAGGCCTATTTTTCTACTACAAATGCTGATATTGCAACAATGGGATCACTGCTTAGTAGTGATCCACGAGTTTTGTATTTAAAAAAAAAGCTAGGGTAGACTAGGGAGTTATCACAGAACTCCCTAGTTTGTCCCAACTTTTTTGTTTTGATATAGATATCGTAAAACTTCTTCAATACATCAAGTTCAAGTCATACTCATCGTCATTAACATATATAATGTAAAACTTTACAAATACCAAAAAAAAACAATTGTAATTCATACTTGGCAAATGTCAAAATTCTATTACAAATATACTTGGCAAAATTACATAGGTGTACGAGTCCAAAAAGGTCATATAAAAAATAAAGCATAATGAAAATCTATGGAGTAAGGGGATCCATTGAGGGGTCCACATCTCATGTATTTCGATTTTTATTGTCCCTTGCAGTTCTATACTCTTCTCTCACATTTGCATTACTTCTTGCTTGCACATTAGCACCACCATTTATAGTAACACGATTTATAGTAACATGATCCTAAAACACTATAGAACTAACATAAGTAAAAATCAGTTTTGAAAAAACAAAAAGATTGTCGTTCTAGAAATTTGCTTACTTGCCATACGTGCCAAGCATGGCTCCAGAAGTAACAATCCATCCTTCGTCTTGCACCCTAGAGAGCTTCCAAATCCCATTATAATGTAGAATCATATTCATCTTGCATAGGGAGGTGGTCCATTGCTTCAAGTTATAGACATACAAACAAATGAACATTGATTTTATGTTGTTATTTAAGGTAACCTTCTTTTCTTAAAAGATAAGATACAGGTCGAGGCTATATACTTACAAAGATTATTGGGATATCTACTCCTCCTTCACAATAGTACTCTCCAAGTTATTTGCCATCTATTCATACATAAACATGAATACTTAAAACTCTTATGCATACTTGGGAGCTCCTAGTGCATGGCGATACCAACATGGCTAGGTAGCACTTGACATGCATTGGAAGCTACTGTGCCTAGGTAGCACCAGTGCATGCTCGTAGCACCTAGCATGCGTCAGGAGATATTGGTGCATGTCGATAGCTACCGGCATGCCTTGGAAGCTATTGGCTTGCCTAGATAACTACCCAACATACCTTGGAAGCTACCCGCATGCCTTGGAAGCTGCCAACATGCCTATGTAGCATCAGGCATGCATTGGAAGCTACTAGCATGCCAAAGTAGCACCCGACATGCATTAGAAGTTCCTACTGCATGATGATGGTAGCACCTAACATGCATTAGGAGCTACCAGTGCATACCTAGATAACTACCGGCATGCCTTGGAAGCTCCAAGGCTACAAGGCATGCATTGGAAGCTCCTAGTGCATGTCGCTACACCCAACATGCATTAAGAGCTACCAATGCATATCAGTATAGTTACCGGCATGCCCAGGTAGCACTCGACATGCATGAGGAACTACTGGCATGCCTTCGAAGATTTGCATAAGCCTTCTGCATAAACCTTATGCATAAGCTACATACATAAGGCTTATGCATATGGTTAATGTATAGGCCTCATGCATGAAGCTTATGCACTAGCCTCATGCATAAGGCTTATGCATAAGTCTCATGCATGAGGCTTATTCATATGGCTAATGCATAAGCTTTATTCATTAATCTCAAATAATTGCTTATTCATATGGCTAATGCATAACCTTTATGCATTCATAAGCTTTAGGAATTAGCATCATATAAATGTAAATGTATGAGGCATATAGCCACCTCTTGAGAGATGCATGCTCTCTAAAGGCTATGCATAGAGGCTTATGGCTAGTGCATAAGCCTCATGCATAAGCTTTATACATGAGGCTTTGTGCACAAGTCTAATGCATGTGGTTTATTCATAAGCCTCAAGCATAAACCTTATGTATAAGCCTCAAGCATAAACCTTATGTATAAGCCTCATGCATGAGGCTTATGCACTAGCCTCATGCATAAGCTTTATGCCTTAGTCTCATGCATGAGGCTAATAAGGCATATGGACACCTCTTGAGAGAAGCATAGCTCTTAAAAGGCTATCCATAAAGGGAAGAAAACATAACAAATCCTAATCTTAAAAGCCCTAAAACTTACAAACCCCAAAAGCATAAGAGAGGAAACATAAAAGAAAGAAATATCTTACCTTATTTGGCTTATATGTGTCGATTACCTACAAAATCAAACCAAATTAAGAAAAAAAAGTATTAGTAACCCTAATCTTAGTCCTAATAGAAAGCATATACAAAATCCTAATCTTAATAAAAATCGTAATGAAAGATTTTACATAACATAGAAAACTTATTGAATCTTTTTTTCCCTTTTCATTGAAGCTTAACCCTAATGTATTCTACATAGAAACCTTAATAAAGAGCTTTGATGGAGAGTTCTCCATAAAATCTCTTTATTAGGGTTTCTATATAGAATCTAGGGGTAGGATTAATCCTAAATGACAAGGGAAAAAGAACTTAAAATAGAGGAAAGAAAAGGGAAATACTTATAAGAAAGCTTTCATGGAAAGCTTGTTTACATAGGAGATGAAGGAAAGGAAAAGACATACCTTACTTGTGCTTAAGGAGGATAGGGTAGGAGGAGGATAAAGTAGGAGAGGTAGAAGTGATAGATTAGACATAAACCTACAAAAAACTCAAAGTATCAAGTTTAGGACATTAAAAAGATTAAATCAAGGTGGCAATACAAGAAGCGGGATTACTTTTTGTAGGCCACGCTACTGAGTAACATTTTGTTTTTTATAGTGTAGTAGTGTTTTTTGCTGCTAAAAATGTTGTTGGAGCAATGCTTTTTCGTTGCTCAGCAGTGTTATAGCCCCAACGTTTCCCTTCCGAAAATGCTACAGAAACACTCCTATGTCCTTGATGTGTTGCAAACTATGAAGAAGTTTCCCTCTAGGAAATTAAGGGTCAATAATCTGCTTTTAATAGATGAGCTGTTTGTCCATTAAACTAAGGAAGCCATATGGAGACTCAAAGATAGAGGATATATGCAAGGGCCTTGGAGATTTTTTGCTAATGAAATGCAAGGCATAATTAGAGGAGTTGGGAAACTAAGGGCTAAGGAGGGTAGGCAGGAAAGAAAGAGATGGGGGGATCTCTTGGAATCTCTTCAGAAGAAGAGGCAGGTGGGTAGTGAATCCTTTAAGTCAAGCAATCTGGGGGATAGAGATTTAAAGGAAGGGCTGGTGAAGCTGATCCCTAAGTAGAATGCTTGTGACAAGTTTAATCACTGGAAGCCTATCACTTTATGGACTATCATATACAAAATCTTAGCCAAATTCATTGCTATTAGAATAGCCCCTGCTCTTCAGGAGATGATTTCTAAGAAACAGCATGGCTTTATCAAGGGGAGATCCATTTATGATAACATCTATGCTGCTATGTTGGGTAGGGATGTGGCCTTTAAGACTAAACAAAAATGTATTCTTCTGTAGCTAGATTTGGAGAAGGCATATGATAGGTTGCACTGGTCCTTTATGGCTTGAGTAATGGACAAAATGGGTTTTGGCTCCATAATGTCTACTTGCATATTTACTCTCACCCAAGGAAGCAAGTCTAATTTATTGTTGAATGGAAGTGTTGGAGGATTTGAGCTCCACAAATCAGTAAGACAAGACTTCCCCCTTGCTCCCCTTCTCTCTGCTATTGCTTCTCACCCCTTGATTAGAGCCCTTGAGATGGCTTCCTCTAGTGGGAAGGTGAAGGGCTTCAAGTTAAGTGATGGGGAGAAATTGATTATACAATGCTTTACTTATGACTCCTTACTCTTCTTGGAAGCTGATAATGATAATATCATATTGGCTCTTGATATTATTCAAGAGTTTGTTGATGCTTCAAGTTCCACTGAATGTAATATTCACAAATCTAAACTGATTAATATGTCTAAGGACAATAACTTTGATCCGAAGAGATGGGGGTTTGAGGTGGTGAGAAGAGGTCACTAGGAGTCCCATTTGTGGGGATGTGACAAATAAACAGTTGACTGATTGGGCATTAGACATATGTTTTTTAAATTAAAGAAGTTGGAGGGCATTAGACATATGTTTTTTAAATTAAAGAAGTTGGAGGGCATCAGGGTCCCTTATCATGATAGGGTGGCTATATGCAACACAGTATTGAATGCTTATATTATGTTTCTACGCCTTGTGCTAGATTTTGGAAAAGGGCATTGGTAGAAGATAATCGGGCCCATTAGAGACTTTGTATGGAGGAATGGAGGGTCTAATAAGAAGACTCTTGCTTGGGATAAAATTTGCATGCCTAAATCTGAAGGTGGGCTTAGCATTCTTCATCTCCCCTCTCAGACCATTGTAAGACTGGCCGTATTTCTGCCTAAATGTCTCAACCAGAAGGAAATCTGGTCTAAGATGTTAAGGGAACTGGTGGAATGTTTAGCTGTGTATCTGGATGGAATGTGGTAGGGTCTAAGCTGGAAAGATAAAGTGTTTTCTCATGCCCCTCTCAAAATAATTGGGTCCCCACTGTGCAGGATAATGTGCTCTAAATGGAAAAAGGTGTTGGAACTCAAGGTCTGGGATGGATGTAGCAGATTCTCAGGGAACTCTTTATTGTGCTTAGGGATATGGTGGACTCATAAGTTCAATTACCCCTTGCCCTTACAAAACTCCAAAATGGCCAAAAGATTGAATAATAAGGGGTTGAGGAGATTTAAGGATTGCTAGGATAATGCATCAGTGGGATGGAAAGAGTTGGAGATGGATCTTGCCCTATCTAGCACAGCTGATCACGTCTGTGTTGGAGGAAGTGCAGAAAGGCTAGACATCTACTGTTGTGGATGAAACTTGTTGGATCAAGGATTGGTCCTAGTTTAATGGCTCTAAGCTGGACAAAGGCATCACTAGAGTTCTGTACAATTCTTTGAGGGTAAATGAAGATAATGTCATTCATTGTAACAGAATATGGAAAGTGAATTGGAGCCCTAACTGTTGGAGAAGAAAGTGGAAGGCAATATGAAAAATGGAAATACCTACTAAATCTCAGGTGTTCCTATGGAGAGTTTGTATGGGAGCTTTGCCCATTGGCTGGAAATTGGTTCAAAGGAACGTCACAAGTGGATGTTGCCCCAGATGCAGGATTGCCTTGAAAGATGGGAAACATACATTTTGGGATTGCCATACTATTAGAGGAACTTGGCTTAAAATTGGGAAATGGGTCAAGAATTGTCTAGGGGTGCATGGGGAATGGGAGGACTGGCAAGTTAGCACATGGACAGCTAATGATGAACATGTGGATGTGATCTTTAATATCATCACGTGCTGTTGTTTATGGAAAATATGGAATTCTAAAAACTGCATTGCGTTTTAGAAAGCTTGTGAGACAGGGATTGATATTAGTGGATTGATGCATAAATGTATTTGTATGTGCTGGTCTATATGTTTGATTAACACAATTAGTGGAGCTGAGCTGTTTTAGCTAATTCCGTCTCTGTAATGTGCTATCATCTGAGCCTTCTCCATGGGGGGTCAATTGCAAACATACTGGGCTATGCCTAACTTATGGGATATTGATGTGCAGGGTCTCAGAAGGCAGAGAGGGTGAGGTACCAAGACAACTTGGTATGGACCTAGAACAAAGAGATGGTATAAAAAGGTCAAACAAGGTAGCTACATCTTTGTGGCATTGATTGAAAGTCCAGTGGGTTCTAGACCAAGAGTTAAAATATGGTTTCAAAAAGGGGAGGTGAAGGGTGAGATATTGGAAAACAGACTCCTAGGGGCTGCACATCTGAAGCTTTGATTGAGGCTTGTATTTTGTTTGGGATATCACTTAACTTGGGATGAATCTTCTTTTGTATATCAGAGGATGATAGATGGGATTTGGTGTGTAGTCTGCTTAATGGTGACTCTTATGTTGATGTTGTTAAGGGCTGATTGTGGGCATGGAAAGAAGTTCATGTAAAGCTTTCTTTTTCCTTTTATAATATATATATTATTGGTCCCAAAAAAAACTATGAATTTACATAAATGTGGATTGTAGCTTAACCAGTATCTTACCCATGTAATGAGCAATTTTCCATAATTGCTAGCGTGTGTCTCCTTTAGTTGAGAATTTTCCACCTGAGATGTATTTGAAGCTTGCACGATGGGTAAGTAACATTGAAAACCCTTTCCACAAGAGGCAAGTTTAAGGGCCAAGGCTCCTCTTTAGCTCGTACAAGTGCACTTAGATGTTCTTCGTATTTTTTCACACTGGTAGATGATTATAATAGGATATCATTGGTTTTCTCTCTCAAAGCATATTGTCAACCACTTGCAATAATGGCCACGAAAGTTATGAGCTCATTTTGGAACAACTCACGAGGTCACATATCCTAACCAAATTTTTTACATGTATTTTCTATTTTTATCATAAAGCTACACGTAACAATAGCATTCCCAACATCCAATTATAAGAAATGAACATACAAAAGCCACACATTGCCATGCAACTTCTCTTCGCTTTTGCAGTCTTAATGCAACTTCTCTTTGTTTTCTTAGTTGTAATGCATGTGTATATATATATACATATATATATATATAAAGAGAGAGAGAGCGTTCATATATATATATATATATATATGTATGTATGTATACATTATTTGCGACGGCAACCATCTTGACCACCATCCCTGACCAACTTCCCCTCTCATGGAAGCCCCTTCCTTTTTCTTTCGATAAACTTCAAATTGTCACGAGTGCTCTCGTGACTATATAGTTTGTGTACAAGCCGTCATCAATTGTAGCGCTTTTCTTTTCTTTTCTTCTTCTTCTTCTTCTTCTTTTTTGGGGGGAACGCTCTCTCTCTCTCTATACATATATATATATATACATATATATATGTATATATATATATATGTATAGAGAGAGAGAGAGCGTTCATACATATATATATATATATATATGTATGAACGCTCTCTCTCTCTTCACGATACTCTCGCGAGGCTACGCGGCAAGTATACCACTTTCTGGTCCAGCCGGTAAGACGCTTCGCGCACGTGGCCGAGGCCGGACTCTGTTTGAGAGAAAAACGACACGTGCACCAGCACATCCTTGCCGGCCGGCATAGCTACTATTTCTCCGATCACGCGGCGGACTCCTACACAGTTCTGGAGCCACCTGAACCACGTTCGCTGCAACAAAGGGGGTGGGGGGATGTCGTAGCAGCGCCGGCTGACTGGGTCGCTGAGATGCCAGCTTTGCAAGGGCTCCTCCTCCCACCACGACTTTCTCATGGCAATGCATAAGACGAGCAGCGTCTCTCTGGGCCCCCCCGCCCTGTGCCTGACGTTCAGCACTGCAGTCGTTGAGCGGAAGGCGTGCTCCACGCCCGGCACACGCCGCCTGCACTGGCATGCAAAACGCACGGCAGCCTCGCCAAACATAAAAGAGCAAGATCGTTGGGCAACCCTGGTATCAAGACCATGTTGGACTCCATGGGCAACCCTGGTATCAAGACCCTGGTATCAGAGGGCCGTAAGGCTAGTTTTTGTAGGAAAAAGCCAAAAGCGTAGAAAGCTTGGGGCAACGCCAAAAAGCACCTCGAATAGTATTTTCCCCTATTAATTGTTATCTTAGAGATACTAATTTTGGAAGACTAACTCTTAGAGATACTAATTTTGGAAGACTAACTCTTAGAGATACTTAAAAACCATTATATATATATACTCATAAAAAATCAATGCATATATGTTAGCATATACAAAATTAGGCTCCTCCAAGCTACCTTCACAATCTACTAGTCTCGAACGATGCTTTCAATAACTAATTTTTGCAACCCTGCCTCTAAAACCTCTCTGTGAGTAGAAAGCCTGATTTCTGCCATCATCATGGCTAGTAGATGCATCCAGAAATGAATCACTGAGTTTGATTTCCTCAACCAACAAGAGTGAAACCAACTCATCGAAGTCGGGTAAACCTATACTCCTCACTGAGATAGATGTATCAAAAGATTTGTATTCCTTGCCAAGACCACACAAGGTAATATCCACCAAATCATCATCAGGCATGGGGGCATTTATTGTGGCCAATGCATCTGCAAACTTCTTGATTTCTTGCACATAATCATGTATGCTCCTTTTATTCCTTTTCACATTGTGTATCTGCTGTCGCAACTGAGACTTGCGCACTCGTATCTGTATCAAACATCTTGACCAAAGTATCCCATGCATCTTTGGGATTCTCAGCATCCTGTATGTGTATGAGCATAGCATCAGAAATACATATAGACAGATAATGCAGCACTTTGAATGCTCTCTTTGACCATTGCTTATGAGCAATAAGCTGCTGTGCTGTGTAGGTTGTCGAGGTAGCTCAGGCTCTGGCTCAGCACCTGTAATGAGATTCCAAAATCCTTTTCCTTTCAAGAAACTCTTTATCCTGTACTTCCATGCCTGGAAGTTCTTCCTATCCAGCTTTTCACCAACAATCTGAACTGGATTATCCGACATGTTTGCTCAATGCATACACCTTCCACACACTTCAAATCTGTAAATGAGCCTTCCTCAGTCAACCACACTCCAATGAATGTTCCAGATACTCCAAGGTAGCCAACAAACTCCAAATTTGATGTAGAAAATCAACCTGTATGCATCCAAGATGAACTGTCTCACGCAGTCCGAGATAGCCTGTTTTGATGCGCTTCCACAGCTCCAAATCACAATGTAGTGGTGCAATCAAGTATGGGAAACTTGCATTGACACCTAAACAACCTCAATGTAGAGTATCAACACCATCTGACATGTGTACATATCAATTTTTGAAAACCCCTTTCTCTGTTTTGGAAAAAACCGGAAAAACCAGAAAAACCAGTAGGAAAATGGCTCTAATTTCTTCAATATTTGTTCAAATTGAGCAACCAGGCATTCATTAGCTTTTCTCTGCAACCAGTGGACAGCCTGTTTTAATCAGCTCATTCCAGCTCAATTAGGCATAATTGACCAAACCAATCACATAGCCCTCTTCTCCAATGTGTAGAGCATCCAATTGCTAAAGAAATTGTGGAAGATATCAAGCACCCAATGAGAAATCGATCTCCTCGTAGCCAAAAAGTACAAAATTTGCTCTGTTTTCACTGTTCTGGCTGCGCCGCCTGTAGGGGGGTTTAGGAGAGTTTGTGTTGACAATTGATGATGGTAATAAGTCCCCAAGACACCTAGGCATATGTGCAATCCATCAATGGTTGGATTTTAGCAAAAAACTCACTCCAAATGCATCAATTTTGGGCTTCCTTCTCTCTGTTTTGTGAGAGCTCAAAAACCAGAGATTTTCATACATCCAAATGCTTCCAAAATGCTCCAAAATCACAATAGGGCTTGCATAAGAGTTGCCATTACATCCCTCATTGTCAGATACATGTTTGCTTTGCCAGATTTACATGTATTTCCACCATACATCAATGTTCCCAAGCTTTAATGGAAAGCTTCCAAAAACCAGAATTTTTCTTTGCTTTGATTTGCTCTAACTTGCTTTGTTTTTGCCTGTATCACCTGCAATCCGCTCAAGGATGTTTAGAAGACCTCCCGGTAGGCCAAGCTCTCAGATTTGATAGTATTTGGTGTGCTCCAATCTTCACAGCTCCAATGGCAAGCTTCACAGCTTCTCTTCACAGCTTCTTTTCCCTCTTCTCTTCACTCACTCATAAACCCTAATAAACAGCACAAGGCTCTGATACCATGTTGAAAGAACGGTAGAGAGGGAGGAGACACACACACAGGAGCAAACCCTAATGTATATTGCAAACCCTAACCATAGAGGGAAGCCATCTCCACTCTCACACAAAGCATAATGCAATAATCCATAATCCACACAACACACTATGAGTTGTATCCACACTCTACTAACCCTAGCTAATGTCCACACACTATGACCAGCTGGACACGCGGTCATTTATGTCTCACACATGTTCCTAGCTAATCTGCCAGCACATAGCATAGCTGGCTCACACTGACATTGAGCTTGAATCTCAACATTAACAATCTCGAATGGCCCAAACCTGATGCTTGAACCATCTTATGCTTAAAGTTTAAGATGGTAAGTGATAACAAGACATCACTCAAGTTTTCAAAGGCATCTAGGTCAGTAGAGCTAGTTGCTTTGGTCAAGGAAACTATGGTTGAGACCGTGGAGCAAGCCCTAGTTCCAGAGGAGAAGTTCACAACCTTACAAGACAAGCTAGAGGCTAAAAAGGATACCCTTGCTGCTTGTAAGGTTCCCCCCTTCTAAAATAGGAGAAACACTTAAGATAGTCCACTAAGTCTTAACTTGGAGAAAATTTCCTATTTATCAACACCTTGACCATGTAGAGATTTAAGGATACGATTCATAAGTAAGACCTAGTCCTATCCCACAGGAGAAGCGTGATCTTCTAAAAGTCAAATCACCCATAGGGTAATTTATCATAAATTGGGCAACTACTAGACATGATCTCTAGAGGCAACGCTTTTTTCCTCATCCATGCAAGGCACAGCCGCGCTGACCTAGTCTTCTAGAATAGAGTTGCCCAAGAACCTAATTATCTAGCGTAGGGCTTTCACTTAATCTGTTGGAAAGATACCCGACTAATCGGGTCCACCTGTCCGTAGAATGGTGCCATCGGGGCATTCCATCCTCCCACTTTCCACCCTACTTACCCGTCAATTTGTTTTCTAATTAATCCTACCACACTATTTGACATAAATAAACATATTCCTTAATTAAAGCCCTTTTCACAAGGTTTGTTAAGACAGCCTTTTTACACAATACAATCATGCCAAAGACAAGATATATATATATATAAAGTTTATACATGAATCAATTCCATACAAGCCAAACTGGCTCTCTTATTCTTTTCCTTTATTCTGCCGATGATCTAGAATTCGACCTTCGAGCCTCTACATGCTGGGCAAAACCCTACGAGACCATGGCGAGGACTCAAACCGGCCTGTCGCCCTCTCAGGCTCCATCGCTCGATCCTCCCGCCCCTCAGAGGGATGTTTGCACACTAGGGTGGGCTTATTCACCGCACTAGCCTGGGCCCTCAAAACTAGGCAGCATCATAATCTCTCGCCTCAATCGGCGAACCATATTCTCCCAATGGTATGAGGGATACCTTGGGCCAATCCCGGGCTTTGCTAACGATGCCGCCCGACTACACAAGCACGGAACGGAGTTAGCGTTGAAGCCAGGAAAAACTTGCACTCTTTAAAGATAACAATTTCAATGCAATTTATTAAATACAGCATCACACAATTCATAACTTCATACAATTTTGTCATTATTTTAAAAGGAAAAGATACACATTTATTAGCACTAATATAAAAAAATGCTTCTTTAAAATATAACCAAGCTAACCTGGCCACCATTTCCTTGAGGAGCTTGTAAAGGGAGGGTTGGAGCCGCATCGGGAGCATCTTCCCTAATCTCGTTGTTGTGCGCTCCTCTCGGGACAATATTCTGATGTTTTTGAGAAGGGGCCATTCTGGATGGCGTCTTGTAGGGCTCGCTGCTGCCGCAGTCGAAACGCTTCAGTCGGATCTCAATTCTGAGATCGTTTGCTCAGCGTATGAGCAAAAGACTATAGCGCACGAACCCTTTCTTAAGGCAAAAAACCCTTATTAAAGTCTACACAAATGGTGGGGGGGGGGAATTGTGAGATGTCCTTAAGACCAAAAACGTGGAGGAGGGCTGTGAGGGCTGCTGTAAGTCTCTTCACACAGGGGGGGGAGAAGAGTTAAGGACACTGCCTCCTAGCAAGAGGGAAATGGAGGAAAATTGGCTTATCTCAAAAGAGGCAAATGAGGGGGTGTGAGAGGGGTGGCTCAAGGGGCGGCTGTACTACAGCAAGTACGCTGCACAGGGATGGACGGCGGCACAACACAGGGCATACGCTACACAGGAATGCGTGTTGCCTATTTGGAGCACCCCGAGGGTTTATATGGGCGCTGCGCAAAGCAAGGACGAAAGGACGGTGTACCATCAAAAGCTATGGATCAGTGGCCTGCATGGGTCTAGGGGAAAGGTACGGTGTCGATTGCCAGGGAAAGGAGTGGTACGCATGTACCTTATTTGGTCTGGGGCAGCATGGGTCCACGTAGGGGTACGTGTGAACCACACAGTGGGCGGCCATCCTTTGGTTCTTGGGCGGCCATCGTACGTGCACCCTAGTAAGTGTGTATGGTCCAAATTTTGGGGCGGGGTACCCAAATTTGGGACGCTCGTCCTCGATTTGCGTGCCGGGCCGCCCCGGGGGACAAATTTTTTTTTGTCCGGGAGGTTCTCCTGGTCATTGGGGTTCAGACCGTTCGTCAATCGGACGCCCGGTCGTGCATTTATTAAGGTTTAAAGGTCGTCGCTTTTTAACTAAAATGACTGAAATTTGCGTATAAGCTTGATCTGGTGTCCGTTTTGGATGCTGTAAAATCGTATATTAGGGTAAAATCGCACGCAAATTCTAAATTTGGGCTCAGAATTTGAAGATTCTAAGTAGAAATGACTCAAATAATAAAATCATTGATTTTTATACCATAAAAACTCATAAATTTATCTATTACATGGACATTTCTTTATTAGTGAAGATGGGTATGTTACATCCTTCCCCCCTTAAAGAAATCGAGATGTCCTCACCTCGTCATGAATTGGGGATAATCCGTTAAGAGTGTAGCTTCATCTTCGCAAGTTGCATCTTCTTCAGGGTAATCTTTCCATTGTATTAGATGTTCTACAAGAGTTCTATTTCGGAGTTGCCTTTTCCTAGAATCTATGATGCTATTGGGCTATAATTCAAGGACTCCTTGAGTAGGGATTACAACTTGTTCATCATCAAGAATATGATCGAGACTGGGTACATATGGTTTTAATAAACTTACATGAAATACATTGTGGACTTTGATATGGGCTGGGAGTTGGAGTTTATAGGCACTTTTACCTAGACACTTGATAACTGTATAGGGACCACAATACCTAGGGCTGAGTTTCTTATATTTCCCAAGTGATAGAGAACTTCGTTTGGGTCGCACTCATAGAAGAACTCTGTCTCCTTCCTTGAAGATCCTTTCAGACCTCTTGGTGTCAGCATAATGCTTTTGTCGATCTTGGGCAGCTTTAATATCCTTTTGGATTGCCTTGGTTTGTTCCTCCATCTCTTCGAGCATTTTCCTGGATGCCTCAACTCTTATGGTCGGATCAGAGAAATTTAGAGGAGACAAGCATTCTTGCCCATAGAGTGCTTTGAACGGTGTCATTCCTATGCTTTCATGATAAGATGCATTGTAGGCAAATTCTACCAGAGGAAGGTATTGAATCACCTTCTTGGTTCCCGTCCACAATATGCTCTGAGAATGTCTTCAATTACTTGATTGACTCTCCCAGTCTGGCCATCGGTTTCTGGATGATAAGCTGTGCTAAAGCAAAGTTGAGTTCCCAGGGCTTGAAATAAGGACTGCCAGAACTTTGAAGTGAAGTCAGAATCCCGATCACTTACTATCCTTTTTGGGAGACCATGAAGTTTGAGGACTTCCTTGATGAATATTCGAGCAACATCAGAAGCTTTGAAGGTCTTCTTTGATGGTATAAGGTGAGCTACTTTGGTAAGTAAGTCCACTACTACCAGAATGGAGTCATATCCTCCTTGGGGAGACTTGTGACAAAATCCATACTAATGCACTCCCACTTCATTTGGGGAATATCCAAGGGTTGAAGTTTTCCAGGCGTCTTGACCCTTTCAGCTTTGATCCTTTGGCATCAGAGACATTGCTTCAAGTATCGAAGCACATCATTTTTCAAGCCTGCCCAATGAAAGCTCCTTCTTACGGCATTTAATGTTTTTGCATAGCCTGGGTGTCCTGCAACAGCAGGGCTATCATGAGCTTCATGGAGGATTAGTTTCTTTAAAGCAGGATCGTTAGGGATACATAGCTTGTGATTGAAGTAGAGGCTTCCTTCTCATGAGTGGAGTATCCCTTGATTAGATTCTTCTCTTTCTTTGAATTCCCCCCTTCTTCTACTACTTAATAATGATATAAATTAAATACAAAGGAAAAATTTAATTCATCACACAAGACAACTGACGCAAATTTGGACCTCCATCTCCAATGGAGACATGAAAAGGAAAGAATAAACTATCTGTCTTAATGCATTACAACTCTCTGATAAGTTGATCTTGAAAATTTCTCCATTCATTGTCACCATCGATGTCATCTAGAACTAGTTCCTTGGCAGCTTGTAGAATCTCATTGGTCCACTTCTACACTTGCATGCTCTTCACTTGAGTCATTTTGAAACATTTATTCTAAATCATGTAGCATCTACTAAGGCCGTCCTCCACCCCTTTGCTTACTACTCGTCTCTTCAAGGTCTCTCCATCACCTTGCAACCCATATAAAGTTATGCCTCCACTCGGGAAGAAGAGGATCTTGAGTGTATTGAAGTCTAAGATCCATTAGGAAAGTGAAATCCCCAGAAACACATGTTAGAGATTTAACCAAGAAAAAACTACTAATGAATGCTTCAATCAAAGTTTTTATCTAATAGATCTCATTTTGATTAAAAATTTAGAAGTAAAATGCTATGTTTTAGTTGATCTTGATATTTTCATAATAAATAGTAAAATGCTAAATGAATAGTTAATCTTGATAGAAGTAACACACAATGGTTACCTCTTAGAAAAAGAAGGTTCTTTTGATCTTAGCTCTAGCTATCTTGACTAGATTTGGCTTGAGCCATTTTGATTAGATCAACACTTAATTAGCTCCTAATCACTAATGTGTGCATCCACTTCTTGCTCATAACCCCCACCAATCATATTGATACCATAGTGTATGCTAATTTACATAAGGATTTGAGAAATCATGCATGACTTTTAAGAGTTCTAAAATACTCAATTCCATTTTTGCTACTCTAATAGATAGCATAATTAAAATCCTTAACTTTGATTTTTACTACTCTAATAGATAACATAATTAAAATTTTGAAAAGCATTCTACTTGGAAGCTTGAAGAGTGCTTGATAAGGAACTTGATAAAGGAATGGCATGATAAACGCAAGGCCACCCTCATCCAAGCTATCTTTTCTTTCTTTGTCTTCTCGGCTTTGGTGAACTTGAGAGGAGGAGGCACTACAAGGACTTCCAATGAGAACATCCACATCCTCACTTGGCTAAGAATCTACTTGGGTGGCATCTACAAATGAGAACTCTTGTATCCATTTAATAAGGAATGGCATGACAAACTCGAGGAAACCCTCATCCAACGTATATTTGTTTTTTTTCTTCTTCTCAGCTTTTGGTAGGTTGGAGAGGGAGAGACACTAAAAGGACTTCAAATAGAAACATCCACATCCTCACTTGGCTAACCACCTACTTTCATTTTTGCATGGCATCTACAAATGAGAAGTGTTGTATCCATGTTCTTGGTGGGGGTTATGTGCAACTGAAGAGTGAAGTGGATCCTTGGGTAAGAGTGAAGGCTGACTATGTTCTTGGTGGGGATTATATGTGCAAGTGTAGTGGATTCTTGGGTGAGAGTGAAGGCTAAATATGTGCAAGAATGTTTTTCTTACCATCTTTCTTCTCACCTTTATGTAGTCTTCCAATGTGATGCAATCATCTAGGTCCTACTACATCTCTTTAAGCCCATGTAATGCACTTTCTTTAAGGTGGTGGCGGGTGTTATGGAGTGAGGTAAGGCCGTAATACCTTCCAACATATCTTATACAGCTTGGCATCTCTTTTATACTGAACTATGAATTTACATGTATATGGATTGTAGCTTAACTAGTGTCTTACCCATGTTTCCTTTATTTGAGCATATCCACCAATTTCTGACAATTCGTATGTATTTGAAGATTGCATGGTGGGTAAGTAACACCAAAAACCCTTTCCAAAGAGGCCAATTTTTGGGTAGAGGCTCCTCTTCAGCTCATACATGTTGATCTCTATGGAATGATGTGTATAATTGCACTTGGATGTTCTTTATATTTTTTCACATGGATAGATGATTATAGTAGGATATCATGGGGTTGCTCTCTTAAAGCATATAGTCAACCACCTGAAATGGCCGTGAAAGTTCTAAGTGTTGAGATGTCAAGCTCAACATGAGCTGAAACTCAGGAGGTGCCTGCATGACCGTTCGACATTTATATCACTGGTGGGATTGGTAGTAGCTAGCACCGACATATCATCGCCAGAGATTCTACAGCTAGACTACATTGACTAGTCCACATCTACCCACTCCACTTAGCGTGTTCACACTGATAGACCGCTTTTATATACTCTATTATGTGTGTTGGTCACTTTATCTTCATTGTAGATCTCTTTTGTTTTGTGAAGAAGAAGAAGAATTTTTAGCCTCTCACCTTGTGTGTTCTCTTCTAGGGTTTGTGTGAGTGTGCTTGCAAGAGCTCAAGCTCTCTTCTTCCTTGCATCTTTTCATGGTATCAGAGCCTGGTTCATGCTAAGGGCTGAGTGGCAAGCAAGAGAAGCACAGGAAGCAGTAAAAGGGTAAGAGCTTCATCTAATCTTCGAATATAACAGTTTGTGTAGGTCAAGTAAGAGTGTTGTTTTTGGTAAATTTGTGCCGCCGCCGCCGCAGACAAAATGTCAAATGATAGAATAAACTAGATTGTTCCAGAGAAGCTTGACAAGAAAAAATTCCATGCTTGCAGGTTTAGATTAACAAATTTCCTAATGGAAGAAGGTTACTGGGACTACATTGAAGGTGAACATGAGGAGGCACCGGAGATACCAAAGATTAATCCAACTACTGCAGATGTAAAAGAGTTCAAGTATTAGAATCAGGAGTAAGGAAAGTCATGTATTCACTTTCTATTAGTATACAGAATACCATGATTGGGCATATACATGATTTCAAGTCACCTAAGGAGGCATGGGACACCTTGGTGAAGTTGTATGAAATGAACACCAAGGCATAAAAGATTCAGTTGAAGAACGAGCTTTATATTGTGGAGAAGAAGAATATGTCTGTGTGCATGATTATGCCTTGAAGATCAAGGGCATTGTGGAGCCCCTTGCATCAATTGGTGTTTTTGTTGATGATGATGATAAGGTGAAAGTGTGTCTACATGGTCTCGGGCCACAATACAAGACGTTCAAGATGTCTATTCACACTCGGGAGAACATTCCCAACTGCACATATTTGGTGTCAATGATGCTAATCATTGAAGAGAAGAACCTGGGTGACGATCAACGGTCTTCACAAAACAAAAATAGTTCAGAGTAGCAGGCCTTCTACACAAGTGTAGGTAGAGGACAAGGTAGAGGTCGTGGATGTAGCCAAGGTGGTGTCCGAATAAGTAATCAGAATTATGGTCAGCAATAGCAACAATCCCAGGATTCACAACAACATATCGGTGAAAGAGGCCAGTTTAGAGGTAGGGGGAGTCAAAGAGGTCGTGCTAATTGGCAAAGGCAGCATAATGATACATGAGGGTGTTTTTGTTGTAGTAAGCTTGGATATGTGCATGCATATTGCTATAAGAAACAAAGTGAAATGCGAAATGAAAAAGTGCAGCAAAACAACTATGCATCCTCTAGTAGAAATAATGAGGATAATGAGAGGTTATTTGTTATGCAACATGTGGTTAATGTTGTGTCTCGAAATGATGTAGCAGCATGTAAGGATAATGTATGGTATGTTGATTTAGGTTCTTCAAACCACATGGCAAGTCATGGTGAGTGGTTCAAGGAAATGAAGAGTCTTGAAAGACTAGATTTTATCAAAACAAGGGATGACACTGCTCATCTGATTGCCCACGTTGGAGATGTGCCATTGTCTATGGAGGATGGTAAGTTGAAGTAGTTGTAGATGTACTTCGTGCTCCAAACATTACAAAGAATCTCATTTCTGTTGGCCAGATGATTGAGCAGGGTTTGCAAGTCTGGTTTAACCCTGATGGTGGCTGCTATGTAGAAGCTTCAAAGATAAGTGTAGGATGGTTGCAAAAAGGCAACAGAGTGGGCACAATGTTTACGTTGAATTGTTATGGGCTACCACACCTCCAAGAGGGAATTCAACACATTCACCTAAAGGATGAGAAATAGATCACAAGTGTCGTAGGACACTTACCAATGCTTCAAACTTGAGTCCCTTGAGGCCTCCAAGCTTGCTTGTTAAGCTCCTCCTCCACACTGTCACCATAGAGTCGCTCACACTGTCGCATAAGGCAATCTCTCTCTCTCTCTCACTCTCACACACAAGCATAAAAGAGGAACAATGTTAGAATTCTCTTTCTCTCTCTCAATCTCTCTCAAGACACAAGGGAGAGCTCTCTATATCACAAAGGAGACTGTGTCTTTTCATTATGAGAAAATGCCTTATATACATTTGGCTCTTATTCACACTTGGGTGCCCAAAACTTACTTACTAGGCTTTGGGTGGCCAATATCTCATAATGTACAACTTTTATAGTGCCATTTTATGACACTTATTATATCCTCAATCGGAGAATCATGTTTGTTAATCCAAAATGGGATTAACATCCCCTCCTTCTTCCTAATGTAGGTTCTATTTGCAAAACCTATTACCGAGGTCTATAGACGTGGTCATCGAACTCATGTTAGTAGAAGTTCCTCCTGGATTGGAGATTTTTGAGTGTGCATAGGAATGTTGAGTGTGATCTCTAGAATCCTGTATCCGCCATGTCTTCAAAAGTGATATGCATGTAGCTTGGAAGACATTACAGTCGGTGGTAGTAAAGCATGATATCCCTGTCGGATGGCCCTTGGTTCATGTCTAACTTTAGGTGTCCTGCTTCATATCCATCGTAGGGCTCCTTTGGTTTGGCCTATCAGCACCACCACCAATTTCAAAAATCTGATGCTAGCCAAAATAGTGGGGTCTGGAATTTTATGCCATGCCCTTATCCATGTAAGAATCTACTGTATTTGCTCCTGAATGTTTGTAAATGTTGCTGGTATGAAAATGGGGAAGCTGTAGCAAACATGTGAGTCACACCTTTTGGCTTCTTGAAATTCCAACGGTGTCCATCTTCTTTTAACTGGCATGTATAAAGGATCGACCCGTAGTGTTGGTGGCGCACCCATATACACTTGGCTATATTTCAGAATCGCTAGGTACTTCTTCCTCTAGTCGTGGACTGTATTCCAAAGTCTTCTAGTACTCTTCATTGTTGGTGACTATGGTGGCGTAGCCACTTCTAGTGTGCACAGGGTTTACTTTCCTCCACCTTCAAAAATAGTAGCTAATCGTGAATGTAACAATCCGTATCTCCAGCAGATCAGTTAACTGAGGATTTGTCAGATTTGTGTGCTTTGACACATTCCCCCATAATGTACCCTCTCCAGCCAATGGAAGTAGTTCTTCTAAGTCAAGGCATGGAGCGCGGAGAGGGTATGGTACATTATGCTGTTTTGTTTGAGTGATTTTTGAATAAGCTTCTGGCATGATTCATCTTGTGGGCTCAAATGGAATTATCTCTTGAGAGTGTTGTGGTGGAGATGGGTGTGGTGCCAGTACCTCCTTAGGGGCTAAGAGGGTTAGTGGGAAAATTGATTTCGGGAGGATGGAAAGATGAGAGAATGTAGTCAGCTTGAGAGGTGTTAGTAGGTGGCGTGTTAGGATATGGGTTAAGTAGCTTACTAGAGCGACATTAGAATAGACACAGTACGTTGATTTTGAAAATGAAGAAGAGGATTCTTCTTCACCCTGACCTATGCTAGGGGGTGGGTGGCTAGGCTTATGAGACTTAATAAATTCTTGTAAGTCTGGAATTTCTTCAGCATTGATAGTGGGATATTCTATGTGGGTAGCATCAAAATTGTATTGTGCATTTGTTAGCATGGCTTCTAAATGTTTGTAGATATTAGAGTAGAGTTTTAGAATGCCAAAAGGATGATATAGAGTGGACTCACATAAATTTAGATGCTGGTGAGTGTTATATACCTCTAGCCACCCATAACTAATAACTATACTACCTCATAGTTGGCGGTCGTCTCTAAAATGTCATTTGGGATAAACAGGTCTAATTTTTTGACATTATTGTCCAGAATTTTTGAATTTTAGAGAATGCGAAACTAACTACGAAGGTTTAGCACTATAGGATGTAGAGGGTAGAAAAAGATTTCTTGGGGATTAGTTAATACTAAGTCTCCCCTCAAAATTTCCATTATTATGGTAAGATCAGCATCTCTTTCAATATTTTGTTTAATTAATGTTAGTTCTCCTAGCCTATATCTTCAGATAGATTTTTGTTGTACTGAAGTAGAGAGAGTGTTAGTGTAGACAAAAATAAGAAAATAGTTTGAGGAGGGGCCCAAGGAACTGGCAGAGCTGACTCAACTCGGATTTACTCTTCCCTTCAAGAAGAGTTTTTGTCCACGAAAATGGTTCAGAAAGTTGTAAACAAGTGTATATGTGTAAACCATATGGTCATCTATGCTTGTAACTTCTCTAAGTACTACGACAAGGAAAGCAAGACACATAGCACATATTTTCCTTAAGTACTATGACCAAGGAATTATGTAACACTCGTGTTTCATCTTGAATATCAAACCATAGTTTCCACTTGCAACTATGAAAGATGTCAATAAAACACAAATTGCTACTAAGGCATCAAATAACATCATGCCTTTAGTATAGGTGAGAAGTTCTCAAGTCCTCAAGAACTTCATATAACGAATGTGCTCCGACATTTAAGGATTTCCTTTGCATGTTCTATAATATCAAAAATGTTTTTCTCTTGTGGTTAGAAACCACATGGACCTTAATTCAACAAATTTGTTCAATTGTTAGCAAATTGTTCTATAATGTGATAAAGTTCAATTGACCTTACCCATAGTCCTGGGAGAGCTACACTTGAGTTCTTAGTTTACACATCTTGCAAAGAAGATGATTTCCACATAGACAGCATGTATGTGATGTATAGTGTCTACACACACTACTATAAAATCAAGAGTAACATGTACCAATGAGAGTACCACTCCTAGCTCACTAGTAGATACATGCCTATCCACATGTATACTCTTGCAACCACTTTTGTTTCTTAGCAATACATGTCTATGTCTTTAGGGACATGTTTATGGGCTATTTATGGTCACATCTAGAAACTAATAGCACCATCCAAACACACCTCTACAAGTGTGGTCTCACTGGAAACCTCTACTAGGTGAAACAATATCGCAAACCATTTCAATTATGCGAAATGAGTTACTATTAAGAAATAAATGAGAAATTCTTTATTGCTTACCCAGGCTGTGTATACATATGCTATGTTATATAGATTAGGTATGCCTCCAATTTGTATATACATATGCTACGATATATAGATAGGTATGCCTCCAACGTACCTTACACCGATGGACAAACAAAATCAATCTCTATACTTTGAGACTGCTTTGACATAAATACCAAAACATCGAATTCGTGTTTAACACTAATATGAAGTATGGTGTATAATCTTTGTTATCTTTGTCAAAATGCATAGTGGAAATTAAGACAACTGCTGGAGAGCAAAACACAGATGAAAGAGAGAGAGAGAGAGAAGCTGTGTAGCTCTACTATATACACATTAGAAAATCTTAGAACTACAATGGAGAATGTGGGAGGAAAGGGGCCATTTTATATGGCCCAGGCTACTGGGTGGTTGGCGAATCTAAAATAGGCCGACAATAGCAAATGTTCACAACCAGCCCGCAACCTTTGATCCTGGAACCTCAGCTTGGAGCCTCTGCAACATACACCTCTTCCTGCAAGTCACCACATTAAGGAACATGGATTTTACATCCATCTAATATACGAGCCACTACTAAGAAGAGGCAAGGGAAAAAACAGTCCGAATTGTGGTCATCCCCTCGCTATCGGTGTGCAAAAGTATCCTCATAGTCAATGCCAAGCCACTGAGCATAACTCTTAGTAGCCACAAGTCTAGCTTTGTGTTTGTCCATTGACCCATCTGTATACTTGGTCTTAAAGACCCACTTGACACCAATGACTAATTGTGTTTGTCCATTGACCCATCTGACGTATACTTGGTCTCTTAAAGACCCACTTGACACCAATGACTAATTGTTTTGACAGCCTCGGAACCAAATCCCAAGTTTTATTCTTCTCTATAGCATCCAGTTCCACCTACATGGCTTTCCTAGAAGTATCATGTGAAAGGGATTCCTTTATGGAAGTGGGCTCTTTGTCCTGCATGATACAAGACATCAAAGCATAGTTCACACCTATAAGAGCTCTGTTTAATGACTTTTGTCACAAAGCCTTTGTGATCTTTGAGGTCCGTTCTCTGTGATCCACTCAGAGGGAAGCTCCGTAACACCTGACTCCCGAAGGATATCTAACAACCATCTGGGTACTCGAACAAAATGCGGAGCCTCCTGCTGGTGTGCGGGGGCTCATCTCCAGCCCACGGGCTCAACCTCCTCAACTGACTAAGGTTCTCCAGCTAGAAAAATTGATTTGGAATCATCATCAGACTCATCTGGGTATCCAAGAAGTGGCAACTCATCACAACAAGGGAAGCTGGAACATGCTCATCAAAAACAACAACCTCATTCTGCTCCGGGTCATACAACCTCTATCCTTTGGAAAGAAAGTTATATCCCACAAAGACAAGCTTCTAGGACTTTGAGTCAAGATTCCCCCTTTGCTTCTTTGGAATGTGAACATAGGCATCACTCCTAAACACACAAAAATGGGAGACATTTGGTTTCTTGCCAAAATAAGCCTCAAAGGGAGTCATGTTTGGTACTAAAGTCATCAGAGATCGGTTGAGGATATGGATAGCCGTAGCCACAATCTCTCCCCAAAGTGGACAAAAAGACCATGATGCTCCAACATTGTCCTCGCCATCTCCACCACAGTCTGGTTCTTATGCTCAACTACTCCATTCTCTAAAGGCAAACCTGTACTGGCCTTAATGCCATGTTCCACACAAAACCGCACAAACGCATTGGAAGAAAACTCTCCTCCTTGTCAGCCCCCCAAAGAGTCTTTATCTGTAAGAAGCCAGACTCTTTCTCCACCATCACATGCCACTCCTTAAACTGAGCAAAATCTTGGTCCTTTTGGGAAAGGAAATAAACCCATGTGAATCTACTACAATCATCAACAACAAGCAGCATAAAATACAAAGAGCCTCCCAAGGATGGGGTTTGCATAGGTCCACAAGTCAGTGTGTACCAACTCCAAAGGTTTTGAAGCCTTCCTGGAAGCCTACTTCAGAAAATATTCCTTGTGCTGCTTATCACGAATGCAAGAGCTACAGTGTCCTTTCCTATTGCCAACATCTGGCAAGCCAACCACCATCTGGTCTAGGAAAGCTCACCGCACTAAATCCATATTCAAGTGGCCAAACCAAAAGTGCCACCACAAGCCACCAATCTGAGTTCTTGAGAGAGGAGAGTGCTGAGAGTTTATAGATACTACTCTCCACTCCGCCTTCCCAAATAACCTAGCCTATTTCTCTATCCCGTGCAACACAATGCTCCTCAAACTCCACCCGGAATTCAGTCTCTTGCAAACCCCATGTACTGACAATAGATGAAAACCAAGTGCGAGAAAGTAGACAACATGAGAGGAATGCTTCCCCCCTCTGCCATCGAGAATGATCTCCATCCGGCCCTCACTATGAATTGGTATGGTGGAATTGTCGCTAATGAAAATGCAACCTGACTGGCATTTAAGATCCTATAAGAACTCATGGGAAGGAGTCATGTGCTGGAAGCACCACTATCATGAATCCACTCCCGAATATCCATGGCAATTAAGCCAACTGCTTCCTCGCTCAAAGAAGATAAAGCATCTGTGTCCAAAATCTCTAGATACACAAAAGCTGGAGTCTTTGCACAGCTGAAGCTGAAGAATTAGCACTTTTCCTAGTATTCCACTAGGGACACTTCCTCCAATAGTGGCCTTTCTTGCCACAATCATTATAGGTCCACCGAAACTTCCGTTTCTCATGGTCTGAATCGGGCTTCTTCTTAGAAGACTTCTCTGACAAAGACGTCCCTTTGCCTTATTGTTGTTACGGCCTTTCGATCGTTGGCTAGTCAAGGCCTCAGAACCTCCGCCCTATGGAGGGTTCATAAATTGCTCTTCCTGGTCCCCAAGACCATTAGCACAAGCTCCTCCCATGTGATGGTGTTGATCCTGGCATTGGTGATTTACATCAAAAATGTAATTTTACTAATTAGATTATTAATATTTGTAGGTCTTCAGATAGCTTGGAATAATTTTGGAAAAGAGATCATTAAAAATCAAACCATTGGATTTGCAATTTTGACTAACCACCACATTCTACTAATGCCTCACTATCTACTACTCTTTTGATCTACAAGATTGAGCATTTTAAGTGTAGTTATTGTGGGTGCAAAAAGTGGCACATATTATAACACTTTAAAGGCCTTGAAATATTTAAAGAAAATAGACAAATAGGTTAATTATTTTTCAAAAAATCAAGTTAAGCTCTATATTATGTGAAGATCCAACGTCCAAAGTGGGAATCTCATATGAGTTTATATGTAAAAGATATTAGCATTTTATGGAATCAAACCAAATTAGGACAGGGTGTATACATTGACTTTGTACACCTAAAGAAATGAGGACTTTTGACTATCTAATGCTTAATCAGATTATGCAACTATATTCCCAACTTTGCATGTGATGTTCCAACAAAAGAACTGGAAAGGAAATTCCTCTAGCCAGCATCATATGCTTTATATGGTTGATCACATGTGGTGTGCAATTTAGGAAGATGAAATCTTACGAATGCGGGCATTGACACGATCCCATAATTGTGCCTCCCATTCCGTCTCTATAGAGGGTAACTCCCCATCTTCCAACTCCAGCCATGGAACACTAACAACAATTCAATCAGCCAAGTCATAAGACTCCAAAATGGACTCTATCAATACCTTCCATATGCCATAGTTGTTATCGTCCAACTATCGGTCCATCGGGAACATGGGGAGTGTTGCGATCTTCACATGCTCCTTAGCCATCTCAAGCAATTCTGCCATCTCAAGGGTTCACAAGGTCTTGCACAAGGTCTTGTGAAGGGACGATGGGTGGGAAAAAAGAAGAAGAAGAGGCTGCAAATAATATGCAAGGTGGCTATCCAATGGTGATGGCCGCCTTCTACCTGATCTCCAAGTCCTGATGAATAGCCTAAGCAATCTCCAATTAGCACCTCAAATCAGCAAACCCTCGACGTCCACTGTCTCCACCAAGCTTCAAGACACTTGGGGATCTGATACCATGTCAGAATGCACAGTGGAAATGAAGAGAACTGCTATAGAGAGAAAAACCCAGATGAAAGAGAGAGAGAGAGAGAGAGAGAGAGAGAGAAGCTGTGTAACTCTACTATTTACGCATAAGAAAATCCCAAAACTACAACAAACGAACAGTGTGGGAGGAAGGGCCATGGTTGGCTAGTCTAAAACAAGCTGACAGCAGCAAATGCTCACGTGACTAGCATTAGGAATGCTCGCGACTTGCTATGAGCCAGTCTGCCAAGTGCCAACACTATAGCCAGAATAACAGATCAGGTCAAGTAGTAGCAGACAAGTCAGCCAGCCAACAGAATCACCTGATAGCCCAACCACACCTCAGAAAAATGGGAAAACTACATGCAGAGTGAGGAAAAATGGGGAAACACCAAAACTAGGCGGGCACACCCACAAAAAGGCCCTGGTGTAATGTACAGAGACAGGAGATGACTACTAACAATCTCCTCATTATAGTGGCAATGCAGTCGTGGGTGGCAATATACTACTCAACTATAACCGATGACAACAAAAAATAATGGGTCCTTGTATGCACTTCAAAACATATTACAAAGCACCTATGTGTATAATTATTCTTTTTCCTAGCAAGAGGAACAACGTCCACTTTACCCTGTCTATCAAAGCACCAATGGCTCAAAAGAGAGTCTAAATTTTCCCTAATGATTTGGTTTAGCACCAAATTGCCAAGTTTAGGGTTTTATCTAGATGAAAAAGCACCTAAGGTATGTGATTGTATATAAAATTTGAGCTCATTGGAAGTCAACACCCAATATCAGCTAAATTATACTATCAGGTTTTTCCCCGATAAGTTTTATCATCCCTAATATGTCCTAGGCCATGATAGTAGCCATAGACTCAACTTTTAGCGTGAATAAAAAATAGCAAAGTCCTTCAAGAAGTTGCCCTAAATATTGGATCCACCTCATGGACATCTGCCATGCCTCAGTGTAGCGTGAAATAATTTCACACATACATAACTACACACTGAACACTCTTGCCAATTGGCTTTAGTACCAAATTCCCAACTTTAGGACTTTATCTAGAATAACAAGTACCTAAGGTATGTGACTTTCTATAAAATTTGAGCTCGTTGGAAGTCAACACCCAATATCGATTAAAATATACTATCGGTTTTTTCCCGATAAGTTTTATCATCCCCATTTGACGCAAGGTCAAGTAGGCATGAAGGGTCCACCCCTAAGCACTCCATCTTAGTATATAACCCAAGAGATTTGTCTAATCGCTCCGAATCAGTACTTACTCTTTTTCTTGTAGAAACCTCGGCTAATCTCTCCGGATTAGCGTGCCTTTTTGAAGAAGGGGGCAATGATTGTTTTTAAGTGAGCGGGCATAGAATAATACCATGCCTGAATATAAAATGATAAAGATAGGTTGTTGTGGCCAGTGCCCTAGCTGCTGGCATGTGGTTGTGGTTGTGGTTGTTGTGGCTAGCGTTGCTGTGACAAGTGGCCAACATAGCGCAACTGAGCAAACCCATAACTGCTCACGACAACGTGTGTGGCAGCATGGTAGTCTCAACGTCATAGCTCACACAGTTGCTGCGTTGCACTATGGTACATTTCATGCACCTAGCGCTGGTGTGTTAGTCATGACACAAACGGATCAACCACCACCCCTCTTTAGCAATAGCAGTGGAGGGGTAACACAATCATCATGCTACTATCGACCATCGTCACACGACACCACCATTAAAAACACTACTTTAATTTGTGTGCTCAATTTTTGACTGCTGTAGCCTAAGTGCTCAACCACACACACACAAACACACCTCTAGTTTATGGCATGCACGCACGAATGCAATCTTTGCTCTGGTGCTTCTCTCCCCTCAATTTTCTCCTACCATGAAAGGCTAATTCACAAATTCTTATCCATTTCCATGGGAAAACAAAAGGCGACCCTCAAGCTCTTGTGGGTGTGTAATGTACACACACACACAAAGAGTGGAGGGCTAGCTAGGCTGCCCTCTACTGGCTACCTTGCTTGCCCCTGAACTATAGATAAAGAGAGAGAGAGAGAGAGAGAGAGAGAGAGAGAGAGAGATTAACGTCGGTAGAATGCAACATGAGGGCATATACGACCAATGATGGGACTTGAAATCGGGTGGATCAAGTGGGGCAAATTGTCAATATCATTAATCTACTTCATTATCATCTGAGTGAATTCAACAATTAATTGGATATAACTATACATATCTTTTCATAATTCAATATAGTCATTTAAACACAAACAATGTTTTGTACTTTCTTGTGTGTATGTGCATTAGTTTACTTACCAAATGAACTAGTTTTATGAGTATCCTAATAAGTAGTGGTGGACAATTAACTACTTATTACCTATACATTGATGGGGATAATTAACTATTTATGAGTATCCTAATTGTATATCCTTTATTCACATCCATGAATTTTTTTTCTTTATTAGCACTCACTTCCTAATAAAGTGATGGTTGTTGGGCCCCAAAAACTACCCTTTTTTATTACTAGGTTCTTTTAGAGAAGAAGGGTGGGCATGATAGGAGACACCGATGTGTCTTCTGAGACTAGGTTTGAGTCCTAGGAAGTGGGAGTGCCTAAAATTTCTAGCATTAAATCTAAAAAACAAATTGAGTAAGTTCACAAGAGTATAACATGAATGGTTTCTAGGGCCACAGCCGGTACATGCTGCTATCATCCTAGTGGGAATGCTCATAGGTATATCCCCATGAACTTTTTGAAAATGTGATCAAGGAATAAAAGGCCTTCATCATGGCCTAGGATGGAGACAAAGATGAAGATAAAGGGAAGGAGAAAGAGAAAGACAATGATGCCACCAAGACATTGAAGATCATATGTCCTCTTCTAGCTGAGAAAGGTCCTCTCCCTCCTCATCGTCCTCCTCTTCTAGTGCACGAATTGAGCTCCCTCATCCACTACTAGGTTGCATCTTTAAATTTAAAGGCTTGTTACTTCTATCTTGGGTTTTGTAGTGACTCTAAATTGTGTTGGGATCTAGTGTGATCACTTCATGTTTCCACTTATCCTCGAGCATAGGCTTCTTTTGTTTTGCATCTTGTTGTTGGAAATAAAAGTGAAAAAGGGTAAAATTATTTGCCCCACGAAGGGGGGCATGAAACCTTAGGATATGGCAGAGGTAGATTTTACTCCCATGTTTGATTTCCACATGGCATCATCAATCTAGAGAATCTAATCATCTCTACTAGCTATTTACAATATCCTCAAGGAAGTAGTTTTTAGTGCTAATTTTTGCCCTCCTCTTTTGGAGAGCTCAAATTTGGTAACTTCAAATGTTTGGGTGTAAATTGAAGATATACAAGACTTCTTATTAATTGGAGTGAAGTTTTTGAAGTCTCACTTAACCTTTGTTATAATAAAACCTATATAATTATCGTCATCAGCAGTTATGCTAAAACCATGAGTTTAATCCGTTTCTACACTCTACTCCCATGTTAGATTTCCACATGGTATTAGAGTCACCAATATCCCCTCATCAATCTAGAGCATCTAATCATCTTTATTAGTTATTTAAAATTAAGTCATAATCAACTTACTAATCCATTTTTCATTGAAGCATTATGATGTGAGTTACTCTCAACCTATCAACACATTGTGGAGCATCATAATCGAGTTATGGAGGTAAATCAAAGTAAAGCAAAAGAGCCCAAGGGGAATTAGTTGTTAGTGCTAATGTTTTCCCTCCTCTTTTAGAGAGCTTAAATCTGGAAAGTTCAAATGTTTGGGTGTAAATTGATAGTTTACAAGGATTGTTATTACTTGGAGTGAAGCTTTGAAGTCTCATTTACACCAAAGAGAGAGAGAGAGAGAGAGAGAGAGAGAGAGAGAGAGAGAGAGATCCATTCCCCTCCACCTTATCCTCCAAGATTTTAAAAAGTTGTTTTCAAATTTTGCAAACGAGAGAAGAACCCAGATTAAAAAATGATCTCTCTTCTTTGTTCTCACAGGTAGCTCAAATCTACATAGCAAACAAACTTGGAAAACAAAAATTGAGATAAGGCTTATCTCAATCTGCATAGCAAACAAACTTGGAAAACAAAAATTGAGATAAGGCTTATCTCTTTCAAAGCTGATTCACATGCAAGAAGCGAGAGAGAGAGGACTACGTTAGCTCTCTGATACCAATGTTACTTCGCTGTGTATGCTACCTTATCTAAGGAGGGCTTCGAGTTCATAGTCCCCACCTAACCACCATAGAGGAATGCGGATAAGTGTCCACACTACCGGGCTTATATACTGGCATGCCTGCCCACACTACCTTGACCGTCCATAGTTCTCTAACTTAGGCAACTCACCCCTGAACCCTAGATACACTCGCCACATGCACTTTGGCATGTGGACTCCGTGTTTGGTCAAGCTCTATCGCCACTAATGCATGCCATGATAGGCTACGTGACATCTCTTTTAAAAGAATATAATGAGAGAGCATGACTCTCGCCTCTACTTGTAATCCTATTCCCATAGGTCTATAGTGTGAAGTACTAAGTCAAAGTTAACATTGTAGCTCAAGAGGTAAGATGCGAACCACTCTAGCAAATGACTAAGAGTGTAGACGCAAATGACTAAGCCATAGGCTAATGATGATGTACCTAGCTTCTCCTGGCATGTGGTTGTGGTTGTTGTGGCTAGCATTGTTGTGACAAGCGGCCAACATAGCGCAACTCAGCAAGCCCATAGCTGCTCTCACGACGTGTGTGGTAGCATGGTAGTCTCAACGTGTGTGGCAGCATGGTAGTCTCAACATCATAGCTTACATAGCATGGTACGTTTCATGCACACAACGGCGTTGGTGTGTTAGTCAAGACACAAACAGATCTCAACCACCACCCCTCTTTACCAACAGTAGTAGCAATGGAGGGGTAACACAATCCTCATGCTACTTCTGACCATCGTCACACGACGCCACCATTGAAAACACTACTTTAATTTGTGTGCTCAATTTTTGATTTCTATAGCCTAAGTGCTCAACCACACACACACAAACACATCCTAGTTTATAGCATGCAGACACGAATGCAATCTTTGCTCTGGTGCTTCTCTCCCCTCAATTTTCTCTTACTATGAAAGGCTAACTCATGAATTCTTATCCATTTCCATGGGAAAACAAAAGGCGACCCTCAAGCTCCTGTGGGTGTGTAATGTACACACACACACACACACACACACACACACAGAGTGGAGGGCTAGCTAGGCCGCCCTCTACTGGCTACCTTGCCTTGCCCCTGAACCATAGAGAGAGAGAGAGAGGTATTAATGTCGGTAGAATGCAACATAAGGGCATATACGACCAACGATGGGACTTGAAATTGGGTTGATCATGGCCTTTATAAGGGCCCTCACACTAGCAAATCTGCCCCACTTGGTGGGTGGCGTAAAGGTAGTGCGAGGGTCCTCTTTTATTACACACACACACACACTGGGAAAGAGAGGTATTAACGTCGGTAGAATATAACACGAGGGCATATACGACCAATGGTGGGACTTGACCTTGGGTGGATCATGGTCTTTACAAGGGCCCTTGCACTAGCCAATCTGCCCCACTTGTGGGTGGAAAAAAGGTAGTGCAAGGGTCCTCTTTTATTACACACACACACACACACACTGGTGGGCGAGAGGTATTAACATTGGTAGAATGCAACACGAGGGCATATACGACCAACGGTGGGACTTGAACTTGAGTGGATCATGGCCTTTATATCCTCCAAGATAGAGAGAGAGAGAGAGAGAGATCCATTCCCCTCCACCTTATCCTCCAAGATTTTAAAACGTTTTTTTCAAATTTTGCAAACGAGAGAAGAACCCAGATTAAAAAATGATCTTCTTTGTTCTCACAGGCAGCTCAAATCTGCATAGCAAACAATCTTGGAAAACAAAAATTGAGATAAGGCTTATGTCTTTCAAAGCTGATTCACATGCAAGAAGCGAGGACTACGTTAGCTCTATGATACCAATGTTACTTCGATGTGTATGCTGCCATATCTAAGGAGGGCTTCGAGTTCATAGTCCCCACCTAACCATAGAGGAATGCGGATAAGTGTCCACACTACCGGGCTTATATACTGGCATGCCTGCCCACACACTAGCTCGACCGTCCATAGTTCTCTAACTTAGGCAACTCACCCCTGAACCCTGGTTGGATACACTCGCCACACGCACTTTGGCATGTGGACTCCGTGTTTGGTCAAGCTCTGTCGCCACTAATGCATGCCATGATAGGCTACGTGACATCTCTTTTAAAAGAATATAATGAGAGAGCATGACTCTCGCCTCTACTTGTTGTAATCCTATTCCCATAGGTCTATAGTGTGAAGTACTAAGTCAAAGTTAACATTGTAGCTCAAGAGGTAAGATGCAGACCACTCTAGCAAATGACTAAGAGTGTAGATGCAAATGACTAAGCCATAGGCTAATGATGATGTACCTAGCTGCTGCTGGCATGTGGTTGTGGTTGTGGTTGTTGTGGCTAGCGTTGTTGTGACAAGCGGCCAACATAGCGCAACTACGCAAGCCCATAGCTGCTCATGACAACGTGTGTGGTAGCATGGTAGTCTCAACGTGTGTGCTCAACGTGTGTGGTAGCATGGTAGTCTCGACATTATAGCTTACACAGCATGGTACGTTTCATACACCCAGCGGCACTGGTGTGTTAGTCAAGACACAGACGGATCAACCACCACCCCTCTTTACCAGTTAGCAATGGAGGGGTAACACAATCCTCATGCTACTTCCAACCATTGTCACACGACGCCACCATTGAAAACACTACTTTAATTTGTGTGCTCAATTTTTGATTTCTATAGCCTAAGTGCTCAACCACACACACACAAACACACCTCTAGTTTATAGCATGCAAACACGAATGCAATCTTTGCTGTGGTGCTTCTCCCCTAAATTTTCCTTACTGTGAAAGGCTAACTCACGAATTCTTATCCATTTCCATTGGAAAACAAAAGGCGACCCTCAAGCTCCTGTGGGTGTGTAATGTACACACACACACACACACACACACACACACAGTGGAGGGCTAGCTGGGCCGCCCTCTATTGGCTACCTTGCCTTGCCCCTGAAAACTATAGAGAGAGAGAGAGAGAGAGAGGTATTAACGTTAGTAGAATGCAACATGAGGGCATATACGACCAACGGTGGGACTTGAAATCGGGCTGATCATGGCCTTTATAAGGGCCCTCGCACTAGCAAATCTGCCCCACTTGTGGGTGGCATAAAGGTAGTGCGAGGGTCCTCTTTTATTACACACACACATACACACACACACTGGGAAAGAGAGGTATTAACGTCGGTAGAATATAACACGAGGGCATATACGACCAACGGTGGGACTTGAACTTGGGTGGATCATGGTCTTTACAAGGGCCCTTGCACTAGCCAATCTGCCCCACTTGTGGGTGGAAAAAAGGTAGTGCGAGGGCCCTCTTTTATTACACACACACACACACACTGGGCGAGAGGTATTAACGTTGGAAGAATGCAACACGAGGGCATATACGACCAACGGTGGGACTTGAACTCGGGTGGATCATGGCCCTAATATCCTCCAAGATAGAGAGAGAGAGAGAGAGAGAGAGAGAGAGATCCATTCCCCTCCAAGATTTTAAAAAGTTTTTTTCAAATTTTGCAAATGAGAGAAGAACCCAAATTAAAAAATGATCTTCTTTGTTCTCACAGGTAGCTCAAATTTGCATAGCAAACAAACTTGGAAAACAAAAATTGAGATAAGGCTTATCTCTTTCAAAGCTGATTCACATGCAAGAAGCGAGAGAGAGAGGACTACATTAGCTCTCTGATACCAATGTTACTTCGCTGTGTATGCCACCATATCTAAGGAGGGCTTCGAGTTCATAGTCCCCACCTAACCATAGAGGAATGCGGATAAGTGTCCACACTACCGGGCTTATATACTGGCATGCCTGCCCACACACTAGCTCGACCGTCCATAGTTCTCTAACTTAGGCAACTCACCCCTGAACCCTGGATACACTCGCCACACGCACTTTGGCATGTGGACTCCGTGTTTGGTCAAGCTCTGTCGCCACTAATGATGCATGCCATGATAGGCTATGTGACATCTCTTTAAAAAGAATATAATGAGAGAGCATGACTCTCGCCTCTACTTGTAATCCTATTCCCATAGGTCTATAGTGTGAAGTACTAAGTCAAAGTTAACATTGTAGCTCAAGAGGTAAGATGTGGACCACTCTAGCAAATGACTAAGAGTGTAGACGCAAATGACTAAGCCATAGGCTAATGATGATGTAGCTAGCTCATATGCTGGCATGTGGTTGTGGTTGTTGTGGCTAGCGTTGTGACAAGCGGCCATGATAGCGCAACTGAGCAAGCCCATAGCTACTCACGACAACGTGTGTGGTAGCATGGTAGTCTCAACGTGTGTGGCAGCATGGTAGTCTCAACGTGTGTGGCAGCATGGTAGTCTCAACATCATAGCTTACACAGCATGGTACGTTTCATCCACCGAGCGGTGCTGGTGTGTTAGTCAAGACACAAACGGATCAACCACCACCCCTCTTTACCAACAATAGCAATGAAGGGGTAACACAATCCTCATGCTACTTCCGACCATCGTCACACGACGCCACCATTGAAAACACTACTTTAATTTGTGTGCTCAATTTTTGATTTCTATAGCCTAAGTACTCAACCACACACACACAAACACACCTCTAGTTTATAGCATGCGGACACGAATGTAATCTTTGCTCTGGTGCTTCTCTCCCCTCAATTTTCTCTTACCATGAAAGGCTAACTCTCACAAATTCTTATCCATTTCCATGGGAAAACAAAAGGAGACCCTCAAGCTCCTGTGGGTGTGTAATGCGCACACACACACACACACACACAGAGTCGAGGGCTAGCTAGGCCGCCCTCTATTGGCTACCTTTCCTTGCCCCTGAACCATAGAGAGAGAGAGAGAGAGAGAGAGAGAGAGAGAGAGGTATTAACGTCGGTAGAATGCAACATGAGGGCATATACGACCAGCGGTGGGACTTGAAATCGGGTTGATCATGGCCCTTATAAGGGCCCTCACACTAGCAAATCTGCCCCACTTGTGGGTGGCATAAAGGTAGTGCGAGGGTCCTCTTTTATTACACACACACACACACACACTGGGAAAGAGAGGTATTAACGTTGGTAGATACAACACGAGGGCATATACGACCAATAGTGGGACTTGAACTTGGGTGGATCATGGTGTTTACAAGGTCCCTTGCACTAGCCAATCTGCCCCACTTGTGGGTGGAAAAAAGGTACTGTGAGGATCCTCTTTTATTACACACACACACACACTGGGCGAGAGGTATTAACATTGCTAGAATGCAACACGAGGGCATATACGACCAACGGTGGGACTTGAACTCGGGTGGATCATGGCCCTAATATCCTCCAAGATAGAGAGAGAGATCCATTCCCCTCCACCTTATCCTCCAAGATTTTAAAAAGTTTTTTTCAAATTTTGCAAACGAGAGAAGAACCCAGATTAAAAAATCATCTTCTTTGTTCTCACAGGTAGCTCAAATCTGCATAGCAAACAAACTTGGAAAACAAAAATTGAGATAAGGCTTATCTCTTTCAAAGCTGATTCACATGCAAGAAGCGAGAGAGAGGACTACATTAGCTCTCTGATACCAATGTTACTTTGCTGCGTATGCCGCCATATCTAAGGAGGGCTTCGAGTTCATAGTCCCCACCTAACCATAGAAGAATGCGGATAAGTGTCCACACTACCAGGCTTATATACTGGCATGCTTGCCCACACTAGCTCGACCGTCCATAGTTCTCTAACTTAGGCAACTCACCCCTGAACACTGGATACACTCGCCACACGCACTTTGGCACGTGGACTCCACCGTGTTTGGTCAAGCTCTGTCGCCACTAATGCATGCCATGATAGGCTACGTGACATCTCTTTTAAAAGAATATAATGAGAGAGCATGACTCTCGCCTCTACTTGTAATCCTATTCCTATAGGTCTATAGTGTGAAGTACTAAGTCAAAGTTAAAATTGTAGCTCAAGAGGTAAGATGCGGACCACTCCAGCAAATGACTAAGAGTGTAGACGCAAATGACTAAGCCATAGGCTAATGATGATGTACCTAGCTGCTGCTGGCATGTGGTTGTGGTTGTTGTGGCTAGCGGTGTTGTGACAAGTGGCCAACATAGCGCAACTGAGCAAGCCCATAGCTGCTCATGACAACGTGTGTGGTAGCATGGTAGTCTCAACGTGTGTGGCAGCATGGTAGTCTCAACATCATAGCTTACACAGCATGGTATGTTTCATGCACCCAGCGATGCTGGTGTGTTAGTCAAGACACAGACTGATCACCCACCACCCCTCTTTACCAACAGTAGCAATGGAGGGGTAACACAATCCTCATGCTACTTCTGACCATCGTCACACGAGGCCACCATTGAAAACACTACTTTAATTTGTGTGCTCAATTTTTGATTTCTATAGCCTAAGTGCTCAACCACACACACACAAACACACCTCTAGTTTAAAGCATGCAGACACGAATGCAATCTTTGCTCTGGTGCTTCTCTCCCCTCAATTTTCTCTTACCGTGAAAGGCTAACTCACGAATTCTTATCCATTTCCATGGGAAAACAAAAGGCGACCCTCAAGCTCCTGTGGGTGTTGTGTAATGTACACACACACACACACACACACACACACAGAGAGTGGAGGGCTAGCTAGGCCGCCCTCTATTGGCTACCTTGCCTTGCCCCTGAACCATAGAGAGAGAGAGAGAGAGAGAGAGAGAGAGAGGTATTAACGTCGATAGAATGCAACATGAGGGCATATACAACCACCAACGGTGGGACTTGAAATTGGGTTGATCATGGCCTTTATAAGGGCCCTCACACTAGCAAATCTGCCCCACTTGTGGGTAGTGGGTGGCATAAAGGTTGTGCGAGGGTCCTCTTTTATTACACACACACACACACTGGGAAAGAGAGGTATTAATGTTGGTAGAATACAACATGAGGGCATATACGACCAACGGTGGGACTTGAACTTGGGTGGATCATGGTCTTTACAAGGGCCCTTGCACTAGCCAATCTGCCCCACTTGTGGGTGGAAAAAAGGTAGTGCGAGGGTCCTCTTTTATTACACACACACACACACACACATTGGGCGAGAGGTATTAACGTTGGTAGAATGCAACACGAGGGCATATACGACGAACGGTGGGACTTGAACTCGGGTGGATCATGGCCTTTATATCCTCCAAGATAGATAGATAGATAGAGAGAGTGAGAGAGAGAGAGAGAGAGAGAGAGAGATCCATTCCCCTCCACCTTATCCTCCAAGATTTTAAAAAGTTTTTTTCAAATTTTGCAAATGAGAGAAGAACCCAAATTAAAAAATGATCTTCTTTGTTCTCATAGGTAGCTCGAATCTGCATAGCAAACAAACTTGGAAAATAAAAATTGAGATAAGGCTTATCTCTTTCAAAGCTAATTCACATGCAAGAAGTGAGAGAGAGAGGACTACGTTAGCTCTCTGATACCAATGTTACTTAGCTATGTATGCCTCCATATCTAAGGAGGGCTTCGAGTTCATAGTCCCCACCTAACCATAGAGGAATGCGGATAAGTGTCCACACTACCGGGCTTATATATTGGCATGCTTGCCCACACTAGCTTGACCGTCCATAGTTCTCTAACTTAGGCAACTCACCCCTGAACCGTGGATACACTCGCCACATGCACTTTGGCATGTGGACTCCATGTTTGGTCAAGCTCTGTCGCCACTAATGCTGCATGCCATGATAGGCTACGCGACATCTCTTTTAAAAGAATATAATGAGAGAGCATGACTCTCGCCTCTACTTTTAATCCTATTCCCATAGGTCTATAGTGTGAAGTACTAAGTCAAATTAATTACATGACGTAGAAAGTAGTACGTCTCAATGTTCGTCATAGGTTAACATGCCCCCTTTCGTGATGTAGATTTCGTCCTCGGAAGCTATGGTATGGTAAGCTCGATACGGTTTATTGTGGTAGACCGTCTGTAAAACAGGGAAGTAGAGTGAAAGTATGCTGAAATTCAAAAGATATAGAGTGTAATAAATTCAAGCATGTTAGAACACAATGGATGTTGTCATGAGAACTTAGTTTAAGGGTCACATGAATGAGCTAGCATAGCAAATTAACATGAGTTTAAGATTATTGAAAGTAATTCAAGAATTAGCAAGGTTTCAAAGGTTAATCAAGGTCTATAACTGGCTTAAGTCAAGGAAAATTACCAAGCTTAATAAATAGGCAGATGACCACAATGTGTCTACTCTAAGAACAAGATAATACCACTAGCCTAGGGACACAAGAAACATCAGAGTTACAGGAGCCTTTTGCCTTTATTTCTTTATGCACGTGATAATTTTTACACACAATGGCGACCTCCCTAAGGCAAAACTAACATCAATCCTGGTGCCATGTTTAACACAAGGCATTCTCCAGGAATCTATTAGTTCACCTTAGGCAAGGCTACCCCCTACCAACCCAGGGCATCGGTCTGGAGTAAAATACTCCTCGCCTACCAAGTGTCAATAAGGCGATAGGCCAACATTAGAGCACATATAGACTTGCATTGCCATTTATTGTAGGCTTTTTTTTTAATCTCTTGTGATTTTCGCTCCTGAACTATAATGTGTTCTTACATTCTTTCGACCAAGGGGTAAAAGCTATGTCTTAGAGGTCAACACACACATGCCCAGGTGACAAACATTAAGATGGTTTGACCCTAGACCTAAGACAATCATATTCCAGGGTTAACTAAATACTGCATGCATTCTCAAGAATATATCCAATAAGGTTAAACTCATTAATGATTTACACTAACACGTCAGGCAACTTCAAAAACTAAGTAGTGCTTTGACAAGTTCCATGTGGTCATGCATTATAGTTCATGCAATTAATTGAACAGTAAAAACGAAAGAGAGTGGGCATGGAAGAATTACACTTGTATTTTGGAGATCTCCTTGATTCGATGAGAAATGCCCGCAATTTGATGAGATATTTATGTATGAACGTTGCGGCAATCTCAAGACTTGAAAGCGAACCCACCTCAAACTTTTCAACCTGTAAAACCAACTAACAAGCACTATACCTCAAGAGGCACATCAGTGTGAAAAATTAAAGACTCGTTTAAGGACTCCAAACTAGAAACAACTTGAAAACACTAACCTACCTACCAGTCACCACACTACTACTGAGGATATGGTAAGAGGATGTTGTAGAGTCTTGGCTCTAGCCCTAAGGCTAAGCCTCTATCCGCATCATCCAAATAAATAAAGTCAGCCTCGGTAGTGCCATGAGTTTCATCCGTCCATTCATCATCGTTAGATATATCGTTTTCGTTTTCCCATCCACATAAACTCATCAAGAATGTAACCATGCGAGGATAGTCATCTTGTGGAAAAGGAAAGTCTTGGGCTATCGGGGATATGTCCTCTACAGAGTAGGGGTCAGTCATGGTCAATAGGCAAATTAGCCATTCTAATTCCTCAACATTTTCCTCTCTCGCTAGTACATCTATATGATCCAATTCGGTTTTATTACAGGATAGCACATGTGAAATATCTGAGAAAGGTACAGATGATACCTCTCACCAAAGGTGGGAGTGGATGAAGTGTGTGATGCTCGTGCATCTGCCATATCTGCAAACACAGATATAGCATCAGTAGGTTTATGACAGGTCAATCTAGTTCCTAATTGTATACGGATATTTCTTCTCTTAATGTGCTCTTGCTCTTTTTACTATTTTTTGTTTTTCTTTTCTTTTCTTTTTTGTGTATGAAGCTATATATATACATCCCCTTGAATTTGGCAATTACATGGTCAGGGGAGAAGGTTAGGGAGGAAGCAATAGAATGTCAAGCGTGAGTACATGCTCCCCCTTTCCTTGGGTAGATCATATTTTTTGCAATGATGTTGCAGCCTCTTGGAACCAATTTGTCCAGCGGGTCATAGGTGGTGATGTGGGCAGATAGCTTTTTATGACCCTTGTGGCCACATCAAATTGCAGAGATGGTAGTGTACGCTCCCATGAACGAATGGAGGAAATGGTTTCTGATGATACTTTTACAAGGGGAGACATAGACTCATCGGTCTCTTGTTGGGTGTTGACAAGTGTAGGTGTAGAGCATGAAGAAACTTCTATATCAACGTGTGCCTGGCATGAGGAGCTAGAAGCTTCATGTGGCTCCCCCTTTCCTGTAGGTGGTATTAATCGATATCGTTTGGGAATCCCAAGCTCTGGAAGAAGTGGTGCGGAGCACTCTGTTACCTTTCCCTTACCACGGTCTTGAATTGTCGTTGGGGTAGCAACATTTGGTTTGCAAGGTTTTACAGGTGATGTAGAGGGATTCAGCTTATGTTTAGGGACCCAAATCTGGTCATTCCCTTCGTAGTACCCTTGGACTACTAATAATTTTTTAGAAATTCATCGTGATGTTATGTTGCCTTTTCTCGGGCGGGTAGCTGCTTTCCTTATACGAGGCTTCTTGTCTGAACGAGATTGAGCAGGGGAGCTAGCTGTTAATAACGAAGCTTTTGGGACCCATTTGTATGTACTCTTTGGCATAGTAAGCGGAGCCTTGGAGACCACAATGCTTGTTTCCACTCTTGGCGTTGAAGCGTTAGAGGGGTGGCAAAAAGTGCGGGATTTTAAGCGATCAGACTGAGAGCGGGTTCTTGCGTTATAACTCGCCTGGTTGCCCAATCAATATTGCACTTGGTGGCTAACATCCATTTGCGCCCTAAGTTTACAATCCCCTCCATGGTACCAGCAGGCATAACCAAAAAGCTTTGAATTACGGTCCCCTTGTCATAGGCAACTGGAGTGTGATTCCTGAGACAGGGGTTTTCTTCTTGTTGATTCCTTTAACTTGGATAGCACTCTTGGATAAAGGTGGTTTTCCAAGTTGACACCACACACCATATGATAGCAAATTGTGTTGAGCTCCTGTATCCAATAATGCATTATACAGCACCTGCCCGTAAGGACTCTGTAACTCAATTGGGTATCTTAGAGGTGGGTCAGATTCCAGTGAATCCTCCTCTACCTCCTCGAAAAATGCTTGCGTAATCCCCAAGTTGGCTTCTTGTTGGTGCCTAGCACGCTGTTGACGTTCTTTGGCTTCAATTCTTGCTTGTATCTTCTTAAGCTCAGCTTGTTCTTTAGCTGCCTTCTTCTGATGGATTGCATGTAACTCCTCTTGGCTCAAGGGGTCATAGTATCTTTTGAATTTACTCCCATTAAGGAATCCAATAGTTTCAACTCTATTGAGAGTCTCCACTCGGATGGTACCTTGCGAGGTAATTTCACATACTCTATACGGTCCCTTACCAGCATATTTGAGCTTCTTCTTTTCGTTACGCACTCCATACATCAGGACTTTATCCCCAACCTTGATGTCCTTATCTTTCAAGTGGCGATCAAACCATTTTTTCCTTCTATCCTTCTCCACAAGGGCATTGTACACAGCCAATTATCTTTCTTCGTTTAGCCGCTCAAGGATATACAGACGCTCTACTAAGGGATTACCATCCCAACCCTCTTGAGTAGCAACACAAAGACTAGGAATGACAAATTCCCACGACATGAGTGCTTCTTGGCCATATACCATTTTGAATGGTGTGCAATTAATAGCCACTTTGTACGCAGTACGATAGGCCCATAGAGCTGTCGTAAGCTTTAGATCCCAATTCGTGCGATGAGCCTCAACAGTTTTTGTCAGAACAGATATTAAGGTCTTGTTGGTACTCTCGGCTTGGCCATTCGCTTGCAGGGATAATACGGAGTAGATTTATAATGGGATATCATGAAATTTGTTGTGAGCTCCTTAATCACTTCATTTATAAAATGCGGACGATTCGCTCACAAGTTCAAAAGGACAACCGAAGCGTGTGATTATATTTTCAAAGAGGAACTTGGCTGTTGTCCTCGCATCTGCCTTACGTGTCGCTTTCGCTTCAGCCCATTTGGTCATATAGTCAGTGGCCACAATAATATAGCGAGATTGTGTGTTGCGGACCGCTAGGCTAATCGGACCTACAAAGTCTAAACCCCACTTTTCAAATGGTTGGTTTACTTTAATTGGGTGTAGGGGCATCTGATCTTTCCACTGGGGTTTCTTGTAACGTTGGCATTCATCGTCGCAACCCTTCACAAAAAGTGATGCATCTTGGAACATAGTGGGCCACCAATACCCTGATTGTAAGATCTTTCGCACAGTTAAGTCTCCTGAGAAGTGACCACCGGCTACGCCCATATGTGCCTCTTGCAAAATGTATAGATACTCATCCTCTTGGGCACAACGCCTAAGAACGTCATCCTTTCCTCTTTTATAAAGAGTCCCAGCTATCAGGCAATAGGGTTCGCATTCCTTGATGAGCTTTCGAGCTAGATCTTTTACGAAGCTCCTTGGGTGGAAAGCCATTAACCAAAAAGTTAACAATCTTCTCACTCCATTCAGGCATTGTCTCCACCATGAACAGGGAAGTGTCAGGTAAGTCATCATCATCAACTCCCGTAGGAGCTTCACCATTAGGTATGCGAGACAAATGATCAGCCATGACATGTTTTTTGCCAGGTCTCACAAACAACAATAGTGAAATCAAACTCAAGGAGAATCAATAACCATCATGTGATTCTTCCTGTGGAGCATGGTTTGTTTACCATCATATACAACAATGCTTGATGATCCACATAGAAAACAAACTTGGTGGCAAGGAGGTAATAATGAAATTTTCTTACTATATATATCATTGCCAACCCTTCTCACTCTGTAGTGGTGTAGTTCATCTCAGCATCGTTCAACTGGCGGACGACTGGCAAAGCTAATGGGGTAGTCTAGTTTGTGTTCTCTAGGTTGAGTTAAAACACACCCAATAGCAAAGTTTGATGCATCAATATGCACATGGAAGATTAAATCCCAGTTAGGCATTCGCAAATTGGAGCACTTGCCAAGGCCTTCTTTAATAACTCATAGGCACGGTCACAGTCTTCGGTCCAAATAAACTCAATGAGAAGCTTGTACAATGGTCGAGCTATCTCAGCGAAGAATAAAATAAACCTTCGATAATAACCAACATGGCCCATAAAGCATTGGACTCCCTTATAGTTGGTAGGTGGGGGCAATTCCAGAATGACCTTGATTTTACTCTCGTCGGTGGAAATCCCATTTTTGGACACTATATGCCCTAAGATAACTCCATGTTTAACCCAAAATTGGCATTTGAAAGGATTCAAGGAGATGCGATATAATCTACACCTTTCAAATATCTTTCGTAAACACATCAAGTGCTCATCCCAAGAGGAATGAACACAAAGATCATCTAAGAAAGCTTCACAAAAGTTCCTTAGATATTCCTTAAAGGCTGTGTTTATCAATCGTTGGAATGTTGCAGGTGCATTGGTCAAGCCAAAGGCCATGACGCGAAAGGCAAACACTCCAAACTCCGTTATAAAAGCTGTTTTAGCTTGGTCCTCTACTGCAATTGTGATCTAATTGTAACCAGAGTACCCATCTAAAAAGCTATATGCCTCCTTGCCTGCAACTCTTTCAAGAACATGTTCAGAATATGGCAAGGGGTAATGATCCCTTCTGGTGGCTGCATTAACCTTTTTGAGATCAACGCACACTCTGAGTTTCCCATTCTTCTTTGGTATGATGACTATCGGAGAAACCCATTCTGAGTGCTCAATAGGGTATATGAATCCACATTTTATAAGCTTTTCAATTTCCTCTTGTACAATCTTTGCATACTTAGGATTCATTGGGTAGGGACGTTGCTGGACTGGTTTAGCGGTGCTAATCATTGGAATTGTGTGTTGCACCACAGAGGGTGGAACACCCTTCATATCATGATATGTCCAAGCAAATATGTCTTTGAATTCCTTAAGAAGTGTCTTAAGTGTAGCTTCCTCCGTCTGGGTGAGGTCCTGAGCAATAAAAATTGGGTTACTCCTCACCTGGATCTGCTAGTTCTATCTCCTTAACTACCGCCGGGCCATCGTAGACACCACTACTCCCATTGGTAGGCATTCATTGGGATTTTGTGTAGACGACTTTACGTTCCCCTGTGGTAAATGATTTGAAATGCTCGGGTGCGGGGTGTAAGTCTATTGGTTCTTGTTGTGCCAGGTTTTTTTCTTTTAATTCTGCCTCCTTTTGTTGCTGAGCCAACTCTTGGTTTTGCCGCCTTCTCGCAGTACGACTTAGTTTCGGCTTCTCTTTGATTTCTAATTGGGCGATGTCATGAGGTTGCGGAATACACCACATGACACTTTGGAGGTATTGTCCCCAATTATCCGCTAACTTTCGATGAGCGTCAATAGCTCCTACATAACTAAGCCATTCTGCAGTGGATCTCTCTTTGTTTATTGTAGTTCGTACATTAGCTCGATAGCATTGTCGCTTATGTCTCGTTTTCTTCTTACCAAGTTTTTGATTTTTGTTTTTATCAGATTCGGACTCACTTGGTTGATCTTCACTTGTGTCCCCCTCACTCTCAGATGAACTGCAGGAGGTCACTGTCCTAGGCCTTGAGCACCTTACTTCCACACTTGGGTGAATATTCAATTCATCCCCCCCATCAGGCTCAGAGTCAGTTTCTTCTTGAGATTTAGACTCAGAATTGCATTGGTCAGAGTCTTCGCTACTTTCAGTGTCAGAGGAGTTTGCCACTTTATTGCCATCAAGAGTCAAGTGCATAACACCTATCATGTTTACTGGCACTATAACGGTGCCATATCTTGCCCCTCAGGCATTACCCAACTTGTGCCTCTATTTCCCCATGTGTCTATGGTTGCCGCTAGGTGTACCCAATCCACATTATCCGACTCAGTCATACCCGATAGGACATCCATATAAGGAGAATCTTTCCCATCATCAGTCTCTTTTTTGCATGTATAGCAATACTTTAATGGGGCTGAGTGAATAGTGGTATCCGATCGATTATCGATGATAACCTTGCTTCCTAAAGGATGTGCGCGACCATTCTCAAGATCAACTCAAATGACAGAGTCCTGGAATTGTAGGTAGACAGTCATGCACCATTTGTGCTTCCCTCGTGAAAGGACGTCCTAAGATCATTTGATATGACATAGGATGCTTGGAGAAATCCATTACAATGAAGGTATATCTTACCTTGTATCCCAAAACCTTGATCTTAAGGTCCCTTAACATTCCAATAGGTTTAGCAATAGTTCCGTTTGCCATCTTAACCACTATGTTTGTGACTTCAAGGTGAGGTCTTCCCATAGATTCCCAACAGTTTTTAGTCACAATGCTCACTCCAACACCACCATCGAGGATTCCCTTTAGAGTTAATCCCTTGGTAGTAATGGGGAGGGTTGCATTAGATTTGTCACCTTCAAAGTACTGTCCCAACTTGTTAACAGGTATTTCAACGACCGAGTCTTCATCTAGGTTGGGTTGTTCTTCATTGTTCGCCTCCCTACCTTTGTAGTCTACTTCCCCATCTGTCTTCTCTTCAGGCTTCGGCTCTGCCTCTTCACCTTGCTCTACCTCATCAGCCTTGGGTTTTTTAATGTTAACCTCCTCATTGGACCTTGGCTCTGCCTCTGTAGGGTTTTGGCTCACCCCCTTTAGCCTGAAGAAGCACCTCGACGTATGTAGCATCGAGGAATTCCAACTCGTTCTCCTCAAACATCTCTATGCTATTCTTTAGTATTAATCATATCATGGTCACTCTGTACCGCTCCACATAGTTCCTATCATAATTTTGTAATACGGTCTGAAAAAAAATCACAATGTCAAACCGCAAATCTAGCTAAATCAATATCCACCCGCCGATGATTCTTCCACTTACCTTAGACATTAAGGGATTCATGGAGAAGAGACTCTGGAAAATATATTATGCATGCATCATCGATCTCCATCCACAAGAGTGTGAGTCTCCTTGCTTGGGTAATTGAACAAGCTTGATCTCTGATTTGTATAGTTCATAGTCTCCGTATAGGGAACGAAGGAACATGAAGAAGCCTTTTTATACACCTGCATAATAAATGAGCTTTCACAATAAGATACATTACCAAATTCAAGGAGCCATAGATACTAGAGAAAGGTACTTTGAATGTTTACTTACAGGCCTAGCTCAGGATGTGATCTTGGTACACTGAGTTAAGAGTCCACACGATTCTCTTATCCAATTCTATAACGGCAAGGCTCCAATGGTTCCTGCAAATGCAGAAATATCTAAAACTAAGGCATCCCCTATCTATTAGATGCATATAACTAACAAGATAGAGAAGTAACATACCCTGATTCATATGGAAGAATTACTACGGTAACCTCCAGCATGTTCAAATAGGTGAACCACTTTTGAATCTCTTGCTCGGAAGTACTCCTTCTTCTTAGCAATGGTGCTAGCTAAGAGTTGAGAATAAACACCTCATAATGGCTCTCACATGGAAGCTGGCACTTTATTAAACTACCAAAACAAGGGTAACTCGTTCAAGAAAAAGGGAAGAACTAAAGACAAAAGGACCATATCATGAGAAAATGCAATTCACATACTTACTTTAAACACACGTATAGGAGTATCTGAGATCTGTGATGTCCTATCCATCAAAATTCTGACATCCACGAGGTCAAGAGAGAGTTGTCTCTCACCATCTTCCATATCCACAAAGACAAAAATGCCCCTCTACAAGCTCCTTAGTATCTCTAGGTTGGCTAACTCCAACTCTTCTGTTTCTTTGATGTACTGTTCTTGGAGATTCGTTGGATTTGTTTTTACTTGTTGATCCTTGTCTTTTCTAGCCTTCTACTCTTCCTCCTGTTTGGCCTCCTGTTCTACCCAGGCTCTTGTGTTAATATCATGTGTAATCTCTATAATTTTTATATTATCCTGAGGAGCTCTTGCTCGTGGAATCATGAGGATGTCTCTCATCTTTGGGTCTATAAGCTCTGCAGGGTGTAGAAGCTTCTCATACCTCCACCTAAGCCTCTTCAGTGTCTCAATGTCCTTGGGCATTATAGTACAGGTCATTGAAGTACTCTATGAGAAAGTCTTCAATAGCCTCCTGTAGGACAGAGCAAGGCTTTCCTCTTCCACCTTACATATAGGCTCAAATTCTCACATATAGACTTGCACACCCTCTAGAAAGGGAGCTTGGGAACACATAACTCCACACAATTTTGCACTTTCCTGATCTCCCTCAGAATGTAGAAGTTCTACAAAAATCTCCTTGTTTTGGCCTGCTCCAGAATATGGATAGGTTTTCCTTTCCTTGGCTTCTTATGAGAGGCAGCCAATCCAGGCCCCTTACCCTATCTCTTTGCAATATCTCTTTGCAATGGCCTTTGTCCTCGCCTGAGCTACCAATTAGCCTGGTAGAAATAGACATAACACACTCTCCTTCTCTCTCTCTCTCTCTCTCTCTCTCTCTCTCTCTCTCTCTCTCTCTCTCTCTCTCTCTCTCTCTCTCTCTCTCTCTCTCTCTCTCTCTGTTTGTAGCAGTACTGGATGTGTATGTCTATGTTGTATGTGTTTCTCCTTTTGTGTGTGTGTGTGTTGTATATGTTTCTCCCTCTGTGTGTGTGTGTGTGTGTGTGTGTGTGTGTGTGTGTGTGTGTGTGTGTGTGTGTGTGTGTGTGTGTGTGTGTGTTTGTGTGTGTGTGTGTGTCTCAACATATGCATGCATGAGTGTGTGTGTGTCTCTGTGTGTTCATGCATGAGTGTGTGTGTGCACGCGCATGCATGAGTGTGTGCAAGAGAAACACATACCAAAGCTGTCGGTGGTTTGTCTAAGGAAAAGATGATAATCTACGACAATACCATGAGCCAGGAAGGGAGAGTTGCAAATTTTTTATTCAAGACATTGTCCCTATTCCTAGGTGGAATGATTATTCCTAAAAGTTATTGTCCCTATTCCTAGGTGGAATGATTATTCCTAAAAGTTATGAGAAGATTATTTTGATAGAGAAGTCTACTGCTTTAGAAATTTTTGGATGCTACCCTTGTTATGCCAGCAACCGAAGGGGTTACTTTCATACATATGCTACAGTAACATTATCTCTAGGCATAGAGAACCCAGAGGAACTAGAAGAGTATGGCAAACAATGTTTGCTAAGGTATAAACAAAAGCCAGAATCATAGAAATTGCAAGTCATTAGAATGGAAAGATACATTGTAAAAGACTTATGTGTTACATCTATCTGTCCAATGATGATTAACAAAAATCTTTTGTTCTCTCCATTTGTTTTGTGCTTGTATGGCATCCGAGTTTTTAAATGCTTCGAAACGCTTCAATCTCTTCCTTTCCATATGTCTGAGTGTCTGCATCAGTTTGGATGACCTCACGGTTTCTTTTTTGTGTAGTTGTTGTAGTATCCTTCTATAGAACCGTTGGAACACTACTTGTAGGCTGTTTGCCTTACTTTTTCCACCACCATGTTGTGTGTGCCTGAAATATGCATTTCAAGCCATATAGTGTGATTTCTCGAGTCCTTGTGTGTTCCAAATGCTAGGATCTCCGTACTTGTTGATAAAGTAAGGCACGTGGTTGTAGAGAATATGCTGCATAAGAAAACATACAATGTAAGTTAGTATCGAGGGCTAGGAAACGACAATAAACTAGAAACATAACATGTAGTGTGCAATGTTGGTGTCAGTCCCAGCAGCTCTCTGAATGCTTTTTTGAATGCTTGTAAGTTGTCTTGAAAGCTCTTTTTGTCTTGCTAGGAGTAGTTGACTTTCTCACACATTTGGAACAGAGTATTAATTGAACGCCAAACATCTGCTTTGACATTCCTTGAAGCACCTTCATGGTCTTTCACTGCATTATAAAGCTTTTTCCACTGTTGGTATTCAATTCTGCTTGTATAGGTTGTTGTATATTACTTTCCTAACTTTGTAGGTTTGTGTTACTGATTATTCATTGGCTTGGAAAGAAATCTTCTTGCCTTAACATCTCCAATGGAGGGCTTCATTGGAACTTCCTTTTCATTTGATGACTTTTTAGTGTCCTTCAGAATCTGGACATTACCTCCATGTAGTCCAATTTCTGATAGCACCTTCTCCAATACATGGATGGCTTCTTTCCTCTCTGCTACATTCTTGATCTTCCAAGCAAAGCCAACGTGGAGATATACCAGCTTCTCTATGATACGACACAAAGCATGAAGCGTGCATATATGCACATTTGAAAGAGGAATCTCAAACACTGGTTTAAAGTTCTCATCCAAAATTTATCTATTCGGTGGTCGTCTCCACCACTTAGAGTCCATCACCCTTGCGGAGTCCATGCACAGTAAAGGCATGGAGACTTTGCATTGGCCCCTTTGTTGTGTTGCAATTAAATAAGCACTTGAGAGTCTTCAAGGCCCGTAAGATGCCATGGGACTTGAAAGTCCCCCCTTTTCTCTACATGGGGCATCCTGGTTGCATTCATCTATTCTTTGATGAGATTGGGGATATGTGTCTGATGAAATACCCAAAACAACGATTCATGGTCCTCTTTCTTGACCTCAAATGAACCTAGCCACCAAATGTTTGTCTCGAACTGCACACTAAAATACTTTGGATCATCCCTATTGCTATTGCAATTGCAAAGAGCCCTATTCATAAGTGTTATTGTGACCCTTTCCATCTTTTTCTCCTTGATAATCTCGCACTCATCAAGCTTGATGACAAACTAAAGTACACCTCCTATCTCCTCAAATGTAATATCACAGAACTCCACCATTCTCTTTTGCAAGAGCTCCAAGTCCATGAATATATTATTGTGTTCATTATAGAATATGCTGCCACCTTCTCCCTTAAACTCTCCTATAATGTGGTATGAGTGACCAACATAGTGAAGCTGTTCTCTGTTTAGTTCCTCCCTATGTCTCCAAACTTTTGTAGGTGTTGGAAGTAGCTTTGCTTTAGTGATGACACTGACTTCTGTATGGCACTGTAACCCTTAACAACTCCACTTGAATCCATGGCGGATTGAATATCCGCAGTTGAAACTATATTGTTGGTTACAAATTCATCCACTATATCTCGTTGAACCACCTTGAACTTCTTCTCTTTTATCATTTCTTTTGCCATTCTTGATATCACGAATGGTTTTAGTTGCTTTGCTGGATTAAGATTGGGATTGATATTCTCTTTGTCAGGATGTATGACAACCCTACAAAAACAGCACTACTCATTACTAACATAGAGAACATGTAAATCACAAAGAAGCCTAGAAAATAAAATAATATTAACTGCTAACATAAAAGACATGTGAATGGGAATGCATTGAGTGCAATCTTACCTTATGGCTTGGATTCTCTTCTTCAGGCCTCCAGAACGGAGCCTCAAGTTCTCAACATTTTTTAGCTTTCTTTTCCATATGCATGGTCCAGTGATTGTGTCTTTTTCTCTATATTTGCAGAGGTCACTTCTTAGTCTGTTGATTTAACATTCTTGTTCTTCTAATCTAACTTTTTGTATCTTGCATTCACCAGACAAGCCAAGAAGCTCGTTTGTAAGTGTTGTGAATAATGCCTCTCTCTTTCTTGCATGTAAGAAATTGACTTGCAATATCCTAGTAAGCCTTTGGTGCCATCACCTGCAAAACGTAAGAGAGTTGTGGGATTTGAAAAGGGAGGATGTGAAGCAGTACGGGGGTCAATAGGATAGATGGAGCCATCACACCAAAGGTCTATTTGTTGCTTCCCTGACAACCTCATATGATCTTTGACATCTGAGAGAGCATTAGTTGTCCACTTTTACGTTTTTGAATGGGCGCATACGCACTATCTAGATCAATGTGCAGATGGTACTTTCTCTTAATGCTTTCATGATTAGACTCTTCAATAAAATGAGTGTGTACATGGTTGTTCTCCATTGGAGTGTTCTAGGAATGAGTAAGTATACTATATGAGGTAGAGTGAAAGAATATGACTGGCTATGGTGAGAGAAGGCTTGTATTTGTCTTTTGAAATTAGAGATGAAGGTTCTTATTCCCTTCAATAATATCCTCCTGAACTAACTTTATTCTTGTGGTTTCGAATGTATCATTTCAAAGAAGATTCCAACGAACTTTAAGACGGCCGCCCTAGGAGAAAATTTACCTCTCTGGCTCAGAGAATACACTTTTATGACTTTTACATTCTCTTTATTTTAACATTTCAAGATTTTTTCTAGATAGAGAAAATAAGTATCGATAATGTTCTTACAAGGCCCTACGAATGACCTCCAAAATGTCCTAATGAGGTGAAACCCTGAGAAAAATTATCTCTTGAGCTTTTCTTTCTCTCGCTAACTCTTTCTCTCTCCACACGCACACCATGGATTTCTTTGATCCACCATAGTTGATTGTGTGTCTCCTCCCACTCCTCACCATTTCCCACAATCGATTACTAGTGTCTCATCATCTTGCCAGGTCTTTAGTCATTAGTGCTAATTGATTTTCTATACTTATATTATGCTAACAATTAATCCTAATACATTACTATATCAAAAGGAAGAAGAGGGACATTGAATGAGAGACAAAGAAAGGAGAGTGATGAAAGGAGTCCATAGAAAAAGGTGGGCTAGGCTAAGGAACCTATAAAGAACAGGACAAAGATGTCCAAAAATACAAAGTCAAAAGAGCCTAAGAAAACAAGGCCAAAAGAGAGATGAAGGGAGCCACATGAGCCCCAAAAATGAAGATAGGTCTAGAAAATGGGAGATAGAAGACCTAAAAAAAGATGGGCAAAAGATATAGAAAAAATAAAGTGAGAGCTAGAAGAGCACTCTAAAAACAAATACACAAAGAATGGCAAGAGTGCTAAGAAAGAGAAATCAAGATAGGAAAGAGCCCTATAACCAATAATTTGCAAAGAAACTAAGAGAAATGCAGGAGGCAAAAGAGCCCTAAAAGAAAGGAATGGTGGAAAACCCAAGAAAATATAATAGGAGCCATGATGGCTTTGGAATGAAAAATCAGAGAGGAAACTAGGAACAAGGGAAAGGGAGCCAAGAGAGCCGATGTTAAGAATAGAAGAAGCTAAAAGAGCCCTGATATTATAGGCCTCTGGTGGGAGTAACAAGATAGAAGGCATAAGGATTAAAACCAAAATTGTTCAAAGAGAGCCAAGAAGAAGTGGAAAAATAATTAGAAAGGAATGTAGATGTGAAAGGTCAAAATAAAGGACTAAAACCAGAGGCTAGAGTAATCTGGCAAAAAGAGCAGACAAGAGATTGGTTAAGGAGCCAAGGAAACAAAGGCTTTGAGAGAAATAATGCAAGGTATGAATGGAGAAATACCAACAAACCAAGAAGAATGTGCCCAAGTAAGAAAGAAGTCTAAATCAAGGCAAAAATGTTCTTGGACAAGAGTGGCAAGAACCAACCCGAGTCAAAATCCAAACTTTAAAAAAGGTAGGGAGAGCAAGATCTAAAGAATATCAAGGAGCAAGAGAAAGTCACAAAGTAGGAAGAACTTAAGAATTTTCCTCAAGATCCTAGCCTCTTGACTAAAATAATAATACCTAGCTAGGTTTACATTGGTAGAGGCAAGAGACTTGTTTCTAAGAGCTCAAATATTGAAAGCCAAGGAAGGAGTTGAAGATAGTTAGGAAGTGAGACTAAAATAGGGTAAAATAGCACAAATTAACACTATTGCCAAGAACTTCATAGAAAGAATCCTAAGTGTAACAACTAAAAAGGAAAGGAGAGTTTGATTAAGAAGCTAAGAGCTGCTAGGAACAAATGGTAAAAATACACAAGAAAATCTTGAAAAACTACCATGGATAAGGCAAAATTAGGCAAGCTAGCAAGCATCAATACAAAACATTAAAGAAATCAAAATACTAACTCACAAAATTAAATAAAGAAATGATAATCTAAAAACATAAATCAACCATACATGACAACAAAATCAAAAGTTGCAAGAGTCTACAAAGCCAAGAGGAGTAGGAAAAAGCTAAAGAGAAGATTAACTAGCAAGATGGTAGTAAAAGAGGAGGGTATCAATACATTGTAATACACCCTTCAAGAAGTACTACAAACTATTCTCTCTAAGAGTTGTACAATATAGGCTAGTGGGAAGGAAGGTAGGAACTTTAATCAAAAAGGATGTTGCATAAATCTTGATGCATAACCAACAGAAGAATCAAGATGTAAAGCCAAGGTGATGTAAATCCTGACACATAAGCAACTAAGGAATCAAGAATCAAGCATGAAAGAAGACATTCAGTAGAGCTAAAGCAAAGATGACTACATACTACCAATTAGGCAAGGTGCATGAGAACATGGGAAAGTAGTCAAGTCCGAGCGTAGTTATCCCACCACTCGAATAGGGTGGAAGAAGGCCAATAGGGTGTAGAATAGTAGATGTCAAGTCTTAGTGTAGTTGTCCCACCAGTGGAATAGGGTGGAAGCAGGTCAATAGATTATAGAATATAGAATATAGAATATAGTAGAAGTCAAGTCATATTGTAGTTATCCCACCAATGGAATAGGGTGGAAGAAGGTTAATAAGTCGTAGAATAGTAGAAAACACTCTTGCGAGAAAAATAAAAAATTGACGAGGGTTACCTAAAACGATTCCCTCCCAAAATGTGTGAAATCTCAAAAATGGCTTAAAAACATAGTTTTTTGAAAACACATCTAGAATTTCATGTATTAATTAAAAAATTACATGAATTTTGCTATTTTTTTCAAGATTGAGAACACGTGTGACCTTTGTAGATTTATGAACTATTGTTGTTTGTGACATAAAAATAAACTTGACTTACAAAATGACATAGGAGTCTACATAACTTAAAGAAATATCAATCTTTTTAAAATAAAAATTTATTTTATAAATTTAATGAATGTAAGTCATTTGTTTTAATGGACTTTCTTGGGACAAATTCTACCACTATGCATAAATATGCATATTATTTTACAAGCACTCAAAAATATTAGAATACATAACAATAAAAGCTCTATAATTTATGAAAAATTCTACAAACATCCTTAAGTCTATTTCTAGACCCAAATAGCAAAGCCTTTAGTATATACTTACCTTGACAGTTTGTATGACATAATTATTTGCTCTATTATTTTATAAGCAGATAATGGGCATGATTTACAACCAATTATAAGAGTTTAAAGAGGTCAGCTTATAGGTATGCAAAGGTAGACTTCTATTTATATAAATATGTAGAAGATGGTAACTATGGAGGCTCTGAGGAGTAAATCTAAGCATGTTTAAAGAGCAAAAAACTTAAATTATTTTCGGCATAATAATCTTAGAGGCAAACATCTCATAGCCTATGGGTGTAAATTTCGACCCACATACGCATTTGTTTTCATGAAGAAAATTTTTGTTATGCAATATGGATAAGGGTGGTGGGAAAAAATCGTAGTCTATATCATGTACATATGTCGTGGGTGGTGGCAAAAATTCATAGTATGAATATGTTGATGTTTGATCCAGATAGCCATTATCATGAATGTAGGTGATGGTATATCTAAGAGTAGTGTAGGAATAAGCTCTAGTTATAATTATTTAGAGTATATGTGAAGGATGTTGAGAGATGGTATGTCTAAGGGTAGTGTACAATGAACTCTAGTTATAATTATTTGGAGGACATGCGAAGGATGCTGAGAGATGCACTCTTTGCTCATGACATTGTCTTTGTGTACAAAGAGAAAAGAGAGGAGCTTAGGGTTTCTGGAATGGTGGTAGAGAAGAGCTTGGAGCTTTTTGATGACGGTAGATTCAAGGTCCCCTATACTGGAGAGCATACTACTGCACATAGTCATGGCAGAGTTCAGGCTCACATGCACCGCCCTCCTCGACATAGATGGTCCCACCACATGTATTTGCTTATAGTTCTTTAGCTTTAAAATTGAATTGTAAAACAAAAATTAGGATTCACGAATCAATCAACTCGTGGTTTTCCAAATCAATGGAGCCTCACACATCTAGATTAAAACCATAATGGATTACAGGTCATCATGGATTATCTCATCTAGCTCTTATGTTCTGATTAATTTTTGGCATCTACTATGTAGCAATATTATTTATGATACAAAGGTTACATGGTTATATAGAGAAGCATTTTTTTTAATGACCTCCTCTCAAATTTGTAGTCAAAGGTTGTGACCATATGTGTTTTTCAGGTCCTTAGCCCTTAACCTATGTTCTACCTTTATCACCTTATCCTAGGCATAATTTTTCTTTAATTCTATGATTTATAAGATTTTTTAAAATTTTTGAGATTTTATTGGCTACTATCTACTATTTGGAATGATCTTTTACAGATTTATTAGTGATAAAAATAAAAATAATTCTTAAAAAAATGTAAAAATATTTTAAAGTTTAGAAAAATAACCCCCTAGAAGTTGATGTTTTACATCTTGAAAAGTTGATGCAAAACATCAACTTTTCCACACAACTCAAAGTTTTTCATCAAAGTCGATGCAAAAGATCAACTCTACCACAAAACTTGATGTTTTGCATTAAGTTTCAGATGCTCCAGAGAAGAAAGTTAGAGGATCGGAGGTCGATTTTCATAAATGGCCTGTTTTAAGCGATTCTATCCACATGGCCTATTCCATAAATTTTGAGTACCAACATGATTATGTTTTGATGCGATGGCATTAACAAATCGCTTTGTGACGTCTACACATCACATCAAAACATAGTTGTGTTGGTATTCAAAATTTGTGGAATAGGTCGTTTGAGCATGCTCACGCGAACGGAATCGCTAAAACAGGTTATTTGTGAAAATTGACCTCTGATCCTTCAACTTTCTTCTCTAGAGCATCTGAAACTTGATGCCAAACATCAAGTTTTGTGGTAGAGTTGATGTTTTGCACCAACTTTGATGCAAAACATTGAGTACTTGTGTCTAGGGGTTTTTTATTGAGTGCTACACACATGTGTTTCACTTGCTTACTTTGGAGTTTTGTTTGAATGACACTACATTCATATACTCTAGATGATTGATAAGTTGGCCACCAATTTTAATGCTTCTTTTGGCATGATTAATGACTATTAGATGTCATGCATTGATTTTTATGATCAACTATGGTTTTCATGGATTTAAGGAGCTTCTATGCTTTTATCCATGTTTTTATAAGGATCTTTTGATCCTTTGGATAATATCATGTGCTTTGTGGATGAATGAGATGAGATGTGTATGAATGAGATATGATGTGAATAGAAGTGATGTGATATAATGTGGATAGAATACATGTGATGGGATGGTTATGAGAATGAATGTGGTGGATATGAATGAATGAATGTGATGGATATGAATGAATGTGATGTGATGGATGTAAATGAATGTGATGGACATGAATAGATGTAAAGTCATGTGAATCTGGATGTGAATGAATGAGATGTGATGTCATGTGAATACGGATGTGAATGAATGAGATGTGATGTCATGTGAATCGGGATGTGAATGAGATGTGATGTCATGTGAATCAGGATGTGAATGAATGAGATGTGATGTAAATTGGGATAGATGTGATATGTGATGTGAATAAATATGATGTGATGAGATGTGGATATAGGTAGATGCGAGTGATGAGAGCTGATGTGGATAATTGAGAAAAGATATGATGAGATGGAAAAAGATGTGATGAGAATGGGAATACATATGAAAGGGATGTCGATTAAATAATGTGGATTGATGTGGAACAATGTGGAAAGATAAGAGTTCATTATAGAAACTGTATTTATGACCTGTTTTTAAATGACTGTTTTATCTCAAGAATGTTGGGGAAGCATTTTGACCGTCTTGTGAATGAGGTCGTGGTTTGGAGACCTAACTCATAAAGTTGCAATAGCTGATGGAGAGTCAACAAAGGACATCTCGCGTAGCAAGGTCGGCTGAGGTCTTGACCAGCCTCGGTTTGATTTAAATGGTGAGCTTTCAGTACGGTGGATGAAGGACCAAGGTAGCGGCCTATGAGTGAAGCGCTAGGTGACCTGCGAAGGATCCTAGAGGGTGCTGACCATACGGTGCTCGGGCTCTGGGTCGCCGAAGATACCCACACGTGCATTGGGGAAGATATTGGAACAAGGAGTAAGAGTTGTTTTCTGAATTCGGGCATGGATCTGGTTGATTGACCTTGCTGGTCCTCAAACGGATGAGTCCATGGCTCTTTTATATGGATCTGTTGGTTGATCTTGCTGATCTTCAATGGAGATTCCATTTTGATTTTTATAAGTGAATATATCGCCGGGTATTATGAGCTAAGAACTATCGAAAAGGCCCCTGAGTGGACAGGTGGTGAGCGTTCTGGTTACCAATGATGCTATAGGTACACCGTTGAAGGAATGATTGGAAATGAGAATTCAACCAGATATTTTGGAGGATTATGATCAGTGATACTATGGTTTCATTAAATGATTGTTTTAAAAAGATAGCTGAATCTGTGAAAAAGGAAATTTCATATTGGTGTGGTGTGACTAGTTTTAAGTTTGCATGAATATCCTGCTAGGGGGCCTAGGAACTCTTTTCCCTAGTATCTGAGACAAAACCTAACCAAATTCTTAAATGGATCCCATCACTACAGTGGTTGGGCGGTTGGCTAACCCACGGGACTGAATGGGGTTAGGCTGGACTGATGGATCCCTAAAATGAGACTCAATTCTGTTATGGTACGATAGATGAAGTATCGCTGGGTGTATGACCAAGTGATGCAAATCTTACCTGCTGATAGAGTAGCTGTGTTAGGATCTACCCCAATCCAGAGTTTACCACCCTTACCATCAGTTTTTAGAGTCTTAGAAACTACAGCAGAACTCCCATATTTCACCTATGTGGACCGCTCTACCCTTATGTCATAGTCAAGCTTAGGAATTTCCCTTGATGGCAAATAAGACTAATTATATTAGTCTCAAATCTTTATAATAAAAACTCATCCTTGTAAATATTTGAAAATAAAATAATTTTAATATTTTACTCTCCAAAAATAAGTGTTGTACAAATATGAATCTTGTAATCTCAAAAAAAAATTTACAATGATGGCCAGGACGATCACCCTCAACTTCCCAATGTGCTTTACACTGATACCCAGGAGAAGAAGCTCCTGCTCAAGCAAATGCAACCTCCCTCCTTCTTTAAAGGAGAAGGTTCAAAGGTTGAGAAGGATGTTGAAGTCTGGATTGAAGCAATGGACGACTATTTCTCTGCCGGTCGGTACTGGAGTAGCAATCAGTCTATGCTTGCACGGTTTCGCCTCATCGAAGATGCTAAACTCTGGTGGAAACAGTGGTGTCGTGACAAGGAAGTCACCGAGCATTCTCAAACATGGGAAGACATCAAGCAAGAAGTGAAGGAAAGATATCTTCCCCCATCCCATGAATCCATAAAGATGAATGAGTTTTTTAGTCTTAGGCAGTGCAGCTTAACTCTTGAGGACTACTATTCCAAATTTATCACTCTTCGAAAGTATGCCCCAGCTATGACTACTTCCCAGCAAGTGGCTCGTTTTTGCCAAGGGCTAAATGAACCCTTAGATTCCCGCCTTGAAGCAATGAGGCCAAGCACATTACAAGATGCTCTCATACGAGCAAAGCCCCTTGTGAAAGAAATGAAGACTGACAAACCTAATCATCAAAAGAGATCTTACCCTGAGGTAAATCCTAAAGATCAACCCTACAAGAAACCCCAACAGAATTTCCCCTAGTACAACAGAGGGCAACAAGGCAACTCTTTTGTCCCCCACTCGTATGCTGCTTCTTCCAGAGAAGGCCCTCTGTGTTTTGAGTGCAATGAGCCGGGACACTCTAGAGCCAACTGTCCCAAGATGGCAACATCATTTCCCCAAGGTAGCAGAGGAAATCAAGGCCATGGAACCCCTATCCACCAAGGTGCAAGAGGCGATGGGCGTGGCAGAGGCCGCGGAGGAGCAATTGCTAGGATTGCCTATGTTATAAGTGAAGAACCGACCTTGGAAATGGCTGAAGAAGAGCGCGCCACCGTCCATGCGGTAGTAGAACACCAAGGTCCGAATAAACAATTCGGTGTAATCCAAACCCCAGCCACTCATCACGGTAAGCCATTTCAGCTTTTGATTGATTGTGGCAGTATCCATTCATTCCTTTCTCCTAGGTGTTTTCAAAAATTAAACTTGGGTCAAAAAATAGCTAGAAGAATGATTGTAGAGTTAGCCAGTGGGAAAGAAGTAGTATCTCGCCACTCTATAGGAAACCTTGATTTTGAGCTGGGTAATGAGGGAACTCATGGCCACTTTAGAGTCTCACCATTAGGAATTTATGATGGAATCCTCGGGATGGATTGATTAATTGCAAACAAAGCTAGCATTCATTGTAACCAGGGGAGTATCACTTTTGAAAATGAGCAAGGCCAAGTAATATCTATTCAGGGGATCACAGGAAAACCTAAATCTAGGGTAGTCAAGGCAAAACATCTTCTCAAGGGTAAGCCTCAGCAAGTTTTCTTAGTCAAGCTCAACAAAGCCATTGAACCTAGTATGGAGACAGAACCCTCTTGGCTCCAAGAATTCTTTGACATCTTCCCTGATGAGCTTACAGGGCTACCGCCTCCTCGAGAAGTCGATCATGAGATCGAGGTGATCCCTGGAGCTCAACCCGTCTCAAAAACGCCCTATAAAATGTCGAGCAAGGATTCGTACGCCCCAGTAGCTCTCCTTGGGGGGCACCTGTTCTTTTCCAAAAAAAGAAGGACACAACTCTCCGCCTCTGCATAGATTATCGAGGGCTAAATCAAGTTACTGTCAAGAATAAGTATCCTATCCCTCGCATCGAGACGAACTTCTTGACAGGCTTCATGGGGCCAAAGTCTTCTCAAAAATAGATTTGAGGTCTGGTTACTATCAGATCAAAGTCAAGGAAGTAGATATACCCAAGACAGCCTTCAATACCCGTTATGGCCACTATGAGTTTACTGTAATGTCATTCGGGTTAACCAATGCTCCTGCAACCTTCAACCGCCTAATGCAAGATATATTCCGTCCTTACTTGGATGAATTTGTGCTTGTTTTCTTTGATGACATCTTAATCTACTCCAAATCAATGGAAGAGCATGAGGAGCCCGTGTGTAGAGTTCTGTAATTGCTGCGTAGACATAAACTCTATGCCAAGAAGAGCAAATGTACCTTCTTTACTCATCAAATTGAGTATCTTGGATTCATCGTCTCCAAAGATGGCATTTCAGTAGACCCCACCAAGGTCAAGGATATTCTGGAGTGGCCACCCCCTAAGTCAGTTCGTGAAGTTTGTGGGTTTTTGGGAATCACGGGATGATTTTTATCAAAGATTATGCCTTGGTAGCTGCACCTTTAACGGATCTTCTTAAGAAGGATTGTAAAATAGTGTGGCTGCCAATCCATCAAAACAGTTTTGATCAGCTCAAGGTCATTATTACTTCTGCCTTAGTCCTGAAACTTCCTGATTTCGCCAAGGAATTTGAAGTGATAACTGATGCTAGTAGTCTAGCACTTGGTGGTGTCTTAGGCCAAGAAGGAAGACCAATTGCTTATACTTCCCGTAAGCTGGAGCAATATGAAGCAAATTATGCCACCCATGATTTGGAGCTCTTAGCAGTTGTTCATTGCCTCAAATTATGGAGACATTATCTCTTGGGGGCAAATTCCAGCTTGACCACAAAAGTCTAAAGTGGATCTTCACCCAGCCTAACCTCAACATGCGGCAAAGGAGATGGATTGAAATTCTACAAGAATATGACTTCGACATCAAATTTCGCCCTAGGAAAGATAATGTGGTAGCAGATGCACTTAGCCGCAAATCTTTCTTGAGTGCAATTTCAATGCCAAAGAATCCCATACTGGTCAAGGTGGAAGAGGTCTCATCTCATGATCCAGATTATCAGAGAATGATGAAGTTAGTAGAAGAAGGGAAAAATTTAGAGAAAGAGAAGAATCTAATCAAAGGATACTCCACTCATGAAGGAAGCCTCTACTTCAATCACAGGCTATGTATCCCTAAGGATCCTACTTTAAAGAAACTAATCCTCCATGAAGCTCATGAGTCCTGCTGTGCAGGACACCCAAGCTATGCAAAAACATTAAATGCCGTAAGAAGGAGCTTTCATTGGGTAGGCTTGAAAAATGATGTCCTTTAGTACTTGAAGCAATGTCTCTCATGCCAAAGCCCATCAGAGCATGCTTGGGTTAGCAATTAGTGCCCAGTGTAGATTTTTCAAGTCTCTTGGTGTTTGAGAGGCCATGGAAAATCCTGCTCTTTCCCATACCATCGTACCCAAACATGCTCCGATGGGGACCAAACTTTGCAAGCATGTGGGGGGGGACCCACCCCCACATGCTTGAAAAGTTTGGTCCCCATTGGAGCATGGTTAGGTTAGTAATTAGTGCCTAGTGTGAATGTGGTCCCCCCCACATGCTTGCAATGTCTGGTCCCCCCCACATGCAAAGCTGAAAGGGTCAAGATGCCTGGAAAACTTCAATCCTTGGATATTCCCCAAATGAAGTGGGAGTGCATTAGTATGGATTTTGTCACAAGTCTCCCCACTGTTCAAGGAGGATATGACTCCATTCTGGTAGTAGTGGACTTACTTACCAAAGTAGCTCACCTTATACCAGCAAAGAAGACCTTCAAAGCTTCTAACGTTGCTCGAATATTCATCAAGGAAGTCCTCAAACTTCATGGTCTCCCAAAAAGGATAGTAAGTGACTGAGATTCTAACTTCACTTCAAAGTTTTGGCAGTCCTTATTTCAGCCCTCGAAACTCAACTTTGCTTTAGCACAGCTTATCATCCAGAGACCGATGGCCAAACTGAGAGAGTCAATCAAGTAATTGAAGACATTCTCAGAGCCAACTGTGGATGGAAACCAAGAAGGTGGATTCTATACCTTCCTCTGGTAGAATTTGCCTACAATGCGTCTTATCATCAAAGCATAGGAATGTCACCATTCAAAGCACTCTATGGGCAAGAATGCTTGTCTCCTCTAAATTTCTCTGATCCAACCATAAGAGTTGAGGCATCCAGGAAAATGCTCGAAGAAATGGAGGAACAAATCAAGGCAATCCAAAAGGATATTAAAGCTACCCAAGATCGACAAAAGCATTATGCTGACAACAAGATGTTTGAAAGGATCTTCAAGGAAGGAGACAGAGTTCTTCTATGAGTGCGACCCAAATGAAGTTCTCTATCACTTGGGAAATATAAGAAGCTCAGCCCTAGGTATTGTGGTCCCTATACAGTTATCAAGTGTCTAGGTAAAAGTGCATATAAACTCCAACTCCCAGCCCATATCAAAGTCCACAATGTATTTCATGTAAGTTTGTTAAAACCATATGTACCCAGTCTCGATCATATTCTTGATGATGAACAAGTTGTAATCCCTACTCAAGGAGTCCTTGAATTACAGCCCAGTAGCATCATAGATTCTAGGGAAAGGCAACTCCGAAATAGAACTCTCGTAGAACATCTAGTACAGTGGAAAGATTACCCTGAAGAGGATGCAACTTGGGAAGATGAAGCTACACTCTTAAAGGATTATCCCCAATTCATGACGAGATGAGGACATCTAGATTTCTTTAAGGGGGGAAGAATGTAACATACCCATCTTCGCTAATAAAGAAATGTCCATGTAATAGATAAATTTATGAGTTTTTATGGTATAAAAATCAATGATTTTATGAGTTGAGTCGTTTCTACTTAGAATCTTCAAATTCTCAGCCCAAATTTGGAATCTGCGTGTGATTTTATCCTAATATAGGATTTTGCAACATCCAAAACAGACACCGAATCAAGCTAGTACACAAATTTCAGTCATTTTAGTTAAAAAGCGGTGACCTTTAAACCTTAATAAATGCACGACCGGGTGTCGGATTGACGAATGGTCTGAACCCCAACAACCAAGAGAACCTCCTGGACAAAAAAAATTTCATCCCCCCCGGGGTGGTCCGGCACACAAACCGAGGGTACCTCGCCCCAAAATTTGGACCATCCACACTTACTAGGGTGCTCGTATGATGACTGCCCAAGAACCAAAGGAAGGCCACCCACTGTGTCCACACGTACCCTTACGTGGACACCCATGCTGCCCCAGACCAGATAAGGTACATGCATACCATTCCTTTCCCTGACAACCGACACCGTACCTTTCCCCTAGACCCATGCAGGCCACTGATCCATAGCCTTTGCTGTGGTACACCATCCTTTCGTCCTTGCTTTGCGCAGTGCTCGTACCCGCACCCCATAGCTATATAAACCCCCGGGTGTTCCACAGGCAACACGCATTTTTGTGCAGCGTATGCCCTGTTGTACCGCCATCCATACCGTCGCCTCTGTCCCTGTGCAGCGTACTTGTTGTACTACAGTCGTCCCTTGCAGCCACCCCTCTCACACCCCCCTAACACATAGATTGTGGAGAATGCAATTGCGCCCAAAGTTATTATATTTCACGAAGTGTTAGGGCTTTGGCCATATATACATAAAAAAAGTGTTTACAAAATGAAGAGGTATCTAATTGGAATCCTCATCGGATTTCGAGTTATCATCATCGTCGTCTTCCTCGTCTTGCTTGGTGAGCTTCAGGCTCATAATTAGGATCCTCCTCTTCATCTTCCCCTTCATCCTACATACATGCCATCAAGCACAAGGTAAGCAACTCGTCTACTTGAGTCCCCAAATGGACTCATCCAAGTGTATGCCTCGCGTACGCATCCATGCTCACAATTGTTGATGGGGGGCTCTGTACCCATAGTCATACTCCTCCTTTGTTGCGTCATGCCCCCAACAACCTCTATCTACAAAAGAAAGAAAAAAAAATATACAATTATTTCAAGAAAACATTATATTACAAAACAAAATGAAAGAGGAGAAGAAATGATTTTTCAGATAAGGCAATTTTCCTCCATCTCCCTCTTGCTAGGAGGTAGTGTCCTTAACTCTTCTCCCCCCCGTGTGAAGAGACTTACAGCACCCCTCACAGCCATCTCCACGTTTTTGCTCTTAAGGACATCTCACAATTCCCCCCCCACCCATTTGCGTAGACTTTAATAAGGGTTTTTTGCCTTAAGAAAGAGTTCGTATGCGCCATAATCTTTTGCTCATACGGTGATTCGACTGGAGCGTTTCGATCGCGATAGCGAGCTCTACAAGGCGACGCCCAAGATGGCCTCTTCTTGGAGATGTAATATTGCCTCAAGAGGAGCGCGTAACAACGAGATTAGGGAAGATGCTCCCAATAGAGTTCCAACCCTCCCTTTTCAAGCTCCTCAAGGAAATGGTGGCCAGGTTAGCTTGGTTACTTTTTAAAGAAGAGTTTTTCCTTAAATTAGTGTTAATAAATGTGTATCTTTTCCTTTTAAAATAATGACATAAAATTGTATGAAGTTACTAATTATGTGATGCTGTATTCAATAAATTGCGTTAAAATTGTTATCTTTACTAATTGCGTAATGCTATATTCAATAAATTGCATTGAAATTGTTATCTTTAAAGAGTGCAAGTTTTTTTTTCTAGCTTCAACGCTAACTCTGTTCCGTGCTTGTGTAGCCGGGCGGCGTCGTTAGCAAAGCCCGATAATGGCCCAAGATATCCCTCATACCATTGGGAGAATAAGGTTCGCCGATTGAGGCGAGAGATTATGATGCTGCCTAATTCTGAGGGCCCAGGCTAGTGCGGTGAATAAGCCCACCCTAGTGTGCAGACATCCCTCTGAGGGGCGGGAGGATCGAGCGATGGAGCCTGAGAGGGCAGGAGGCCGGCTTGAGTCCTTGCCAGCGGGCCGACGATGAGGTGTATGGTCCTGTAGGGTTTTGCCCAGCATGTAGAGGCTGGAAGGCCGAATTCTAGACAGAATAAAGGAAAAGAATAAGAGGGCTGGTTTGGCTTGTATGAAATTGATTCATGTATAAACTTTATATATATATATATATATATATATCTTGTCTTTGGCATGATTGTATTGTGTAAAAAGGCTATCTTAACAAACCTTGTGAAAAGGGCTTTAATTAAGGAACATGTTTATTTATGTCAAAACAGTGTAGTAGGATTAATTAGAAAACAAATTGACACGGGAGTAGGGTGGAAAGTGGGAGGATGGAATGCCCCGATGGCACCATCCTACAGACGGGTGGACCCGATTAGTCGGGTAGCTTTCCAACAGATTAAGTGAAAGCCCTACGCTAGATAAATAGGTTCCTGGGCAACTCTATTCTAGAAGACTAGGCCAGCGGCTGTGCCTTGCATAAGATGAGGAAAAAAGCGTTGCCTCTAAAAATCAAGTCTAGTAGTTGCCCAATTTATGATCAATTGCCCTATGGGTGATTTGATGTTTAGAAGATCATGCTCCCCCTGTGGGATAGAATTAGGTCTTACCTATGAATCGTATCCTTGAATCTCTACATGGTCAAGGTGTTGATGAATAGGAAATTTTCTCCAAGTTAAGACTTAGTGGACTATCTTAAGTGTTTCTCCCATTTTAGAAGGGGGGGAACCTTACATCTTGTCCAAATTCAGCCAAATTGAACCTTACATCTTGTCCAAATTGAACGCGAAAAATTCTAGAACCCAGTTAGACTTGGTTAGAGGCCTCACTCACCTATAAATAGATCCTTAGTCTTTTGTAAAAAAATCTGTGAACTATAGCATTCCAATATTACATTAAAATAATGATATTTTCTATTATCCCTTAAAAATCCTCTACTTTTGGAGAGATTGCAGCTTCTCTCTCTCTTCAACAATTCTTGGAGCCTTCTTCTCAACATACTAAACCAATTGATTGGTTGGGGGCTTCTTCTAAGATAGAGAAGCAAGCAAAATCAAGAGGTAAGGTGTAATTTTATGGTTTTCTTTACTATTCTCAATGATTTCACTTCTCAACCCCTCTCAAGCTTGAGAAGTTTCTACTTAAGTGTTTATAATGCAAATCAAGATTTTATTAAGAGTTGTAATGAATAATTAAGAAAATTTTAATCTTTATGCTTAATTAGGATGCTTTTTATGTTTACTCTCTCTCCCCAAAAGAATAGTCATTCCTATAACTAATTCTTATTCAAATGATGCTTCTCATTGATAAATTCTCAATTCAAAAATCAAACTCTAGGCTTGTGAAGCTACATGTTAAGAAAATGGCTTTTTATACTTTTATGCTAATAAAATGATGATAAACTTATGATTTGATTCCATAAATTGTATTTAGATCTAATGATATTACTAAGTCATTCTTTTCAAAAATATTAAAAATTATCAGTAATAGCAACGGAGCTATGGTAAATTTTTTAAGAAATTAATACATAACTCATTCTTATGCATAATGTGAAAGAGGACTTCCTACCATATTCTAGGATTGGTCATCCTATGCTAAAAGAATGATTTTCATCAAATTCATGGTAAACTAATTTTTAAGGTTTATGCATAAATAAATAATTAAGAAAAGAGAAAATTTTGGTAATTTTATTTAAATGATAAAAGAGAAATTCCCATGACATTTGGAATTCAATCATTTAAATGGAAAAAGTAGAATTCTTGGCATAATTGAATTAATGGATATTTTTATTTAAATTTAAAGAGAAATTTTAGATAAATTTATTTTATGCATGAGAAAACTTAAATGATAAAAGAGGAATTCCCATGACATTTGGAATTCAATCATTTAAATGGAAAAAGTGGAATTCTTGGCATATTTGAATAATGGATATTTTTATTAAAGAAAAGAGAAATTTTAGATAAATTTATTTTATGACAAAAGAGGAATTCTCATGACATTTGGAATTCAATCATTTAAATGGAAGAAATGGAATTCTTGGCATATTTGAATAATGGATATTTTTATTAAAGAAAAGAGGAATTTTAGATAAATTTATTTTGTGATAAAAGAGAAATTCTCATGACATTTGGAATTCAATCATTTAAATGGAAAAAGTGGAATTCTTGGCATATTTGAATAATGGATATTTTTATTAAAGAAAATAGAAATTTTAGATAAATTTATTTTATGATAAAAGAGAAATTCTCATGACATTTGGAATTCAATCATTTAAATGGTAAAAGTGAAATTCTTGGTATATTTGAATAAAAAGAAAAGAAGAATTTTAGATAAATTTATTTTATGATAAAAGAGAAATTCTCGTGACATTTGAAATTCAATCATTTAAGTGGTAAAAGTAGAATTCTTGGCATATTTGAATAATTGATATTTTTATTAAAGAAAAGAGAAATTTTAGATAAATTTATTTTATGATAAAAGAGAAATTCTCATGATATTTGAAATGTAATCATTTAAATGCAAAAAGAGAAATTTCCATGATAATTAAGATCCAAGAAATTAAATGGAAAAAGAGGAATTTTTATCATATTTTAAATTATGAGTATTTATCAAAAGTGGAATTTTGAGCATTATTGGAAAATATGGGTAGAATTGATTTTTGTAATTCCCATGAATTCTTTTACTCAAAAATATAATATTGAATATATTCACTTGAGAAATTTGAGAAAGAATATGAAAATATCCATCAAGAAAAAATACCTTTACCTAGGCCAAGCAATTGGCAGAAATTTAGAAAAGTCCCATCGGTGTATCGAAAATAGAAAATGTTACTAAATGAGAATAGATGTGAATAAGATGATGTTATATAATGTAAATGGATGTGGATGTGGATGTGATAAGATGTGATGTAATGTAAATGGATGTGGATGCGGGTGTGGATGAGATGTGATGTGATGAAAAGGAATGTGGATGTGAATGTGATGAGATTTGGATGAAATGTGATGTGATGTGAATATATGTGGATGTGAATGGATGCGATGAGATGTGAATGGATGTGATGTAAATGATGTGATGGATGTGATGTGAATGGATGTGATGTAAATGGATGTGATGGATGTGAATGAATGTGAATGAATGTGATGTGATGGATGTGATGGATGTGATGGATGTGAATGAATGTGATGTGATGGATGGGAATGGATGTGGTGTGAATGAATGTAATGGATAATGTGATGAGATGTGAATGGATGCGATGAGATGTGAATGGATGTGATGTGATGGATGTGAATGGATGCGATGTAAATGATGTGATGGATGTGATGTAAATGAATGTGATGGATGTGAATGAATGTGATGTGATGGATGTGAATGGATGTGGTGTGAATGAATGTGATGGATGTGAATGGTGGAGATGTGATGTGAATGGATGAGATGTGATGTGATGTGAATCGGGATAGATGTGAACGGATGAGATGTGATGTGAAATGGATGTGATGTGATGTGATGTGAATCGGGATAGATATGAATGGATGAGATGTGATGTTAAATTGATGTGATGTGATGTGATGTGAATCGGGATAGATATGAATGGATGAGATGTGATGTTAAATTGATGTGATGTGATGTGATGTGAATCAGGATAGATGTGAATGGATGAGATGTGATGTGATGTGATGTGGATCGAGGTAGATATGAATGGATAAGATGTGAATGAAAGTGATGTGATGAGATGTGGATATGGGTAGATGCAAATGAATGAGATGTGATGAGGATAAATGTGCATAGATGTGATGAGATGGAATATGATGTGATTGGATGAGAATGGATGAAGGATGATGGGAATACATATGATTAGATGTGGATTAAGTAATGTGGATTGATCTGAAACAATGTGGAAAGACGAGAGTTCGTTATAGAAACTATATTTATGATCTCTTTTTAAATGATTGTTTTATGTCAAGAATGCTGGGGAAGCATTTTGACCGTCTTGTGAATGAGGTCGTGGAGACCTAAGTGATAAAGTTACAATAGCTGAAAGAGAATGCTGGGGAAGCATTTTGACCGTCTTGTGAATGAGGTCGTGGAGACCTAAGTGATAAAGTTACAACAGCTGAAAGAGAATCAATGGAGAACATCTCGCGTAGCAAGATTCGATCGAGGTCTTGACCAGCCTCAGTTCGATTTAAATGGTGAGCTTCCGGTACGATGGATGAGGGACCAAGGAAGCGGCCTATGAGTGAAGCACTAGGTGACCTACAAAGGATCCTAGAGGGTGCTGACCATACGGTGCTCGGGCTCTGGGTCGCCTAAGATACCCACGCGTGTGTCGAGGAAGATAATGGAACAAGGAGTTAGAGTTGTTTTTCTAAACTCGGGCATGGATCTGGTTGGTTGACCTTGCTGGTCCTCAACGGATGAGTCCATGGCTCTTTTATATGGATCTGTTGGTTGATCTTGCTAATCTTCAACGGAGAGTCCATTTGGATTTTTATAAGTGAATATATTTTCGAGTATTATGAGCTAAAAACTATTGAAAAGGCCCCTGAGTGGACAGGTGGTGAGCGTTCTGGTTGCCAATGATGCCATAGGTACACCGATGAAGGAATGAATGGAAATTGGAATTCAATCGGATATTTTGGAGGATTATGATCAGTGATTCTATGGTTTCATTAAAAGATTGTTTTAAAGTTAGTTGAATCTGTGAAATTGGCAATTTCATATTGGGTGTAAGTGGTGTGACTATCTTGAAGTTTGCATGAAGCGTCGGCTAGGGGAACTCTTTTCCCTGGTACCCAGGGCAAAACATAACCAAATTCCTAAAAAGATCCTATCACTACAGTGGTTGGGGGTGGTTGGCTAACCCATGGGATTGGATGGGGTTAGGCTGGACTGATGGATCCCTAAATGAGACTCAATTCTATTAAGTTACGATAGATAAAGTAAATCCCGGATAGTCTCTCGATTTATCCCTAAGGAGAAAATAATAGCTCCCTTCGCAATTAGAGAAATTATGTAACAGGACATGACTATGGCCTAATACCGTCGTCTTATGCGTCTCCCGAGGAGATTTTGAATTTTGGAGCCGAGCCACTCTATGTACTTATTGCAACTTGTATATAAATATACAAATGTTTTTTCTGTTATTTAAGTGATTGTTTACGGACGATCGGATAAAGAAAAATCTGTTTATCAGACGTATGTCTTAAATCTCCAATAAGATCAACTGAGGAGCCAATTATGTCCCAGAAGCACAAAAAGGTTGTAATTGTGTGATATAATTCATACAAATTGATATTCAAACTGAAATTCGTAATTTGGTAATTGGGTCTTCAGATGGAAGTACCGCAATTATATAGAATCCCTGACTTGCTTGAGGCCTAGACATGATGGTATTTACCTTATAATTCCAAGGGCCGTGACTACCCGTATATACCGAGAGTATACTGCAGCTCTTTACTGACAGTATATACGAGTAAATCTAAGACTTGAAATTATAAGCGTTAATGCTATCCAGATGATGAATTCGAATGTGGTTGATATGATTTTTAATTCTGTTTGAGAATTGATGAATTGATTTGGATTCTGATTGAAAAATGATGATTTTCGAAATTTAGTTGAAATGTAATAAGCTGAGCGAAACCACAATGAGGATGAATGGGACGAATCCCAGTGATGATATTCATAACTGGAATGATGATAATGATTTCAGCAAATCACTATGAGATTAGTGGGTTGTGCTGTCAGATTGCTACTGTTAACACTTGACCGGTAGATCAAGTTAAGGGATGACAAATTGAGAACTTGCTTAACTAAAATTTTTCGGGGAGGAATGTTCAGAAGGTATTCTGTTGGGTTGACCAGAATATAAGGAACCCCAGAATAAATTGGATCTTAAGAAAAAGAGTTGTTCTCTTCCTACGAGATGAGGACATCTCGCGCTTTTTTTTTAAGTGGGGTAGAATGTAAGAATTCTCCCCAGTTTTTGAGCTATTCAAAAATAAGAATCTCCTCTCTAATCTTATAACTATTCTCTCTCTAATATATAAATTTTTGACAGAATCATGAGACGAGAAAATCGTAGCCGTCAGCAGCCAGACCCTGTCACACTGAAGATAACGAACTTGATCCTGATGTTCGCAAGGCTCTTCATAGGACTCAGCCACGACCCTTCAAAGGAGAAGGGGAGAACCTGGGTGAGACTGTGGAGAAATGGGTGGGAGCCATGGAAGAGTATTTTGACGTCACAGGTTATAATGAGCTGAGCAAAATAGCTCTTGGCCGGTTGAAAATAGTGGAAACAGCCAGGGTAGCATGGAGGAACCACTGTGACACCAACCGTCTAAATAGAAATACTCAATCTTGGAATGACCTAAAAACCTATTTGAGAAAGAGATTTTGTCCCCCTGGATTTTTGGAAACCAAAATGAACGAATTTTTAGAACTAAAGCAGGAGAACAAAACCATTGAAGAATATCACCAGGCCTTTGCTCTTCTACTCAAATACTCACCACCTCTAGATGAAGAACAGCTCATGGCCAGGTTCATTCGGGCAATGAACGAACCTTTGGACACACTGGTCAAAAATGCCAAACCCGTGTCCATGGCTGAAGCAGATGAAGAGTTGAAAATGTACAAGGTTTATTAGTAAAAAACTATGAGCAATATTAAAAATATGAGATATTTTGAGTGTAAGGATTCCATTTTTGACACATCAGTAAGAAAAAGGAGGGCCTTCAATGAGGCGCCTAAAACACATGCTTAAATGAGTTTTAAAATCATAAAAGTTGAGATATTTCATCTCTCCTCTCTCCTCATTCAAGTCTAGTTCCAAAAAGTTAGCTTAACTGACCTAAAAATGGTCAAAAAGTGACCAAACTGACTTGGAAAATTCTAGAATCAGTTTGTTTGGTTAGGAGCTCAAATTTTCCTATAAATAGAAGCCTCCCCTTGTTGAAAAAAATATAGTGTCCTATGCATTGTTACTCTACTCCACCTAAGCCAAGAACTGTGAATTCTTTAATAATTCACTAGTTTTTGACACTTCTCTCTTTCTTTAATCCCCATTGGTGGCTCCATCATCATACTAAACCAATTGATTGGTTGGGGGCCTTTACCGTGAACAAAGAATCAAGCAAATTGTAAGGTAAGTATGGTGAATTTTGATTTTTCTATAATTTCTCAATGTTTCTCTCTTCTCAACCCCTCTCAAGCTTGAGAAGCTTAATTGGTATGGTTTTTGAATGTTATTGAAGTTAATTGGTTAATGATAATAAAGAATTTCATAAATTTTTATTTATGTTTAATTCTAATGATTTTTTCCTCTCTCACTTATGAAATGGTCATATTCATGACCCATTCTCAATCCAAATGAAGCTTTTCATAAAGCTTTTTCTTAATCCAAGATTAATCTATGCTTGAGAATAAATTAATAGTTTTTCTATGCTTTTAGTTTATGATTATTTTTTATTTGATCCATTAAGGGTTAATGATCCAATTAGGGATCATTCTAATCATTTCCTTAAAGATAAGCCTTATCTTTTTTAAATAATTAAGATTTATCAGTTATAGTAGCGGAGCTATGGCAAAATTTTATAAAATTTTACACATAAAATAATTTCATTCAAAGCATGAAAAGAGGATTTCCTACCATATTCTAGGAATTATCATCCTAGATTAATTGAAAGAAATTCATTAGAATCATGAGAAAATTGAATTTTTATATTATGCATAAAGAATAAATTTTTATATCAAAAGTATTACTTTTATCATTTTTATTTTATGCATAGAAGTATGCATAATGGATAAATTTTTATATCAAAAGTGTTACTTTTATCATTTTTATTTTCATGCATAGAAGTATGCATAATGGATAAAATTTTATATCAAAAGTGTTACTTTTAGCATAATTAAATTTCATGCATAGAGGTATGCATAAAAGATAAATATTTTATTATAAAAGTGTTACTTTTAACATAATTGAATTTCATGCATAGAGGTACGCATAGAAGATAAATATTTTATTATAAAAGTGTTACTTTTAACATAATTGAATTTCATGCATAGAGGTATGCATAAAAGATAAATATTTTATTATAAAAGTGTTACTTTTAACCTAATTGAATTTCATGCATAGAGGTATGCATAAAAGATGAATATTTTATTATTTTATTATAAAACTGTAAAGAAAAAAATGATTATTTTATTATAAAAAGTTATTTTTATCATATTGAATTTCGTGCATAGAAATGAAAAAATAAATAAATTATTATTTTATTATAAAAATATTACAAAAAAATAATTATTTTATTGTAAAAGTGTTACTTTTATCACAATTGAAATTCTTGCATAGAGGTATGCATAAAGGATGAGTTAGGATGTGATAAGATGAGTTAAGATGAGTTAAGATGTGATAAGAGGTGTATGAGATGTGATAAGATGAGTTAAGATGTGATAAGAGGTGTATGAGATGTGATAAGATGTATATGAGAAGAGTTAGGATGTGATAAGAGGTGTATGAGATGTGATAAGAGGTGTATGAAATGTGATAAGATGAGATAAGATGCATATGAGATGAGTTAGGATGTGATAAGATGAGTTAAGATGTGATAAGAGGTGTATGAGATGTGATAAGATGAGATAAGATGTATATGAGATGAGTTAGGATGTGATAAGATGAGTTAAGAGGTGATAAGATGTGTATGGAATGAGATAAGAAGTGTATGTGATGAGATAAGATGTATATGGGTTGTCATAAGGTGAAAATGGATGTGATGTAAAAGAATAGATGTGAAGGCGTATGGGGCTATATGAATGGGAAGGAAAAAAATAGATGTATGTATGGATGTGAATGTGCATGTAAATGAGGATGTATGGATGAAGATGCATGAATGTGCATGTAGATGTAGATGTACGAATGAGGATGTGGATGTATGCATATGGATGTGTATGTATGGATGTATGCATGTAGATGTGGATGTATGCATGTAGATGTGTATGTATGGATGTATGTATGTGGATGTGGATGTATGAGTAAGAATGTGAAAATGGATGTATGCATGGATGGGTATGAAGAATAATAAAGGTGAATGTGTATGGGAAATAATGTGTCGTTGATATGAATGAATGGATGAGAATGAGTACATATGAAGGGAATGTGGAATAAGTAATGTGGATTGAGAAGGGATAATGTGGAAAGATGGAGTTCGATATAAAATCTGTATTTTGTGACTGTTTGTAAATGACTGTTTTATGTCAAGAATGCTGGGAAAGCATTTTGATCGTCTTGTGATCAAGGTCGTGGAGACCTAATTGATAAAGTTGCAACTGCTGACGGAGAGTCAATGGAGGATGTCTCGCGCAGCAAGGTCGGCCGACCAGCCTCGGTGCGATTAAAATGGTGAGCTTCCGGTACGATGGATGAGGGGCCAAGGAAGCGGCCTATGAGTGAAGTGCTAGGTCACCTGCGAAGGATCCTAGAGGGTGCTGACCATACGGTGCTCGGGCTCTGGGTCGCCCAGGATACCCACGTGTGCGTCGAGGAAGATATTGGAACAAGGAGTAAGAGTTCTTTTCTGAAACCGGGCATGGATCTGGTTGACTGACCTTGCTGGTCCTCAACGAATGAGTCCATGGCTCTTTTATATGGATCTGTTGGTTGATCTTGCTGATCTTCAACGAGAGTCCATCTTGATAAGTGATTATATTGCCGAGTATTATGGGCTAGGAACTATTGAAAAGGCCCCTGTGTGGACAGGTGGTGAGCGTTCTAGTTGCCAATGATGCCATAGATACTCTGATGAAGGAATGATGGGAAATTGAATCAACCGGATAAATTGGAAGATTGTGATCAGTGATACTATGGTTTTATTAAAGGATTGTTTTTGGTTGAATCTGTAAAAAGGCAATTTCATATTGGGTGTGTAAGTGGTGTGACTAGTTTTATAATTGCATGAACTTCCGGCTAGGGGGCCTTGGAACTCTTTTCCTTGGTACCCGGGACAAAACCTAACCAAATTCTTAATTGGATCCCATCACTACAGTGGTTGGGCGGTTGGCTAACCCATGGGACTGGATGGGGTTAGGCTGGACTGATGGATCCATAAATCGAGACTCAACTTTTGTTTTTACGATAGATAAAATAAATCCCGGACAGTAACTGTTCTATGGATAGGAATCAACGACTGTGCCTCTTGAATGGGGAAAAAAGCGTTGATCCCAATGATCCAAGTGCAAGTTTCGTCCTTGATCTGACCAAGTATCTTATAGATGTAATTGGATCAGCTCGATCAGTAATGGTCTTGACTACGTTAGAGTAAAAAGTTATCCTGGTGGAATCGCCCGTGCTTTCAGGGTAAAGGAAGTTTTTCCGGGTTCGGTTTTGGAACAACCGACGGATTAGTCTCTTGTCCGGATATCCGTGGGTGAGGCCCCGAGTGTGGGACCCTTGTCCCACGCGAGAAGTGCTACTTCCGCTGCTAGTACCCGAATCCGTTGCTCGGTGGGAACAAGGATCTTACAGGCAATATCAATGATACCACTGGACCTGGTTGGGGAGGGTGGTTTCTCCTCTTCCCCAAACCCAGCGGTGGTCAAGTTTCTTAAAACACTCAGGTGTGTGCTTGCAGAATGTCCTGATCCCTTCTTCCATGGACTCTTCACTACTAGTTTCAACGGTGGTCAAGTTTCTTAAAACACTCAGGTGTGTGCTTGCAGAATGTCCTGATCCCACATCTTTTATAGGAAGATCCTGGATGAGTCGATGCACTATCGTCAGTGTAAGATTCCTCCCCAGCCCCTCAAGATGTCTAGTTTCTTCCCCTGTAATCAATCCCCTTTTCAGAATAATAAAAGATCTTGTTTCTACCTGTTTTGGCCTAGAGAGAGAAAATATTCTAGAGAGAGGTAATTCAATTTTTAGATATGTTTGGATGAAAAAATATCCCTTCTTATTAAAATAAATTCCCCCAAAAGAGAAGTTCAGAAATAATTTCCTAAGGTGCATTAGAAATAAATTATAATGTGCACAAAAGACCCTAGCCTAAGAGTCCAAATTTTTTAAAAATTTTGGATTAAGGTTCTTATGGACCAATAAGATTAATACAAATTTAGGGAGGAGATAAATTGAAGAATAAAAGAAAAACCCCCCCAAAAATAACTAAATGCTCACATAAGATGAAGAGTGGACTAAGGACCAAAGAAAACATTTAAAAAATTAAATTTTGACACCTCAGAGTGGGGATCTCGCCTCATGACGGAGGCGCCTTTTTTCTCATCATTGCTCCCAATTTTTAATCAATAAAATGAGATATTTCATCTCTCCTATTTCAAAACTAGATCCAAAAAGTAAGCTGAACTGACCCAAAAATGGTCAAAAATTGACCAAACTGATCTCGAAAATTCTAGAATCAGTTTGCTTGGTTAGAGGCTCACTTTTTCCTATAAATAGAAGCCTCCCCCTTTGTAAAAGCTTAATGGTGTTTATGCACTGTTACTCTACTCCTGCCGCCCTGAGCCATCTACATTGAATTTTGGTAGTTAAATTGTTTTTGGCCTAATCCTCTCCAAAGTGAATTGGTGGCCACTCTTGCTTCAAACAAGAGTAGAACCCTCAATTCCTCAAGCCAAAGGAAAGCTTACAAGCTCCATGTAAGCTAATTTTTCTAACTTGTTTAATTTTTAAATCTATGGTTTTCTTGATTTTCATGTTTTACTATTGATTGAATTAAATTCAAATGCTATGCCTTTGAGGAAAAGGCCACCCCCTTCTCTTCTTTACATTCCAGCCTTTCTTAATCTTAGAAAGATTAACTAAAAGATTAATTAAACTTTTCTTATTGTTTACTCTCTTGAATTTAAAAAATTGTGTAGATTAGAGTTCTATAAATCTAATTTGGGATTAACTGGTTGGTATAGAATTTTTATACCTAAGTATGCTCTCATAGCTTCCCCCTTGACTAATCTTCTCAAGAAGAATACCGTGTTTCAATGGTTTACCAGGTGTCATAGCACTTTCGATAAGCTGAAGACCCCCTTGATAACCAATCCCGTTCTGAAGTTGCCAAATTTCTCTCTACCCTTTGAGGTAGTAAACTGATGCCAGTGGTTTTGCCCTGGGAGGTGCGCTCATGCAGGAAGGTCATACACTGGCCTATGAATCCTGAAAACTCAGAACACATGAGAGAAATTATGCTGTCCATGACCTGGAGCTCCTTTCAGTAGTCTATGCCCTGAAGTTGTGGAGACATTACCTACTGGGTCAAAGATTCACTTTGATGATAGATCATCATAGCTTAAAGTGGATCTTCACTCAAAAGGACCTCAACATGTGCCAAAGAAGGTGGATGCATACCCTATAGGAATTTGATTTTGAAATCAAGTATCGCCCAGGCGGCAAAGAAAATGTGGTACTAGATGCCCTCAGCAGAAAAGCCTCCTTGAGTGCAATCACAGTGGTGTCAAATCCATTGATTATTGAAGCAAGAGAGAAGATCATGCAGGATAGATTCTTTGTCCCTATTGCTACCCTATGCAGGAAAGCAAAACTCCTCAAGAGTTGAACCGAGTTTAAGGGTACAGCTTGGATGAAGGAATTATGTATTATAATAGCAGGCTATGCATTCCCAATGATGAGGGAACTAAGGGTCAAATTCTGAATGAAGCCCATGATAGCCTTATAGCACGACATCCAGGTTTCATCAAGACCTACATGTTTGTAAAGAAAAGCTTCTTTTGGCCTGGACTAAAAAAGGATGTACTTAACCATGTACGTCAATGTGTGATATGTCAGAAAGTCAAAGCAGAGAGAGTAAAATGCCTGGGAAGTTACATCCATTAGACATCCCCCAGATGAAGTGGAAATGTATCAGTATGGATTTTATTACTGGACTACCTTCAGTGCAATCAGGTTACAACTCCAGCTTTGTGGTAGTTGACAGACTAACCAAAGTTTCCCATATGATTCCAGTAAAAGAAACCTACACTGCACTGGATGTGGCCAGAGTGTTTTTCAAGGAAATCTTCAGATTGCATGGCTTACCCAGGAGAATAGTAAGTGATTGAGATCCCAAATTCACGTCAAGATTTTGGACTGCATTCTTTGAAGCAGTAGGAACTTTCTTGGATCTCAGCACAGCTTACCACCCCAAGATCGATGGTCTGATAGAAAGGGTGAACCAAGTAATCGAAGATATACTTCAGTCATGCTGTGGTGGCAGGGAACCCAAGAAGTGGCTAAGCTATCTGCACCTAGTCGAGTTTGCCTATAATGCTTCTTATCACGGAAGTATCAGGATGAGCCCTTTCAAAGCTCTGTATGGACAAGACTGCCTAACAGCATTAACTTGGTCCCACCCATTGATTAGGGTCGAGATGTCCAGATAGATGCTTGACGACATGGAGCAGCAGAAGGATATAAAAGCTACCCAGGATGATAGACAGAAGTAGTATGCAGATAAGAAGAGGTTAGACAGAAAATTCAAAGAAGCAGATATGGTCTTCATTCGAGTACACCCCAAAAGGAGTTCTCTATCTCTTGGGAAGTTATCCCCGAGATATTGTGGGCCATATCTGATTACAAAGAAAGTAGGTGACTTAGCCTATGAACTTCTTCTGCCTCCTCATCTAAAAGTACATAATGTATTTCATGTCAGTCTACTTAAGAAGTATGTACTGAGCCCAAATCATGTGCTTAATGATGAACTCTTAACTTCTTCAACCCAAGGGCAGATGCAACTCCAACCTGAAGAAATCCTTGATGTTCGAGAGAAGGTTCTCAGGAACAAAATTTTGACAGAATTATTAGTCAAATGGAAGTTCTATCCTTTTGAAGATGCCACCTGGGAGAAAGAAGCCGAACTGATGTGGGATTACCCCCAGTTTGCAAGATGAGGACATCTCACATTTTTCAAGTGGGAGAGGATGTCAAACGGCATAACTTTGTATGCAAATGTCCCCCAGATTGTATTAAAAGCTATCTTGTGCTGGTCCTCTGGTGGTGCTATGGACATTTGACTATAATCGAGAATCCATCCAAGAAGCTGTAAGCTTCTTTCCCAGCCACTCTTTCCAAAACATGTTTTGTATAAGGCAGTGGATAATGGTTTTTCCTAGTGGCTGCGTTTGACCTTTTTAAGATCAACACATACCCTAAGTTTTCCATTCTTTTTTGGCACTATCAGGATTGGTGATAACCAATCCATATGTTCAATTTCGAAGATGAAATCTGCCAGCAAATGAGCTTGTCTATTTCCTCCTTTACAATTGCCACATACTTAGGATTCTTCTAGTATGGTTTATGCCTGGTTGGCCATGACTCAAAAAGGATGTACTTGATCATGTAAAGAAATGCTTAATGTGCCAAAGAGTCAAGGCAGAGAGAGTCAAGATGCCACGAAAACTGTAGCCTCTAGACATTCCACAGATGAAGTGGTAATGCATCAGTATGGACTTTGTGACTGGATTACCTTTGGTACAATCAGGTTACAACTCCATTTTTGTGGTAGTTGATAGGCTAACCAAAGTTGCCCATCTGATTCCAGTGAAAGAAACATACTCTGCAGTGGATGTTGCCAGAGTTTTCCTTAAGGAGATCTTCAGATTGCATGGTTTACCCTAGGAGGATAGTAAGTGACCGAGATCCCAAATTCACATCAAAATTCTGGATTGCATTCTTTGAAGTAGTAGGAACTTTCTTGGATCTCAGCACAACCTACCACCCCAAAAAACAAATGGCCAGACGGAAAGGGTGAATCAAGTAATTGAAGATATCCTTCGGTCATGCTACAGCATTGAACCCAAGAAGCGGTTAAGTCATTTGCATCTAGTCGAATTTGCTTACAATGCTTCTTATCATCGGAGCATTGGGATGAGTCCTTTTCAAAGCTTTGTATGGACAAGATTGCCTTACACCACCGTTGACTTGGTCTGACCCATTGATCAGAGTCAAAATGTCCAGACAAATGCTTGATGACATGGACCATCAGATGCAATCAATCCGTAGTAAAGATATAAAGGCAGCCCAAGACAGGCAAAAGTAGTATGCAGATAAAAAGAGATCTGAGAGAGAGTTTGAAGAATCAGATATGGTCTTCATTCGAGTACGACCAAAAAGAAGTTTCTTATCCTTAGGGAAGTACAAGAAGCTCTCTCGCAGATACTGTGGGCCATATGCTGTCATAAAGAAAGTGGGCGATCTAGCCTACAAACTTCTTCGGCCTCCCCATCTCAAAGTACATGATGTATTCCATGTCAGTTTGCTTAAGAAGTATGTATCTAGTCCGAATCACGTGCTGGATGATGAGCAATTGATCTCTCCGTCTCAAGGCCAGATGGTACTCCAACCTGAGGAAATCCTTGACGTTCGCCAGAAGATTCTCACGAGCAGAGTCCTCAGAGAATTCTTAGTAAAGTGGAAGTTCTTCCCTCTAGAAGACGCAAGCTAGGGGAGAAAGAAGAAGAGTTGGCGAAGGACTACCCTCACTTTGCGAGATGAGGACATCTCACGTTTTTCAAGTGGGAGAGGATGTAAGATTCCTCCTCAGCCTGAATATCAAATAAGCCTCTACTTCAATCCCTTGTAATCATTCTATGTTTCTAAATACAAGAAAATATCATTTTTCCTTGTTTTGCCTAGTGAGATAAAAAAATTCTAGAGAGTGGTAAATCAAAATTGGGATATTTTTGGATAAATAAATTCTTCAAATATCAAAAAAATGTTTCCCTGAAACATAAAATCAAAATAGATTTTCCAAGGTGCAATTGGAATTAAAATTGATTCAGAAGACCTTAGCCTAAGGGTCTAGATTTTCAAAAAAAAATTATTATGGTCCAATTAAGGTTCCTATGGACCAATAAGATTAAATCAAGTGTTGGGACAAGATAAATCCAAAGAACAAAAGAAAATACCCAAAAATGAGTAAATGCCCACATAAGATGAAGAGTTGACCAAGTACTAGGTTTATTAGTTAAAAATTATGGTGTATTAATAAAAAAATGAGATATTTTAGAGTAATCATTCATTTTTGACACATGTGTAAGGAAAAGGGAGACCTTTAAGGAGGCACCTATTTCACATGCTTGGATGAGTTAAAAACTCAAAAATAATTGGATATTTTTGTCTCTCCTCTCTCCTAAATCAAACCAAATCAAAAAGGGAGCCAAACTGGTCCAAAACTTATCCAAATTCAGCCAAACTGAAGCTGGAAAATTCTAGAACTCAGTTGGACTCAGTTAGTGGCCTCCCTCTCTTATAAATAGACCCTCATTCCTTTGTATTATTATCTGTGAATTAAACTATGTCGGTATTACTCTAAACTAAGCTTAATTTCTATTATCCTCTAAAAACCTCTACAAAATTGAAGAGATTGGAGCTTCTCTCTCTCTCTTCAATCTTCCTTGGTGACTCCTACGACATACCAAACCAATTAATTGATAGTGACTAAAGAATCAAGCATTTTAGGAGGTAAAGAGTGGATTATGGTCTTTTTTCTATAATTTCTAAATGTTTCTTTCTTCTCAACCCCTCTCAAGCTTGAGAAGCTTTAATTTGAATGGCTTTTGAATATTATTGAAATGTTTTAATGTATTGTAATAAAGAAACACATAAATTTCCATTTATGCTTAATTTTAATGATTTTTAAGCATTTCTCTCTCTCTCTCCCTCCAAAGAAAGGTCATTCCTATGACCTATTCTCAATCCAAATGAAGCTTCTCATGAAGCATTTCTCTAATCCAAAAGTAGTTTTTATGCTTGTCTAATTGGAGGTCAAAATAATGGCTTTTTAATGCTTTTATGATATTTATTTCATAGAGAAATTATGAATCAATCCATAATTGGATAATGATCCAATTAGTGGTCATTCTAATCATACTAATAATATTAAACTTCATTCTCTCAATTAAATTGAGAATTATCAATAAAGTAAATGGATGTGTATGTGTATGTATATGTGAAAGAATATGATGTAAATGAATGTGGATGTGAATGGATGTGATGTGGATGTGGATGTGATAAGATGTGATGTGATGTAAATGGATGTGGATGTGAATGTGATGAGATGTTAAGTGATAGATGTGAATGCGAATGAATGGATGGATGTGAATAGTCGTACATGTGAATGACTGGATGGATGTGGATGAATGAGATGGGATATGTACGAATGAGATATGATGTGGATAGATGTGGATGTGATGTAATGTAGATAAAATGTATGTGATGGGATGGTGATGAGAATGAATATGATGGATATGAATGGATGTGATGTGATGAATGTGAATGGATGTGATGTGATGTGATGTGATGTGATGTGAATCGGGATAGATCTGAATGAATGAGATGTGATGTGAAATGGATGTGATGTGATGTGATGTGAATCGGGATAGATGTGAATGGATGAGATGTGATGTGAAGCAGATGTGATGTGATGTGATGTGAATCAGGATAGATGTGAATGGATGAGATGTGATGTGAAATGGATGTGATGTGAATCAGGATAGATGTGAATGGATGAGATGTGATGTGAATTAGGATAGATTTGAATGGATGAGATGTGATGTGAAATAGATGTGATGTGATGTGATGTGATGTGATGTGATGTGGATCGGGGTAGATATGAATGGATGAGATGTGAATGAATGAGATGTGATGAGATATGGGCATAGGATAGATTTGAATGGATGAGATGTGATGTGAAATAGATGTGATGTGATGTGGATCGGGGTAGATATGAATGGATGAGATGTGAATGAATGTAATGTGATGAGATATGGGCATGGGTAGATGCGAATGGATGAGATGTGATAAGGATAAATGTAGATAGATGTGAATGAGATGGAATATGAGATGTGATAAGGATAAATGTGGATAGATGTGATGAGATGGAATATGATGTGATAAGGATAAATGTGGATAGATGTGATGAGATGGAATATGATGTGATTGGATGAGAATGGATGAAGGACGATGAGAATACATATAATTGGATGTGGATTTAGCAAACTGAATTGATTTAGAAGAATGTGGAATAACGAAAAATGATGTGGAACGATGTGAAAAGATGAGAGTTCATTAGAAACTGTATTTATGACTTGTTTCTAAATGACTGTTTTATGTCAAGAATGCTGGGGAAGCATTTTGACCATCTTGTGAATGAGGTCGTGGTCGGAGACCTAAGTGATAAAGTTGCAACAGCTGACAGAGAGTCAATGGAGGACGTCTCGCATAGCAAGGTCGGCTGAGGTCTTGACCACCCTCGGTTCGATTTGAATGGTGAGCTTCCGGTACGGTGGAGGAGGGACCAAGGAAGCGGCCTATGAGTGAAGCGCTAGGTGACCTGCGAAGGATCCTAGAGGATGCTGACCATACAGTGCTCGGGCTCTTGGTCACCGAAGATACCCATGCGTGCGTCAAGGAAGATAATGGAACAAGGAGTTAGAGTTGTTTTTTGAACTTGGGCATGGATCTGGTTGATTAACCTTGCTAGTCCTCCAACGGATGAGTCCATGGCTTTTTTATATGGATCTGTTGGTTGATCTTGTTGATCTTCAATGGAGAGTCCATCTGGATTTTTATAAGTGAATATATTTCTGGGTACTATGAGCTAGGAACTATTGAAAAGGCCCCTGATGAGTGGACAAGTGGGGTGAGCATTCTGGTTACCAATGATGCCATAGGTACACCGATGAAGGAATGATCGGAAATTAGAATTCAACCGGATATTTTGGAGGATTATGATCAGTGATACTATGGTTTCATTAAGAGAGTACCACAACCCAGAATGCCTAAAAATTACTAGAAGAGGCCAAAGTTAAAGCAAAGCTAGACAAAGTTGGTCTACGTAAGACGGCGCAGATACTCCCAAGAAGTATCGACACCAAAATTATGCGTAGAGTACCTCAAGACCTACGACAAGGGGACCAAAAGAGGAACCATCACCAAAGCAGATGGCACTATCGAGAAACTCCTCATCATAGAAGATCTCATTCGGGAGGCTCTGCAACTGTATAATGTCACTAGAAAGCTACTTAACCCATATCCTAACACGCCACCTACTAACACCTCTCAAGCTGACTGCATTTTCTCATCTTTCCATTCTCCCGAGATAGATTTTCCCACTAGCCCTCTCACCCTCGAGGAGGTATTGGCACCTCACTAGTAAGCTACTTAACCCATATCCTAACACGCCACCTACTAACACCTCTCAAGCTGACTGCATTTTCTCGTCTTTCCATTCTCCCGAGATAGATTTTCCCACTAGCCCTCTCACCCCCGAGGAGGTATTGGCACCTCACTCATCTCCACCACACGGCACTCTCAAGAGATAATTCCATTTGAGCCCACAAGATGAATCATGCGAGAAGCTTATTTAGAAATCACTCCAACAAAACAACATAATGTACCATACCCTCTCCGCGCTCCACACCTTTACTTAGAAGAACTACTTCCATTGGCTGGAGAGGGTACATTATGTCCGAATGTGGTAAAGCACACAAAGATGGCAAATCCTCAGTTAGCTGATCTGCTGGAGATATAGATCGTTACATTCATGATCAGCTACTATTTTTGAAGGTGGAGGAAAGCAAACCTTGTACACACTAGAGGTGGCTACGCCACCATAATCACCAATGAAGAGCACCCCCGAGACTGAAAGACTTTGGAATACAGCCAGACTGGAGGAAGGAGTACCTGGCAATTCCAAAATACAGCCAAGTGTATATGGGCACGCTAGCAACACTGCAGGTCGATCCTTTATACATGTTAGTTAAAAGAAGATGGACACTGCTGGAATTTCAAGAAGCCAAAAGGCGCGACTCACATGTTTCATACCAGCAACATTTGCAAACATTCAGGGGCAAAGATAGCAGATGCTTACATGGATAAGGGCATGGCACAAAATTTGAGACCCCGCTATTGTGGCTAGAGTTATATTTTTGAAATTGGTGGTGGTGCTGATAGACCAACCAAAGGAGCTCTACGATGGCTATGAAGCAGAGCACCTGATGTTCGACATGAACTAAGGGCCATCCGCCGACAGGGGTATTATGCTTTACTACCACCGACTGCGATGTCTTCCAGGCTACATGCATATCACTTTCGAAGACATGGTGGATAGAGGATTCTGGAGATCACACTCAGCATTCCGACGCACACTCAAAAAGCTCCAATCCAGGAGGAACTTCTACCGACATGAGTTCGATGACCAGGTCTTTAGACCTCGATAACAGGTTCTACGGATAGAACCTACATTAGGAAGGGGGGATGTTAATCCCATTTTGGATAAACAAACATGATCCTCCAATTGAGGCCATTAATAAGTGTCATGAAACGGCACTATAAAAGTTGTACATTATGAGATATTGGCCACCCAAGTCCTAGTAAGTAAGTTTTGGACACCCAAGTGTGAATAAGAGCCAAATGTATATAAGGCATTTTCTCATAATGAAAATACACAATCCCCTTTGTGCTATAGAGAGCTCTCCCTTGTGTCTTGAGAGAGATTGAGAGAGAGAGAGAGAGAGCATTCTAGCATTGTTTCTCTTTTATGCTTGTGTGTGTGAGAGAGAGAGAGAGAGTGATTGCCTTATGCGACGGTGCGAGCGACTCTATGGTGACAGCGTGGAGGTGGAGCTTAACAAGCGAGCTTGGAGGCCTCAAGGGACTCAAGTTCGAAGCATTGGTAAGTGCCCTATGGCCCATAACAATTCAATGTAAACATTTTGCCCACTTTGTTGCCTTTTTGCAACAACCAACCTGCACTTATCTTTGAAGTCTTCTACATAGCAGCCATCAAGGTTAAACCGAACCTGCAAACCCTGCTCAATCATCTGGCCAACAGAAACCAGATTCTTTGTAATGTTTGGAACATGAAGTATATCTGCAAGGTACTTCACCTTACCATCCTGCATAGACAATGGCACATCTTCAACATGGGTAATCGGATGAGCAGTGTCATTCCCTGTTTTGACAAAACCTAGTCTTTCAAGACTCTTCATTTCCTTGAACCACTGACTTGACATGTGGTTTCAAGCACCTGAATCAACATACCATACATCATCCTTACATGCTGCTACATCATTTCCAGACACAGCATTAACCACATTTTGTATAACAAACAACCTCTCATTATCTTCATTATTTTTGCTAGAGGATGCATAGTTGTTTTGCTGCACTTTTCCATTTCGCATATCACTCTGTTTCTTATAGCAATTTGCATGCACATGTTTAAGCTTACCACAATAAAAACACCCTTGTGTATCATTATGCTGCCTCTGCCAATTACCACGACCTCTTTGACTCTCCCTGCCTCTAAATTGGCCTCTTCCACCTGTATGTTGTTGTTGTGAATCCTAGGACTGTTGCTGCTGCTGACCATAATTCTGATTACCTATTCGGCCACCACCTCCTTGGCCACATCCATGACCTTTACCTCATCCTCTACACCTACACTTGTGTAGAAGGCCTGCTATTTTGAACTGTTTTTGTTTTGTGAAGATTGTTGATCTTCACCCAAGTTCTTCTCTTCAATGATCAGCATTGACACCAAATATGTATAAGTTCTTCCGAGTTTGAATAGATGTCTTGAATGCCTTGTATTATGGCCCGAGACCACGTAGACACACTTCCACCTTATCAGCATCAACAGAAACACCAATTGATGCAAGGGACTCCACAATGCCCTTGATCTTCTCAAGGCATAATCATTCACAGACATATTCTTCTTCTCCACAGTATGAAGCTCATTCTTCAACTGAATCTTTCATGCCTTCGTGTTAGTTTCATACAACTTCACCAAGGTGTCCCATGCCTCCTTAGGTGACTTGACATCCTGTATATGCCCAATCATGGTGTTCTGTATACTAATAGAATGTGAATACATGACTTTCCTTGCTCCTTGATTCCAATCCTTAAACTCTTTTACATCTGCACAGCAGTTGGATTAATCTCTGGTATCTCCGATGCCTCCTCATGTTCACCCTCAATGTAGTCCCAGTAACCTTTTTCCATTAGGAAATTTATCAATCTAAACCTCCAAGCATGGAAGTTGTTCTTATCAAGCTTCTCTGCAACAATCTGGTTTATTCCATCATTTGACATTTTGTCTACAACACAAATTTACCAAAAACAACACTCTTGCTTGACCTGCCCAAATTGTTGTATTCTCTACACGGTACTACACTACACCCAAACTGTCACAACTAGTGACCTCAATTTGCATACATACACCCAGTGGCAACTTTAAGACCTCTTTGCAGCACACACAATGTCTCCACAACCAATCGCTCCTCCTGTAGTTCCAAAAACAGAGTTCTGTAGAGAATCCAAACTTACCCGCAGTGCTTGTGAATGCCTACGAATTGAAAAATAGAGGTCCAAACGCACCCGAAACTCTTTTTTGGCCAAAAATTACAGTCCAATGGACAATATAGTTACCCTGTAGCTCTCCTCCATGAAGAAAGCTCCTCAATCAGAGTTCGTTTGTTGGTGCCTCCCGAAGAGCTTCCAACAAGGGTGTAGTAGCCAACACAAAGGAGGAAGAGTAAATGAAGCTCTTACCCTCATATCGCTTCCATGCTTCTCTTGCTTGCTGCTCAGCCCTTAGCATGAACCATGCTTTGATACCATGAAAAGATGCAGGGGAGAAGAGAGCTTGAGTTCCATGCTTCTCTTGCTTGTTGCTCAGCCCTTAGCATGAACCATGCTTTGATACCATGAAAAGATGCAGGGGAGAAGAGAGCTTGAGCTCTTGCAAGCACACACACACTCACACAAACCTTAGAAGAGAACACACAAGTTGAGAGGTTGAAAATTATTCTTCTTCTTCATAAAACAAAAGAGGTCTAAAATGAAGATAAAGTGACCAACACACATAATAGAGTATATACAAATGGTCCATAATGTGAACATGCTAAGTGGAGTGGGTAGATGTGGACTAGTCGGTGTAGTCCAGCTATAGAATCTCTGTGGTGCTAGCTAGCAATCCCACCAGTGATATAAATGTCGAACGGTCATGCACGCACCTCATGAGTGTCAGCTCATGTTGAGCTTGACATCTCAACACTTAGAACTGTTGAAATATACAAGTGAATAGGGTGTGTGCGGGAACAAGCCCTTAGCAAGAGGTTGTAAAAGAGAATCTGTAAATGTGAGAGAAGTTGTGAAAAGGTGAGAAGTATCTACTGGGAGAGAATAAAGGGTAGCATGAGGTTGTAAAAGAGAATCTATAAATGTGAGAGAAGTTGTGAAAAGGTGAGAAGTATCTACTGGGAGAGAATAAAGGGTAGCAAGAGGTTGTAAAAGAGAATCTGTAAATGTGAGAGAAGTTGTGAAAAGGTGAGAAGTATCTACTGGGAGAGAATAAAGGGTAGCATGAGGAGATTTAGGAGGTGTGGAGATATTCTGGGAAGAGGTGGAGAGAATCAAGCAAAAGAGGTGGAGTGAATCAGGGAGAGATTAGTGGGATTAGATGGTTGGATGTAAACCCTATAAATTGAAGCATTGGCCTAATGAGAATTTGTTGGTTTTTGATTATCCATGCCTACATTAAGCTATCAATTAATTGCTCACTAATCACATCTTAAGCTATCAGTTAATTGCTCACTAATCACATCTTAAGCTATGCCTACATTAAGCTATCAGTTAATTGCTTACTAATCATGTCTTAATTATCATCTAATCTCTTTTCTAATGATGTTGATTCTAGCATTTGATCCACCATAGCTCATCACATTGCTGCAAATTTAACATGGTATCAGAGCCTAGCCTAGAATGTATCAAATTTATGATCCCATTATCTTGCTAATCACTTAGCTAATTAGGATTAGTAGATAATTAAGATTTTACCTCTTTTTCAACAAGCTCTTTGCACCCCCAACTAGTGGAGGGGCTTGATCTCCCTCCAGGCTTAACAATAGCCTCCAAGCTTTTAGCCACACATAGTCACAAGCCCCATGCTACACCCCATCAACACAAATCATCAAACTGCCGAGCGCTGTTGCCAATTTTTGCTAAATCGCTGGCATCTTTTTTCTGAAGAAAAAATGAGATCTTGTCTACAATGGCTCTAATTCCTCTTGGCCCTAGCGGTTTTCAAGGGTGCTCTACAAGCTGGTGAAGACAGTTTTTGATTTGATCAAGTCTACAATGAGATCCAAGCTCTTCATCAAATCTGCCAGGTGCCTTTGGTAAAACATAGATTAAGCATTCAGTGTTTGGTCAAATCTTGTGTTTCTTGGCTTAATCCTCTACTAGATTAATTGCTGCTATTGATGGCCTTGAAAGTATTTGAGCTCATTTGAACTCTTAGCCCCCAAATCTAGACTCCCTGCATACTCCATTTTTTGCACACAAAACAGAGGATTAATTTGCTAATCAATGATTAATTAGCACTAATCACTATATTTTGATACAATTGAGGATTCAAATTAACCATTGGGTATCTGATACAGATCCCTATAACTTCAGATTGCAATTCGGAGATGGTTTAATACTCCAACCATTCCGTAAGATTTGTTACCCTTGGTTTAATGTAATTTCTGGTGGATTTATGCTAATAAATCTTTTGTAATCATCACCTAAATACCAGATTGAGTTTTAAAAGGGTAGACACTGCCCTTGAATCTTGAAATTGGATCAAGAGGTAAGACCCGTACGGTGCACAAGAGATAGCTAAATTTAATGGGGAGCAGTTTTACACATGGCAGACAAAAACCATGTATCTGCTCATGAGGAAAAATCTGTGGGGGCTAGTTGAAGGAAGAGATGAATGCCCAGAGGTGAGAGGGGAAAATGAGTGGAAGACCAGGAATGAGAAAGCGTTAAGACTTATCGCACTCAGTTTAAATGATGAAATCATTCATCACATCACAGGGATACAATGGGCAAAAGATGCATGGGATGAACTCAATAAATCATTTGGCACTCAAGCAAAAAATTCAAAGATAAATCTGTTAATGCAATTCTACAAACTGGATATGAAGGAAAGTGAATCTTTAATCACACACTTGAACAAATATAAAAGCATTAACAGACAACTGTCAGCCATTAACAAAAAGGTAGAAGATGATGAGGCACTAGCAGTGCTTCTAAAGAGTGTAGACAAAGGTGAATATGAAAACATTGTAGCAACATTAAATAATGTACCTGAATTGAAGCTGCACGCGATAGAAGGAGCTGCACGAGATAGAAGGAGCTGCACGAGATAGAGATCTACTAGAGCAAGAGACCAGAGTCAAAGAGAAGAAATGGCTGGACTCAACAGTTGGAGAGGAAAAAGCAGGTAAAAAGGACCTTAGCCTAAGGGTCCAGATTTTTAAAATTTTTGATTTATGCTCCAATTAAGGTTCCTATGGACCAATAAGATTAATCCAAATGTAGGGAGGAGATAAATTAAAGAATAAAAGAAAAACCCCCAAAAATGAGTAAATGCTTACATAAGATGAAGAGTTGACTGAGTACCATGTTTATTAGTTAAAAATTAAGAGATATTCAGAGGAAATGATGCATTTTTGACACCTCAGTGTGGGGATCTCCCCTCATGAAGGAGGCGCCTATTTCACATGTATGGAAGAGTTTTAAACTCAAAAATAATGAGATATTTTCATCTCTCCTCTATCCTATTTCAACTAGATCCAAAACGTAAGCTAAACTAACCTAAAAATGGTCAAAAATTAACCAAACTGATCTCAAAAATTCTAGAATCAGTTTGCTTGGTTAGAGGCTCACTTTTTCCTATAAATAGAAGCCTCCCCCTTTGTACAAGCTTAATGGTGTTTATGCACTGTTACTCTGCTCCTGTCGTCCTGAGCCATTTAACATTGAATTTCTTGATAATTCAATTGTTTTTGGCTTAATCCTCTCCAAAGTAATTGGTGGCCACTCTTGCTTCAAACAAGAGTAGAACCCTCAATCCCTCAAGCCAAAGGAAAGCTTACAACTCCATGTAAGCTAAATTTTTCTTACTTTTTAAATTTAAATCTATGGTTTTCTTGATTTTTCTTGTTTTATAAAAAATAATTGAAGTAAATTCTAATGCTATGCCTTGATGAAAAGGCCACTCCCTTCTCTTCTTTACAATTCAGCCTTTGTTTATCCTAGAATGATTAACAAAAAGATTAATTAAACTTTTCTTATTGTTTACTCTCTTGGAAATTAAAAATTGAGTAGATTAGAATCCTAGACATCTAATTGGGGTTAATATACGTGAAAAATAGAATGATAAAAATGAGAAATGGTCAGCCATACAAAGGAGATTATGGTAAAATTTTTTAGAATTTTGTGGAAAAGAAAGTTTATTTTTATGTTACTCCAAAAGAGTAATTCCCACCGTTTGTGCATTCTAAAAGAAATATTCTAATTTACTCCATGTACATATTCACTTATGAATATGCATAGATATTACTGATATTAATTATTGAATTTAATTTCTATACATTAAAAGATGCATAGTAGAAATTATTTTTATTTCAAAAGTAAGTGTTATTTTCATTAACATTGATTTTATGCATAGAAAGATGCATAAAGGATTTATTTTTATTTCAAATGTGTTATTTTCATTAAAATTGATTTTGTGCATAGAAAGATGCATAAAGGATTTACTTTTATTTCAAAAGTGTTATTTTCATTAGAATTGATTTTGTGCATAGAAAGATGCATAAAGGATTTTATGCATAGAAAGATGCATAAAAGGATGTATTTTTATTTCAAAAAGTGTTATTCTCATTAAAACTGATTTTATGCATAGAAAGATGCATAAAGGATGTATTTTTATTTCAAAAGTGTTATTCTCATTAAAATTGATTTTTTTGTATAGAAAGATGCATAAAGGATTTATTTTTATTTTAAAAGTGTTATTTTCCTTAAATTTGAATTTATGCATAAATAGATGCATAAAAGGATTTTTATAAAAGTGTTATTCCCATTAAAGTTGATTTTTATGCATAAATAGATGCGTAAAGAATCTTTATATCAAAATTAGAATTCTCTTAAATTCTATGTTTAAATTTTATGAAATAAATGAGATGTGATGTGAATCAGATAGATGTAAATGAATTGGATGGATGGATGTGATGTGAATAGAGGTGATGAGATGTGAGGTGAATAGATGTGATGAGATGTGATGTGAATCAGATGGATGTGAATGAATTGGACGGATGGATGTGATGTAAATTGAGGTGATGAGATGTGAGGTGAATAGATGTGATGTGAATCAAATAGATGTGAATGAATGGATGAGATATGATGTCATGTGAATCAGGATGTAAATGAATAATATGGGATGTGAGTGGATGTATGTGAAGAATGGATGTGAATGAGTATGTGAAAGAATGGATGTGGATGTATGTGAAAGACTGGATGTGAATGAGTATGTGAAAGAATGGATGTGGATGTGTGTGAAAGAATGGATGTGGATGTGTATGTGAAAGAATGGATGTAGATGTGTATGTGAAAGAATATGATGTGATGTAAAGAGATGTGATGTGACATGAATATATGTGGATGTGAAGTGATAGATATGAATGTATGAATGTATGTGGATGTGAAGTGATAGATATGAATGTATGAATAGATGTGGTAGTCGTATAGGTGAACAATTGGATGGATGTGGATGAATGAGATATGATGTGGATAGATGTGATTAGATGTTATGTGGATAGAATGTATGTGATGGGATGGTGATGAGAATGAATGTGATGTGAATCGCAATGTGAATAAATGAGATGTGAAATGAGATATGAATGAATGTGATGTGATGAGATGTGAAATGAGATATGAATGAATGTGATGTGATGAGATGTGGAGATGGGTAGATGCAAGTGGATGAGATCTAATGAGGATAAATGAGGAAAGATGTGATGAGATAAAAATGATATGATTGGATGAGAATGGAAATACATATGAAATTGATGTGATTTAAATAATGTAGATTGATGAGGAACAATGGAAAGACTAGAGTTCGTTAGAATGGGAATACATATGAAATGGATGTGATTTAAATAATGTAGATTGATGAGGAACAATGGAAAGACTAGAGTTCGTTATAGAAACTGTATTTATGACCTATTTTTAAACGACTGTTTATGTCAAGAATGCTGGGGAAGCATTTTGACCGTCTTGTGAATGAGGTCGTGGAGACCTAATCTGATAAAGTTGCAACAGCTGTGACGGAGAGTCAATGGAGTCAATGGAGGATGTCTCGCATAGCAAAGTCGGGCGAGGACCAGTAAGATTAATCCAAATGTAGGGAGGAGATAAATTGAAGAATAAAAGAAAAACCCCCAAAAATGAGTAAATGCTCACATAAGATAAAGAGTTGACTGAGTACCAAGTTTATTAGTTAAAAATTAAGAGATATTTAGAGGAAATGATGCATTTTTGACACCTTAGTGTGGGGATCTCCCCTCATGAAGGAGGTGCCTATTTCACATGTATGGAGAAGTTTTAAACTCACAAATAATGATATATTTTCATCTCTCCTCTCTCCTATTTCAACTAGATCCAAAAAGTAAGCTAAACTAACCTAAAAATGGTCAAAAATTGACCAAACTGATCTGGAAAATTCTAGAATCAATTTGCTTGGTTAGAGGCTCACTTTTTCCTATAAATAGAAGCCTCCCCCTTTGTAAAAGCTTAATGGTGTTTATGCACTGTTACTCTGCTCCTGTCCTGAGCCATTTAACATTGAATTTCTTGATAATTCAATTATTTTTTGCTCAATCCTCTCCAAAGTAATTGGTGGCCACTCTTGCTTCAAACAAGAGTAGAACCCTCAATCCCTCAAGCCAAAGGAAAGCTTACAACTCCATGTAAGCTAAATTTTTCTTACCATATGTGAATGAATGGATGAGATGTAATGTCATGTGAATCAGGATGTAAATGAATAATATGGGATGTGAGTGGATGTATGTGAGGAATGGATGTGAATGAGTATGTGAAAGAATGGATGTGGATGTATGTGAAAGAATGGATGTGGATGTGTATGTGAAAGAATGGATGTAGATGTGTATGTGAAAGAATGTGATGCGATGTAAAGAGATGTGATGTGACATGAATATATGTGGATGTGAAGTGATAGATATGAATGTATGAATAGATGTGGGTAGTCGTACAGGTGAACGATTGGATGGATGTGGATGAATGAGATGGATGTGTATGAATGAGATATGATGTGGATAGATGTGATTAGATGTGGATGAATGAGATGGATGTGTATGAATGAGATATGATGTGGATAGATGTGATTAGATGTTATGTGGATAGAATGTATGTGATGGGATGGGAATGAATGTGATGGATATGAATGAATGTGATGTGAATCGGGATGTAAATAAATGAGATGTGATGTCATGTGAATGAATGTGATGTGATGAGATGTGGAGAAAGGTAGATGCGAGTGGATGAGATCTGATGAGAATAAATGAGGAAAGATGTGATGAGATGAAAATGATGTGATTGGATGAGAATGGGAATACATCTGAAATGGATGTGATTTAAATAATGTGGATTGTGATGAGGAACAATGTGGAAAGACTAGAGTTCATTATAGAAACTGTATTTATGACCTATTTTTAAACGACTATTTTATGTCAAGAATGCTAGGGAAGCATTTTGACCGTCTTGTGAATGAGGTCGTGGAGACCTAATCTCATAAAGTTGCAATAGCTCACGGAGAGTCAATGGAGGACGTCTCGCGTAGCAAAGTCGACCGAGGTCTTGACCAGCCTCGGTTCCATTAAAATGGTGAGTTTCTGGTACCATGGATGAGGGACCAAGGAAACAGCCTATGAGTGAAGCGCTAGGTCACCTACAAAGGATCCTAGAGGGTGCTGACCATACGGTGCGAAGATACCCACACGTGCATCGTGGAAGATATTGGAGTTCATGGCTCTTTTATATGGATCCGTTGGTTGATCTTGCTGATCTTCAACGGAGATTCTATTTTGATATGTGAATATATTGCCGAGTACTATGAGCTAAGAACCATCGAAAAGGCCCCTGTGGATAGGTGGTGAGCGTTCTGGTTGCCAATGATGCCATAGGTACACTGATGAATGGAATGATTGGAAATAAGGATTCAACCGGAGATTTTGAGGATTGTGATCAGTGACATAATGATTTCATTAAATGATTGTTTTAAAGATAGCTGAATCTCTAAATAGGCAATTTCATATTGGGTGTGTAAGTGGTGTGACTAGTTTTAAGTTTGCATGAATATTCGGCTAGGGGGCCGGGGAACTCTTTTCCCTGGTACCCGGGACCAAACCTAACCAAATTCCTATTTGGATCCCATCACTACAGTGGTTGGGCAGCAGTTGGCTAACCCATAGGACTGGATGGGGTTAGGCTGGTGGGCTGATGGATCCCTAAAATGGGACTCAATTCTGTTATGGTACAATAGATGAAGTAAATCTCGGATAAAAATTGTTTCATGGAAAAGAATCAAAGGTTGTGCCTCTCAATGAGAGCGTTTGTCTCTATGATCCAAGTGCAATCTTTTCCTTGATCTGACTATGGGACTTTACGGGTTCGGTCAGATCAATTCAGTAAGTTAAGGCTTTTGACTACGTTAGAGTAAAAATATCCTGGAGGAATCGCCCATGCTTTCCGAGCGAGGGAAGTTTTTTCGAGATTGGTTTTGGAGAACCGAGGGATTAGTCCCTTGTTCGGATATCCGTGGGGGCGAGGCCCTGAGTGAGGGACCCTGCCCCGCGCAAGAAGTGCTACTTCTACTGCTGGTACCCCTGAATTTGTTACGCGGTGGGGACAGGGATCTTTCAACTGGTATCAGGGCGAGGCCCTGAGTGAGGGACCCTGCCCCGCGCAAGAAGTGCTACTTCCACTGCTAGTACCCCTGAATTTGTTACACGGTGGGGACAGGGATCTTTCAGCTGGTATCAGGGCGAATTGGCTAAAGTGGATCAACCGAGAAGCCAAAAATGTCAAAAATTTATGAAGTAGCAGCAAAAAGTTGTAATTATGTGATGAAATTTATACAAATTGATATTCAGAATGAAGATTCATAATAGGTAATTGGGTGTTCAAATGGAAGTACCGCAATTATATGGAATCCCTGACTTGCTTCAGGCCTAGACATGATGGTATTTACCTTATAGTTCCAAGGACCGTGAGTGACTACCCGTATATACTGAGGGTATAATTGTAGCTCTTTACGAGCAGTATATACGAGTAAATCTAAGATCTTGAAATTATAAGCAAAAATGCTATCCAGATGTGGTTGAGAATTGATGATTTGATTTGGATTCTGATTGAAAAATGATGATTCCTGAATTTTGGTTGAAAAGCGATGAGCAAAACCACAATGAGGATGAATGGGATGAGTCCCTGTGATGATGTTCGTAATTGGAATGACGATAATGACTTCATCAAATCACTATGAGATTAGTGGATTGTGCTGACAAATTGCTACTGTTAACACTTGACCCAGTGGATCAAGTTAAGGGATGACAAATTAAAAATCTATATAATTGAAATTCCCATGGAGGACTCTTCAGATGAAAAATTCTTCCAAGGCAATAACGCTAGAAGTGATTGAAGAAGAAGATGAAGATGAAAGAGATCATACTCCACCTGCTGCTGCGAGATAAGGACATCTCGCATTTTTTAAGTGGGGTAGGATGTACGATTCCTCCCTAGCCCCTCAAGATGTCCAGTTTCTCCCCCTATAATCAATCCCCTTTTCAGAATAATAACAGATCTTGTTTCTATCTATTTTGGCCCCTGGAGAGAGAAAATGTCTAGAGGGAGGTAATTCAAAATTGAGATATTTTTAGATATAAAATCCTCCTAGTGTCTAAATTGGTTTCCCCTAAAACAAAAATTCAAAAAGAACTTTCCAATGTACAATTGAAATTAATTGAAAATAGGTAAAAAGGACCTTAGCCTAAGGGTCCAGATTTTCAGAAATTTTTGATTTATTCTCCAATTAAGGGTCCTATGGACCAATAAGATTAATCCAAATGTAGGAAGGAGATAAATTGAAAAATAAAAGAAAAACCCCCAAAAATGAGTAAATGCTCACATAAGATGAAGAGTTGACTGAGTACCATGTTTATTAGTTAAAAATTAAGAGATATTCAGAGGAAATGATGCATTTTTGACACCTCAATGTGGGGATCTCCCCTCATGAAGGAGGCGCCTATTTCACATGTATGGAAGAGTTTTAAACTCAAAAATAATGAGATATTTTCATCTCTCCTCTATCCTGTTTCAACTAGATCCAAAAAGTAAGCTAAACTAACCTAAAAATGGTCAAAAATTAACCAAACTGATCTCGAAAATTCTAGAATCAGTTTGCTTGGTTAGAGACTCACTTTTTCCTATAAATAGAAGCCTCCCCCTTTGTACAAGCTTAATGGTGTTTATGCACTGTTACTTTGCTCCTGTCGTCCTGAGCCATTTAACATTGAATTTCTTGTTAATTCAATTGTTTTTGGCTTAATCCTCTCCAAAGTAATTGGTGGCCACTCTTGCTTCAAACAAGAGTAGAACCCTCAATCCCTCAAGCCAAAGGAAAGCTTACAACTCCATGTAAGCTAAATTTTTCTTACTTTTTAAATTTAAATCTATGGTTTTCTTGATTTTCTTGTTTTATAAATGATTGAAGTAAATTCTAATGATATGCCTTGATGAAAAGGCCACCCCCTTCTCTTCTTTACAATTCAGCCTTTCTTTATCCTAGAATGATTAACAAAAAGATTAATTAAACTTTTCTTATTGTTTACTCTCTTGGAAATTGAAAATTGAGTAGATTAGAATCCTAGACATCTAATTGGGGTTAATATAAGTGAAAAATAGAATGATAAAAATGAGAAATGGTCAGCAATACAAAGGAGGCTATGGTAAAATTTTCTAGAATTTTGTGGAAAAGAAAGTTTATTTTATGTTACTCCAAAAGAGTAATTTCCACCGTTTGTGCATTCTAAAAGAAATATTCTAGTTTACTCCATGTACATATTCACTTATGAATATGCATGGATATTACCGATATTAATTATTGAATTTAATTTCTATACATAGAAATATGCATGATGGAAATTATTATTATTTCAAAAGTGTTATTTTCATTAAAATTGATTTTATGCATAGAAAGATGCATAAAGGATTTATTTTTATTTCAAATTGTTTTATTTTCATTAAAATTTATTTTGTGCATAGAAAGATGCATAAAAGATTTATTTTTATTTCAGAAGTGTTATTTTCATTAAAATTGATTTTAGGCATAGAAAGATGCATAAAGGATTTATTTTTATTTCAAAAGTGTTATTTTCATTAAAATTGATTCTGTGCATAGAAAGATGCATAAAGGATTCATTTTTATTTCAAAAGTGTTATTTTCATTAAAATTGATTCTGTGCATAGAAAGATGCATAAAGGATTTTTTTTAATTTTAAAAGTGTTATTTTCATTAAAATTGATTCTGTGCATAGAAAGATGCATAAAGGATTTATTCTTATTTCAAAAGTGTTATTTTCATTAAAAATTGATTTCTTGCATAGAAAGATGCATAAAGGATTTATTCTTATTTCAAAAGTGTTATTTTCATTAAAAATTGATTTCTTGCATAGAAAGATGCATAAAGGATTTATTTTTATTTCAAAAGTGTTATTTTCATTAAAATTGATTTTATGCATAGAAAGATGCATAAAGGATTTATTTTGATTTCAAAAAGTGTTATTTTCATTAAAAATTGATTTTATGCATAGAAAGATGCATAAAGGATTTATTTTTATTTCAAAAAGTGTTATTCTCATTAAAATTGATTTTATGCATAGAAAGATGCATAAAGGATTTATTTTTATTTCAAAAGTGTTATTCTCATTAAAATTGATTTTATGCATAGAAAGATGCATAAAGGATTTATTTTTATTTCAAAAGTGTTATTTTCCTTAAATTTGAATTTATGCATAAAAGGATTTTTATAAAAGTGTTATTCCCACTAAAGTTGATTTTTATGTATAAAGAATCTTTATATCAAAATTAGAATTCTCTTAAATTCTATGTTTAAATTTTATGAAATAAAGGAGATGTGATGTGAATGAGATAGATGTGAATGAATTGGATGGATGTGATGTGAATCAGATGGATGTGAATGAATTGGATGGATGTGATGTGAATAGAGGTGATGAGATGTGAGGTGAATGAATTGGATGGATGGATGTGATGTGAATAGAGGTGATGAGATGTGAGGTGAATAGATGTGATGTGAATCAGATAGAAGTGAATGAATGGATGAGATGTGATGTCATGTGAATCAGGATGTAAATGAATAATGTGAGTGGATGTATGTGAAGAATGGATGTGAATGAGTATGTGAAAGAATGGATGTGAAGAATGGATGTGAATGAGTCTGTGAAAGAATGGATGTGGATGTATGTGAAAGAATGGATATGAATGAGTATGTGAAAGAATGGATGTGGATGTATGTGAAAGAATGGATGTAGATGTGTATGTGAAAGAATGTGATGTGATGTAAAGAGATGTGATGTGACATGAATATATGTGGATGTGAAGTGATAGATATGAATGTATGAATAGATGTGGGTAGTCGTACAGGCTGGATGGATGTGGATGAATGAGATGGATGTGTATGAATGAGATATGATGTGGATAGATGTGATTAGATGTTATGTGGATAGAATGTATGTGATGGGATGGTGATGAGAATGTGTGAGATCCCACTGCCCCCTCTGTGCACCGGATTCCCAGATGGTAGCAACGGAAGCAGCTTCCTCTTGTGCTGTTATGATCCATGTTAATCAAGTATCTTTTGACATTCAAAAAAAACATCCTCAAGAAGATGCAAAATGGTGGATGCCCGAGAAATTTTTCCGAGCTTATCCTGAGATCCTTCGTTCTTTTCAAACCCAACAAACCTGCAAAATTGAGGGCAATTGCAAACTCAAGCAAGAGGGATGTAATGAGAATATATTTTAAGTCCTCTTTAAGAATATTATTTTCCCCTCTTGAGTAATTTGGGGACGCCTAGGTTACTCTTGCGTCATGCTGGCTAGGTTAATATCGTGGGTGACACCACTATAAATATTGATACGTGCGGTATATGACGTATGCTTGGGGCCGTCTATGATTATTTCAGTTAGGTTTGTATTGGCAAGGTGATTCCTGGTAGTCATGAGTTGGTTATGGTTTGTGCCTATTTAATATTTGTGGGATTAATTTAATTATTAATTGGGCTTATATTTTCAGGTGAAGAAGATTGTGAGGATTGATGAATAATGTCGAGGAGAATGTTTCTTATGCGCATCATATTTAGTAACCTTAGTAGTTGATTTTTCCATTTTGATACATTGGGGAAAATATATTTATAATGTTGAATTTATTAAATCCTAAAGGCTTTACCCTAGCCCCAATTTTTGGGACACTCTATTTTTATTGTAGAAGAGTGTCGTGCTCTCTAAAAGCACACTTTGTATATTTTTGGGGGCTATGGCCTATTTTTGCTTGGAAGCTAATAAAAATACTCTTGTGTGGGGGAAGGCCACGCACAAGGGGAGGGGAAGATTGCACCCAGCCTTGTGTTGATTGTGTTGATGGTGATGTTTTTCTTTCTCTTGCCTTATGTTTTGTTATGTGCTTTAATTTTTAATTTAATTCAAGTAGTTGTTTTAATATTTGATATAATTTATGAGTTTTTTATTATTCTCTTCAAAAAGATTAAAGGGTCCCGTGATGACAGTGGTATCAGAGCTTTGGTGTAATTTAATTTTCTTGAAGGCGGTCAAAAGAGGTGAAAGAGACAAAAACACAGGTGATTTTGGTAATTTTCTTGAATTTAAATTAAAGAAGAACACGTTTAGGGATTTTTGTTTATGTATGGATGAAATAAAGCTTGTTTTTAACCATTGGGTAATCAATCTCGATCAATCTATTGCCCAAAGGGTAAAACTAGGTGGAAAACCATTAGTGGGTTTCCCAAAATCATAAAACCACCTTCCTCTTCACTAATCCTCTTCTTAATCTGTCTGTACGGATTGAAAGAGCAAGCAGAGGAGCATGGAGGGTCATAGCACGATTGCTAAACCAATAAGGCTGTCTGAATTCTATAATCAAGAGTGGGAGGTGATTGATTTTTCTTAATTTCTCTTAATTAGTAAAAGCGCAATAGTCTGTGAGAAATGAGTAAAAGCCATATATATATATATATATATATATATATATACATATATATATATATATATAATTTCCAATTGATCTCTCTCTCTCCTTCATACCCAGGCGGCAACGCGCTCCTGTCTCCATCCGACCGGCCGTGCAAAATCAAGGAGGCGCTGAATTTTACTCTTACGCTGAATTTTTTACTGCACGCTGCGCGGGTAGTGTCAAGGGGAGAGGTTTGATAGCTTAAACTTATAAAAGCTTTATTATGCTTATTAACCAGCATAAAAGCTTCATAGATTTATATATATATATATATATATATATATATATATATATATATATATATTTACGCTTTTGACTAAGCTTTCAAATAAGCTTAAAGCTTTACTAATGAGATCAAAAGAAAAAAAAATTAACTATTCCCATCATATTTTATGGAAAAGGATCCCATGTACATATAGTTAGTTTGGATTTCTTCTACAGATTTTTAGAATTTATCTCAAGAGAAATTTTGAGACTTTAGTCAAATTCTTGTGAATAATGTTGTTTTCTAAATCCTTATGAAGTCCGAATAATATAAACAGCTTGTTAGTGAAGATATCATTAAAATGTTGCTTTAATCTACGGCTAGTTTTCTAATTTTAAAGGGTACATGGATTACTTCTTGAAAAATTATGCATTTATGTATTGAGCTAACCTGGCAGGACTCACATCTAGCTCGACGTTCCATATGAGATAAGAAACCCTATCTTTTCTCTTGTTTTAAATTTTTCCTATTCCTTTTAATTATCAGGAAATGGGTGAATATCCGCAGCACCGTCCTACTATTCAGGAACAGCTTGATTCTCTCCATATTCTTTTGAATCAAGAACGAGAGCATCGGGACAACTTTCAAAGAAAGATTGAACGACATCTATCTAGAATGAACAAATATATTAAGAAGAAATTTAAAACTCTGGAAGCATCTGACATGCATAGCCCGACCAATGACATCGTATCCAAGCTGTCTATTGTCAAGTGTTTCAGGTGTAAGATGATGGGACATTATGCTAAATCTTGCCCAACTAAAAAGAAGAACCAAATTGCACCAAAGGACATGCTTGACACCGAAGAGGTTAACGCACTCGACACACTAACCAAAGGTGGAGGTATGTGTAAAAAAATTATTTATTGTATACAATTTCTTGTTTGCTTTTGTATCTGTTTTCCTGAATATTCTTTCCTTCTAGACCTAGTTAGAAAACTTTAGCTCCTGAAAAGAATTTTAGATACCGTGACCTAACTAGAAAGATCAAGACAAGATTAGCAAAAGTTATCTTCAAGATCTAGTTGCCCAAATTCAAGTAAAAATGATTGCTAGACATTTCATAGAAGATTAAGACCAATTTGAAGATTCAAGAACCAAGCAAGTTTCTCCAGTCTTTGATTCAAGTTATCACAATTGCTTCACCATCGAATTTAGTGATGATGAGAAAAGTAAAGAAATAGCTCTCAAGTGACTAAAAACCAAGCTTAAGTTGTATACCAATCACAATTACGAAGTTTATACCAATTCAAGTAAAGTTTTGTTTAAATTTTCAAGTGTTCTAGTTTAAGATCTATCCAAGTACAAGATTCTTTCTAGACCAAAAATTGCTCTAAGTCAAAGATATATTCAACCACAAGATTTAAACCCCTTAAGAACAAGATTTATTCAAGAATTGCAATTATGATTAATTAAAGACTAATATCTCAATTTTCGTCCAATTCAAGTATTTTTAATCTAAGCCAAGATTCATTACTAGTATATCAAGTTCTTGCTATCAACTAGGGTGCAAAATGTCTATCTTTCTTCAAGTTTTGATTTCAAGTTTAAGATTAAGCTTAAGATCAAGATCCCCTTTAGATTTCATTGTTTACAAGTAAGATTCACAAATTCAAGAATTATAAACCTATTCAAAGATTATAATTTTTGAATTTAGTTAGACAATTACAAGATTAAGATGAAGATCAAAAACAAATCTCGAGAATTTAGTTAGACAATTACAAGATTAAGATCAAGAACAAATCCCCAGAATTCATCAAGTTATTGAAAGTAATGTAAGTGATTATTTTTCAATCTTAAGTTGTTAAGATTTTCCATTTCGACCTAATTCATTTTTGGAATAAGACTTGTAGACTAATTTTGAGGATAGAGAAAAGTTATGTCAGAATGAAAGTTTCAGAGAGAATTAGCTACTCCGTCTCAAACTTCTGTTCTTAAGGTAGTGTCGTGTGGAATTAATCTATGGTATGGGACATTAGATTGGTTTTACATGGCTACACCAGACGTATCTATGTCTTCTATCTTTCACCAGCGAGTGTTTGTATGTGGAAGGTACCTCTGTGGAATGGGACACTTAGATACATTTCACATGCGTTCACTTGTTTGGTTTTATTTTCAGAAATTGTTTGATGTGATGAACTTGTCCTCCACTTATGCCATAAAGCCATCCACTCATTGATTGCACAATTGAGGACAGTTGATTCCCAACAGGAGGGACTGTTATGATCCATGTTAATCAAATATCTTTTGACATTCAAAAAAAAACATCCTCAAGAAGATGCAAAATGGATGCTCGAGAAATTTTTCCGAGCTTATCCTAAGATCCTTCGTTCTTTTCAAACCGAGCAAACCTGCAATTGAGGGCAATTGCAAACTCAAGCAAGAGGGATGTAATGAGAATATATTTTAAGTCCTCTTTAAGAATATTATTTTCCCCTCTTGAGTAATTTGGGGACGCCTAGGTTACTCTTGCGTCATGCCGGCTAGGTTAATATCGTGGTGGGTGACACCACTATAAATATTAATACGTGCGGTATATGATGTATGCTTGGGGCCGTCTATGATTATTTCAGTTAGGTTTGTATTGGCAGGGTGATTCCTGGAGTACTTACGCCTGGTAGTCATGAGTTGGTTATGGTTTGTGCTTGTTTTATATTTGTGAGATTAATTTAATTATTAATTAGGCTTATATTTTCAGGTGAAGAAGATTATGAGGATTGATGAATAATGTCGAGGATAATGTTTCTTATGCGCATCATATTTAGTAACCTTAGTAATTGATTTTTCCATTTTGATACATTGGAAAAAATACATTTATAATGTTGAATTTATTAAAGCCTAAAGGCTTTACCCTAGCCCCAATTTTTGGGACACTCTATTTTTATTGTAGAAGAGTGTCGTACTCTCTAAAAGCACACTTTGTATATTTTTGGGGGCTATGGCCTACTTTTGCTTGGAAGCTAATAAAAATACTCTTGTGTGGGAAAAGGCCACGCACAAGGGGGGGGGGGGAAGATTGCACCCAGCCTTGTGTTGATTGTGTTGATGGTGATGTTTTTCTTCCTCTTGCCTTATGTTTTGTTATGTGCTTTAATTTTCAATTTAATTCAAGTAGTTGTTTTAATATTTGATATAATTTATGAGTTTTTGATTATTCTCTTCAAGAAGATTAAAGGGTCCCGTGACATGCGCGAGGCAGGGTTTCTCACTCGGGGCCTCGCCCTCAAATGTCCGGGCACGAGACTAAGCTGGTGGTCATTCCAAAAACTGAAACCGAGAAAATTTTCCCTGCCCGAAAAACAGGGACGATTCTACCATTTTTTTTTCTTAACGAATTTCTCTAACGAGGTCAAGATACTGAACTAACCTTCATCTGATTAAATCAGATAGAAGGGAAACTAACCTTCATCAGATTAAATCAGATAGAAGGGAAACTATTACAGGCTTAACTTGAAGGAATCAACGCTTTTTTCCTAATTGAATCAGGCACACCCGTTGATCTATTTATCAGAGAAGTCTTCAGGTTTTTAATTAACTACTCGAGTTTTAAGCGTATTCCTATTGATCAATTTTATTATTAAAACTCTACTGATTCCAGCCTAACCCCATCCGGCCCATGGGTTAGCCACCGCCCAACCACTGAAATTGGAACCAGACAAGTACTCACCCACCCATAATTGAATGCCTTTCTTAACTTTTGCTTTAGAATAGAGATACGCACACACTCCTCTTTAAACTTTAACTTTTAAAACAATCCATTGACAAACAATTATTGGTTACAGATGTCATAACTCAAAATTTCCATTCAATCCTTATTTCTCACAAAACAGAATCCCTCTGAACTCTCCATTGAGACCAGCAGAGCAGGTCAGCAAACGAGATCCAGTAAGAGATTACAATAATTTTTCTCGTCATACATATATATATCTTCCATGACATACGCATGGGTGTCCTAAGTACCGCGAGCCTGTGCATCGCCTGGTCAGAACCCTCCAAGATCCTCAATAGGTGTCTTGGCACTTCACTCAGGGACCGAAGCACACTATACCCGAAGCACACCATGCCCATGCTGGTCAAGACCTGGGTAGGTTTTTGTCGCGTGAGCCATCCTTTGAACACTCCCCGCCAGCTGTTGCAACCGAACTTTCCTTAGAAAAACACATATACCAAATGCTCCCTCCAGGATTCTGGCGTAAGACAAAAATAAGGTTTCTATGCAAGTTTTCAGTTTTGATTTTCTTTTGAATACAATGAGTATATCTTAATTCCGTATCCCAAGACTTCTAGATCACAGGTCTGGATTCCTATTCCTTGAATTCTGTAATCTTGATCCTCAGATCAAAACCAAAGCTCTCAATTTAATTTCAGATTCGGTGGGTGATTTGATTGAATTTTCTTGAACTGGTCACATCGTCTTTTCTTGAAACTGACGAAGGAGATTAAGTCGTGGTCATAGTTTGATTCAGGGCTCGAGTCTGGAAAGGTTCTCCTCCCTAAACTATCTTTCTCGAAGGGTAATATTTCAATTACTACTTTACTGAATTTCATTCATTGAGTATTTTGCTTAACTGAATTCAAAACTAAACACGTATTCCTATGAGGAATAAATTAATCATTTATCTAAAATTTCGACTTCGATAGATCTTTTGAATTTTCTCATTACCATCCTAGAGAATATGAAACAGTAGAATTTTCCTTCACAAAGTATTTACTTATTCATTTACTAATATTCATGGGATTTAAACAATGACTAAAGAGAACTCTCATTTTGATATTAAAAAAATTTTGTATGCATCTATTTATGCATAAAATCCAACTTCTATGGAAATAACACTTTTATATAAAAGAAAATCCTTTTATGCATCTATTTATGCATAAAAATCAATTTTGATGAAACTAACACTTTTATATAAAAGAAAATCCTTTTATGCATCTATTTATGCATAAAAATCAATTTTGATGAAACTAACACTTTTATAATTAAAAAAATTCTTTTATGCATAAAAATCCATTTTGATGAAAGTAACACTTTTATAATGAAAAACAAATTCTTTTATACATCTATTTATGCATAAAAATCAATATTGATGAAAGTAACACTTTTATAATAAAAATTTTCTTTTATGCATCTATTTATGCATAAAAATCAATATTGATGAAAGTAACACTTTTATAATTAAAAAAATTCTTTTATGCATCTATTTATGCATAAGAATCAATATTGATGAAAGTAACACTTTTACAATTTAAAAAAAATCGTTTATGCATCTATTTATGCATAAAAATCAGTATTGATGAAAGTAACACTTTTATAAAAAATAAACTTCTTTTATACATCTATTTATGCATAAAAATCAATATTGATGAAAGTAACACTTTTATAATAAAAAAATTTCTTTTATGCATCTATTTATGCATAAAAATCAATATTGATGAAAGTAACACTTTTATAAATGAAAAAAATCTTTTATGCATCTATTTATGCATAAAAATCAATATTGATGAAAGTAACTTTTTTATAAATAAAAAAATCTTTTATGCATTATTTATGCGTAAAAAATTAATATTGATGAAAGTAACACTTTTATAATTAAAAATTTTCTTTTATGCATCTATTTATGCATAAAAATCAATATTGATAAAAGTAACACTTTTATAATTAAAAAAATTCTTTTATACATCTATTTATGCATAAAATCAATATTGTGAAAGTAACACTTTTATAATAATAAAAAATATCCAATATGCATCTTTCTATGCATAGAATTTAATTCTAATGGAAAGAACACTTTTATAATAAAAAAATATCCAATATGCATCTTTCTATGCATAGAATTTTATTCTAGTGAAAATAACACTTTTATAATTAAAATATTTCTACTTTGCATTTTTCTATGTTTAGAATGCAAATAACACTTTTAGAATACACAAACGGTGAGGATTACTCTCTTTGAATAATAAAAGATAAAACTTATTTCACAAAATTTAAGAAAATTTTACCATAACCTCCTTTGTATGGCTGACCATTTTTCAATTTTTCCTATCCTTAAGTCTCTTAAAAATTATCCCCAAATGGTTTAAAGCAAAGAGATATAATATGAAAAGTTTAATTCCAACAATTAGATTACTTATCTAGGATAAAGAAAGGCTGAATTTAAGAATGAAAGAGGAGGAAAGCCTTTCCAACAAGGCATAGCATCATTTTATATTTCAAGAAAATAAAAATTAGAAAACATATAAAAAAAGAATAAAGAAAAAGTAGGATTTCTAGCTTACATGAATTTCTGAGAGCATAAAAATCAATTTTGATAAAACTAACACTTTTATAATTAAAAAAAAATTTATGCATCTATATATGCATAAAAATCAATTTTGATGAAACTAACACTTTTATAATAAAAAATTTTCTTTTATGCATAAAAATCCATTTTGATGAAAGTAACACTTTTATAATTAAAAATTTTCTTTTATGCATAAAAATCAATATTGATGAAAGTAACACTTTTATAATAAAAAAATTCTTTTATACATCTATTTTTGCATAAAAATCAATGTTGATGAAAGTAACACTTTTATAATTAAAAAAAATCTTTTATGCATCTATTTATTCATAAGAATCAATATTGATGAAAGTAACACTTTTATAATAATAAAAAATTCTTTTATGCATAAAAATCAATTTTGATGAAAGTAACACTTTTATAATAGAAAATTTCTTTTATGCATCTATTTATGAATAAGAATCAATATTGATGAAAGTAACATTTTTATAATTAAAAAAATCTCTTATGCATCTATTTATGCATAAGAATCAATATTGATGAAAGTAACATTTTTATAATAAAAAATTCTTTTATGCATAAAAATTAATATTGATATAAGTAACACTTTTATAATTTAAAAAAAATCTTTATGCATCTATTTATGCATAAAAATCAATATTGATGAAAGTAACACTTTTATAATTAAAAAAATTCTTTTATGCATCTATTTATGCATAAAAATCAATATTGATAAAGTAACACTTTTATATTAAAAAATTTTCTTTATGCATCTATTTATGCATAAAATCAATATTGGTGAAAGTAACACTTTTATAATTAAAAAAACTATCCAATATGCATCTTTCTATGCATAGATTTTAAATCTAATTAAAATCACTCTTTTATAATTAAAAAAATTTACCAATATGCATCTTTCTATACATAGAATTTAATTTTAATGGAAATAACACTTTTATAATCAAAATTTTTCTACTCTGCATTTTTTTATGCTTAGAATGAAAATAACACTTTTAGAATACACAAACAGTGGGTATTACTCTTTTTGAATAATAAAAGATAAAACTTATTTTACAAAATTTAAGAAATTTTTGCCATAACCTCCTTTGTATGGCTGACCATTTTTCAATTTTTTCTATCCTTAAGTCACTTAAAAATTATCCCCAAATTATTTAAAGCATTCTAAACTAATCAAATTTCACTTTTAAAAGAGAAATAATATGAAAAGATTAATTCCAATAATTAGATTACTTATCTAGGATAAAGAAAGGCTGAATTTAAGAATGAGAGAGGGGAAAAGCCTTTCCAACAAGGCATAGCATCATTTTATATTTCAAGAAAACAAAAATTAGAATTGATGAAAGTAACACTTTTATAAATAAAAAAATCTTTTATGCATCTATTTATGCATAAAAATCAATATTGATGAAAGTAACACTTTTATAATAAAAATTTTCTTTTATGCATCTATTTATGCAAAAAAATCAATATTGATGAAAGTAACACTTTTATAATTAAAAAAGTTCTTTTATACATCTATTTATGCATAAAATCAATATTAGTGAAAGTAACACTTTTATAATAATAAAAAATATCCAATATGCATCTTTCTATGCATAGAATTTAATTCTAATGGAAAGAACACTTTTATAATAAAAAAATATCCAATATGCATCTTTCTATGCATAGAATTTTATTCTAGTGAAAATAACACTTTTATAATAAAAATATTTCTACTATGCATTTTTCTATGTTTAGAATGCAAATAACACTTTTAGAATACACAAACGGTGAGGATTACTCTCTTTGAATAATAAAAGATAAAACTTATTTCACAAAATTTAAGAAAATTTTACCATAACCTCCTTTGTATGGCTGACCATTTTTCAATTTTTCCTATCCTTAAGTCTCTTAAAAATTATCCCCAAATGGTTTAAAGCATTCTAAACTAATCAAATTTCACTTTTAAAAGAGATATAATATGAAAAGTTTAATTCCAACAATTAGATTACTTATCTAGGATAAAGAAAGGCTGAATTTAAGAATGAAAGAGGGGGAAAGCCTTTCCAACAAGGCATAGCATCATTTTATATTTCAAGAAAATAAAAATTAGAAAACCATATAAAAAAAGAATTAAAAAAAGGTAGGATTTCTAGCTTACATGAATTTCTGAGAGCTTTCCTTTGGCTTGATGGTTTAAGGGATCTACTCTTGTTTGCAACAAGAGTGGCCACCAATTCTTTAGAAGAGGGAATGGTCAAAAACTCATGAATTATTAAGAAAATCACAGTTTTTGGCTCTGGGAGGAGTAGAGTAACAGTGCATAAAACACTATTAAGTTTCTACAAAGGGGGAGACTTCTATTTATAGGAAAAAGTGAGCTTCTAACCAAGCAAACTAATTGTAGAATTTTCAAGATCAGTTTGGTTAATTTTTGACCATTTTTGGGTCAGTTTAGCTTACTTTTTGGAACTAGTCTTGAATTAGGAGAGAGGAGAGATGAAATATCTCAATATTTGAGAATTTAAAACTTTACCACACATGTGAAATAGGCGCCTCCTTCATGAGGGGGAATCTCGACTCTAAGGTGTCAAAAATTTATTTTTTTAGTATTTCCTTTGGTCCTTAGTCCACTCTTCATCTTATGTGAGTATTTTCTCATTTTTGGGGGGATTTTCTTTATTTCTTTAATTTGCCTCCTCCCTACATTTGGATTAAACTTATTGGTCCATAGGAACCTTAATTTAAAATTTTCAAAAAATCTAGACCCTTAGGATAAGGCCTTTTGAACAAATTATAATTTATTTCTAATGCACTTTCTGAAAATCTTTTTGAACTTCTGTTTTGGGGGAATTTATTTTAATAAGAAAAGATATTTTTCCATCCAAAAATATCTATAATCTAAATAACCTCTCTCTAGAATATTTTCTCTCTCTAGGCAAAAACAGGTAGAAACAAGATCTTTTATATTTCTGAAGAGGGATTTGATTACAGGGAAAGATACAGGACATCTTGAGGGGTTGGGGAGGAATCTTACAAAATGAATGTGGTGGGTATGAATCAATGTGATGTGAATCGGGATGTGAATAAATGAGATGTGATGTCATGTGAATTGAGATGTGAATGAATGTGATGTGATGAGATGTGGAGATGGGTAGATGCTGGATGAGATCTGATGAGGATAAATGAGGAAAGATGTGATGAGATAAAAATGATGTGATTGGATGAGAATGGGAATACATCTGATATGGATGTGATTTAAATAATCTGGATTGATGAGGAACAATGTGGAAAGACTAGAGTTCGTTATAAAAACTGTATTTATGACCTGTTTTTAAACGATTGTTTTATGTCAAGAATGCTGGGGAGAATTTTGATCGTCTTGTGAATGAGGTCGTGGAGACCTAATCTGATAAAGTTGCAACAGTTGATGACGGAGAGTCAATGCAGGACGTCTCGCATCCGAGGTCTTGACTAGCCTCGGTTCGATTAAAATGGTGAGCTTCCGGTACGGTGGATGAGGGACCAAGGAAGCGGCCTATGAGTGAAACGCAAGGTCACCTGCAAAAAGGATCCTAGAGGGTGCTGACCATACAGTGCTCGGGCTCTGGGTCATCAAAGATACCCACACGTACGTCGTGGAAGATATTAGAACAAGGAGTAAGAGTTGTTTTCTGAATTCGGACATGGATCTGGTTGATTGACCTTGCTCTGGTCCTCAATGGATGAGTCCATGGCTCTTTTATATGGATATGTTGGTTGATCTTGCTGATCTTCAACGGAGATTCCATTTTGATATGTGAATATATTGCCGAGTATTATGAGCTAGGAACGAAAAGGCCCTTGAGTGGACAGGTGGTGAGCGTTCTGGTTGCCAATAATTCCATAGGTACACCGATGAATGGAATGATTGGAAAAAAGGATTCAACCAGAGATTTTGAGAATTATGATCAGTGACACAATTATTTCATTAAATGATTGTTTTAAAGACAGCTGAATCTGTGAAAAAGGCAATTTCATATTGGGTGTGTAAGTGGTGTGACTAGTTTTAAGTTTGCATGAATATCCGACTAGGGGGCCTGGAAACTCTTTTCCCTAGTACCCAGGACAAAACCTAACCAAATTCCTAATTGGATCCCATCACTACAGTGGTTGGGCGGTTGGCTAACCCATGGGACTGGATGGGGTTAGGCTGGACTGATGGATCCCTAAAATGACACTCAATTCTATTATGGTACGATAGATGAAGTAAATCCCGGATAAAAATTGTTCTATGGAAAAGAATCAACTACTGTGCCTCTCAATGAGGAAAAAGGGTTGGTCTCTATGATCCAAGTGCAATCTTTTCCCTTATCTGACTATGGGACTTATGGGTTCAATCAGATCAGTTCAGTAAGTTAAGGCTTTTGACTACGTTAGAGTAAAAATATCCTGGAGGAATCGCCCGTGCTTTCCGGGCGAGGGAAGTTTTTCCGACTTCAGTTTTGGAAGAACCGAGGGACTAGTCTCTTGTTCGGATATCCGTGGGTACGGTCCCGAGTGAGGGACCCTACCCCGTGCAAGAAGCGCTACTTCCGCTGCTAGTACCCCTGAATTCATTGCGCGGTGGGGGCAGGGATCTTTCAGTTGGTATCAAGGCGAATTGGCTAAAGTGGATCAATTGAGAAGCCAAAAATGTCAAAAATTTATGAAGTAGCAGCAGCAAAAGCTTGTGTAATTGTTTGATGATATTCATAATGAAGATTCATAATAGGTAATTGGGTCTTCAAATGGAAGTACCGCAATTATATGGAATCCCTGACTTGCTTGAGACCTAGACATGATGGTATTTACCTTATAGTTCCAAGGACTGTGACTACCCGTATATACCGAGGGTATAACTGCAGCTCTTTACTGGCAGTATATACAAGTAAATCGAAGATCTTGAAATTATAAGCAAAAATGCTATCTACATGATGAATTCGAATGTGGTTGATATGGTTTTAAAATTCTGGTTGAGAACTGATGAGTTGATTTGGATTCTGATTGAAAAATGATGATTCCTGAATTTTGGTTGAAAAGCGCTAAGCTGAGCAAAACCACAATGAGGATGAATGGGATGAGTCCCTATGATGATGTTCGTAAACGGGAATGACGATAACGACTTCAGCAAATCACTATGAGATTAGTGAATTGTGCTGACAAATTGCTACTGTTAACACTTGACCCAGTGGATCAAGTTAAGGGATGACAAATTAAAAATCTGTATAATTGAAATTCCCATGGAGGATTGTTCAGATGGAAAATTCGGTCTAATGGACCATTATTGTGTAAAAGATATGAATGATATATTCTGAATGATTTGTTATCCGATAATGAGTTCTATATGAATATCTTTATCCCATGATTCTGTGAGGAGCTGACCAATCTAAAGAACCCCAAAATCAGTTGAATCTAGAATCGGATTTGAATCATAAATAAAGGGACTTAACAAGAATTTTCGTATTGATAGGAACTTGGATCGAGGTTGTCCTAGTAGAAATGATAACCCCCAACTCGATGAGGAAGAGCTTGACTTGGATGTTCATAAAACTCTTCATAGAACATAGCCTGGACCTTTCAAGGGTGAAGGGGAAAACTTGGGTGAGGCTTAGAGAAGTGGATCGAAGCAATGGAAGAGTACTTCGATGTCACTGCTAGGTACAATGAGAAGATCAAAATGGCTCTTGCAAGGCTGAAGATAGTAGAAACAGCCAGAGTGGCATGGAGAAACCACTGCGAGACAAACCGTCTGGATCGGAATACCTAGACATGGAATGATCTCAAAATTTACCTAAGAACGAGGTTTCGTCTTCCCGACTTTTTGAAAACAAAGGTGAACGAATTCTTGGAGTTAACCCAGGGGAGCAGAACTATTGAAATATATCACCAAGCGTTCGCTCTCCTCCTCAAATACTCGCCACCGCTGGATAAAGAACAGCTGATGTCCAGGTTCATTCAGGGACTGAATGAACCTTTGAATATCCTGGTGAAGAATGCCAAGCCAGCTTCCATGGCTGAAGCAGTGCTACGGATGGCGAAGGATTTCGCCAAGGCCTTTGATGTCAAAGTCTCGCCGAAGCCAGCACCATCACACCTTTCAAAAGGTTTCTAATTCCAGAAGGTGATTCCAACTTCCACCGCCTAAAAGATATCAGGGTCAAGCCCAGGATATGGGAAGTTCCAGAATGGAAGAAATGTCCTTTTCCTGAAGCTCAATCCCCTGGAATTCAACTTCAGAAGTTCCACCCTTGGGAGTGAAATGCTATAACTGTCAAGGATTTGGACATCACAGTATGAATTGCCCGACTCCTTTTGGATCAAGGCTTTCAGGGCAGGGAAATCAGGGATCAAGATTCCAAACTCCAGCACCTTCCTTCCAGAGTAATCAGGTTTCTTTCCGCCAAAATCAAGGAGATCCCAGAGGTAGACCCTCTAACCAACCCGCAGTTTCAATCTCCCAAGTAATGCAAGACCTCCACCTCTCAGAATAGGGGAAATCAAAGAGAGATGTTCCCAAATCAGTCGTTAACTTCCAAGGTAGTAACGCTGGAAGTGATTGAAGAAGAAGAAGATGAAAGAGATCATACTTCACCTGCGAGGTAAGGACATCTCGCATTTTTTAAGTGGGGTAGGATGTACAATTCCTCCCCAACCCCTCAAGATGTCCAGTTTCTCCCCCTGTAATTAATCCCCTTTTCAGAATAATAGCAGATCTTGTTTCTATCTATTTTGGCCTGGAGAGAGAAAATATCTAGAGGGAGGTAATTCAAAATTGAGATATTTTTGGATATAAAATCCTCCTAGTGTCTAAAATGGTTTCCCCTAAAACAGAAATTCAAAAAGAACTTTCCAATGTACAATTGGATTTAATTGAAAATAGGTTTTAAAAAAAGGACCTTAGCCTAAGGGTCCAGATTTTCAAAAATTTTTGATTTATGCTCCAATTAAGGTTCCTATGGACCAATAAGATTAATCCAAATGTAGGGAGGAGATAAATTGAAGAATAAAAGAAAAACACACAAAAATGAGTAAATGCTCTTATAAGATGAAGAGTTGACTGAGTACCAAGTTTATTAGTTAAAAATTAAGAGATATTTAGAGAAAATGATGCATTTTTGACACCTCAGTGTGGGGATCTCCCCTCATGAAGGAGGCACATATTTCACATGTATGGAGGAGTTTAAAATTCACAAATAATGAGATATTTTCATCTCTCCTCTCTCCTGTTTCAACTAGATCCAAAAAGTAAGCTAAACTAACCTAAAAATGGTCAAAAATTGACCAAACTAATCTTGAAAATTCTAGAATCATTTTGCTTGGTTAGAGGCTCACTTTTTCCTATAAATAGAAGCCTCCCCCTTTGTAAAAGCTTAATGGTGTTTATGCACTGTTACTCTGCTCCTGTCTCCTGAGCCATTTAACATTGAATTTCTTGTTAATTCAATTATTTTTGGCTTAATCCTCTCCAAAGTAATTGGTGGTCACTCTTGCTTCAAACAAGAGTAGAACCCTCAATCCCTCAAGCCAAAGGAAGGCTTACAACTCCATGTAAGCTAAATTTTTCTTACTTTTTAAATTTAAATCTATGGTTTTCTTGATTTTTCTTGTTTTATAAATGATTGAAGTAAATTCTAATGATATGCCTTGATGAAAAGGCCACCCCCTTCTCTTCTTTACAATTCAGCCTTTCTTTATCCTAGAATGATTAACTAAAAGATTAATTAAACTTTTCTTATTGTTTACTCTCTTGGAAATTAAAAATTGAGTAGATTAGAATCCTAGACATCTACTTGGGGTTAAATAATAGAATGATAAAAATGAGAAATGGTCAGCCATACAAAGGAGGTTATGGTAAAATTTTCTTGAATTCTGTGAAAAAGAAAGTTTATTTTTATGCTACTCCAAAAGAGTAATTCCCACCGTTTGTGCATTCTAAAAGAAATATTCTAATTTACTCCATGTACATAATCACTTATAAATATGCATGGATATTATCGATATTAATCATTGAATTTAATTTCTATACATAGAAAGATGCATAATGGAAATTATTTTTATTTCAAAAGTGTTATTTTCATTAAAATTGATTTTATGCATAGAAAGATACATAAAGGATTTATTTTTATTTCAAAAGTGTTATTTTTATTAAAATTCATTTTGTGCATTGAAAGATGCATAAAGGATTTATTTTTATTTCAAAAGTGTTATTTTCATTAAAATTAATTTTGTGCATAGAAAGATGCATAAAGGATTAAAGTGTTATTCCCACTAAGTTGATTTTTATGCATAAATAGATGCGTAAAGAATCTTTATATCACAATTAGAATTCTCTTAAATTCTATGTTTAAATTTTATGAAATAAATGAGATGTGATGTGAATTAGATAGATGTGAATGAATTGGATGGATGGATGTGATGTGAATAGATGTGATGTGATGTGATGTGAATAGAGGTGATGAGATGTGATGTGAATCAGATGGATGTGAATGAATTGGATGGATGGATGTGATGTGAATAGAGGTGATGAGACGTGAGGTGAATAGATGTGATGAGATGTGATGTGAATCAGATAGATGTGAATGAATGGATGAGATGTGATGTCATGTGAATCAGCATGTAAATGAATAATATGGGATGTGAGTGGATGTATGTGAAGAATGGATGTGAATGAGTATGTGAAAGAATGGATGTGGATGTATGTGAAAGAATGGATGTGAATGAGTATGTGAAAGAATGGATGTATGTGAAAGAATGGATGTGGATGTGGATGTGTATGTGAAAGAATATGATGTGATGTAAAGAGATGTGATGTGACATGAATATATGTGGATGTGAAGTGATAGATATGAATGTATGAATAGATGTGGGTAGTCATACAAGTGAACGATTGGATGGATGTGGATGAATGAGATGGATGTGTATGAATGAGATATGATGTGGATAGATGTGATTAGATGTTATGTGGATAGAATGTATGTGATGGGATGGTGATGAGAATGAATGTAATGGATATGAATTAATGTAATGGATATGAATAAATGTGATGTGAATCGGGATGTGAATAAATGAGATGTGATGTCATGTGAATTGAGATGTGAATGAATGTGATGTGATGAGATGTGGAGATGGGTAGATGCGATGTGATGAGATGAGATGTGGAGATGGGTAGATGCGAGTGGAAGGATAAATGAGAAAAGATGTGATGAGATGAAAATGATGTGATTGGATGAGAATGGGAATACATATGAAATGGATGTGATTTAAATAATGTCGATTGATAAGGAACAATGTGGAAAGACTAGAGTTAGTTATAGAAACCGTATTTATGACCTGTTTTTAAACGACTGTTTTATGTCAAGAATGCTGGGGAAGCATTCTTGACATAAAATGACTATTTAATGTCAAGAATACTGGGGAAGCATTTTGACCATCTTGTGAATGAGGTCGTGAGACCTAATCTAATAAAGTTGCAACAGCTGACGGAGAGTCAATGGAGGACGTCTTACGTAGCTATGAGATCCCACTGCCCCCTCTGTGCACCGGATTCCCGGATGGTAGCATAGCGAAAGTAGCTTCCTCTTGCACAGGGCAGGGTTTCTCACTCAGGGCCTCACCCTCGAATGTCCGGGCATGAGACTAAGCTGGTGGGTTGGTCATTCTGAAAATCGAAACCAAGAAAATTTCCCATGCCCGAAAAACGGGGACGATTCCACCATTTTTATTTTCTTAACGAATTTTTCTAACGAGGTCAAGATACTAAACTATCCTTCATCTAATTAAATCAGATAGAAGGGAAACTATTACAGACTTAACTTGAAGGAATAAACGCTTTTTTCCTAATTGAATCAGGCACAGCCATTGATCTATTCACATTAGATGGAAACTATTACAGACTTAACTTGAAGGAATAAACGCTTTTTTCCTAATTGAATCAGGCACAGCCATTGATCTATTCACATTAGAGAAGTCTTCAGGCTTTTATTTAACTACTCGAGTTCTAAGCGTATTCCTATTAATCAATTTTATTATTAAAACTCTACTGATTCCAGCCTAACCCCATCCAGCCCATGGGTTAGCCACCGCCCAACCACTGGAATTAGTAGAACCAGACAAGTACTCACCCACCATTGAATGCCTTTCTTAACTTTTACTTTAGAATATAGATACGCACACACTCCTCTTTAAACTTTAAATTTTAAAACAATCCATTGACAAACAATTATTGGTTACAGATGTCATAACTCAAAATTTACATTCAATCCTTGTTTCTCACAAAACAGTATCACTTTGGACTCTCCATCGAGACCAGCAGAGCAGGTCAGCAAGATCCAGTAACAGATTACAATAATTTTCTCGTCATCATACACATATATATCTTCCACGACATACGCATGGGTGTCCTAAGCACGGCGAGCCCGTGCATCGCCTAGTCAAAACCCTCCAGGATCCTCCTTAGGTGTCATGGCACTTCACTCAGGGACGGCTTCGTCGACCCTCGCCCATCGACCGGAAGCACACCATTTTTCACCATACCCAGGCTGGTCACAGACCTGGGCAGGTTTTTGTCGCATGAGTCGTCCTTTGAACACTCCCCCCCGCCAGTTGTTGCAGTCGAACTTCCCTTAGAAAAACACATATACCTAATGCTCCCTCCAGCATTCTGGCGTAAGACAGTCCTTTAAGAAAATAGGGTTTCTATACAAGTTTTTAGTTTTGATTTTCTTTTGAATACAATGGGTATATCTTAAATCCATATCCCAATACTTCTAGATCGCAGGTCTAAAAATCCAACAGAATTTCTTGAATTCTGTAACCTTGATCCTCAGATCAGAATCAAGGGTTTTAACTTGATTTCAGATTCGGTGGGTGATTTGATTGAATTTTCCTGAACTGGTCACATCATCTTTTCTTGAAACTGACGAAGGAGTTATGTCTTGGTCATAGTCTGATACAGGGTAGCTCCTAATACATGTCGAGTGCTACATGGGCAGGCCAAGTGATACCTAGGCATGGCGGGTGCTTCCTGACATGCACTAGGAGCTTCCAAGGCATGCCAATAGCTACCTAGGCATGCCGATAACTACTGACATGCACTGGTAGCTCTTAATGCATGTTGGGCTACCGACATGCACTAGGAGCTTCCAATGCATGCCAGGTAGCCTTGGAGCTTCCAAGGCATGCCGATAGCTATCTAGGCATGAATTGGTAGCTCCTAATGCATGCCAGGTGCTACCAACATACAGTAGGAGCTTCTAATGCATGCCAAGTGCTACTTTGGCATGCCGATAGCTTCTTCCAATGCATGCTCTCGGTGCTAGTAGGCATGTTGGGTGCTTCTTCCAAGGCATGCGGGTAGCTTCCAAGGTATGCCGGGTAGTTACCTAGGCGGGCCGGTAGCTTCTAAGGCATGCCGATAGCTATCGCATGCACCAATATCTCTGGACGCATGCCAAGTGCTATCGGCATGCACTAGGAGCTTCCAATGTTGCATGTCGAGTTCTACCTAGGCATGTCAATAGCTTCCAATGCATGCCAGGTGCTACCTAGCCATGTTGGTAGCTACTACCGACATCATGCACTGGGAGCTCCCATTATATGGCGGGTGTAAGAGCTTTAAGTATGCATAAGAGTTTTAAGTATTTATGTTTATGCATGAATAGATGGCAAATAACTTACAGCGCGTTGTTACACGTGAAGGAGGAGTAGATATCCCAATAATCTTTGTCAGTATATAGCCTCGACTTGTATCTTATCTTTTTTACAAAGAAGGTTACCTTTAAATAACAACATAAAATCAATGTTCCTTTGTTTGTATGTATATAGCTTGAGTTGTTACTTTTCTGGAGCCATGCTTGGCAAGTAAATACATTTCTAAAACCACCTCTTTGTTTTTTCAAAACTGATTTTTACATATGTTAGTTTTATAGTGTTTTAGGATCATGTTACTACAAACCGTGTTACTATAGATGGTGGTGCAAATGTGCAAGCAAGAAGTAATGGAAATGTGAGAGAAGAGTATGGAGTTGAAAGGAACAATAATAAATGAGATGTGTATCCCTCAATGGAGCCCCTAACTCCATAGATTTTCATTATGATTTATTTTTTAGATGAGCTTTTAGGACTCATACACCTATGTAATTTTGCCAAGTATATTTATAATAGAATTCTGGCATGTGCCAAGTATGATATACAATTGTTTTTTTTTTGTATTTGTAAAGTTTTACATTATATATGTCGATGACAATGAGTATGACTTGAACTTGATGTATTGAAGAAGTTTTACTATATCTATATCAAAACAAAAATATAAGAAAAATTGGGGAGTTCTGTGATGACTCCCCAGTCTACCTTTATCTACCTAATATTTAACAAATATTGCTCAATCTACAGCCAAGACTGCTCTAATTCTGCAGATGTCAGTATGATACTTCCACCACCTGTGCCTCCATATGTTCAGCTTGATAATCTTCAAACATTTTTGTAGAGTATGTACTATGTGCATTCCATTAATGAATAAGATCAGGTTACGCATGCTGGTGCTCGTAATAGCCAGTATTCACTATCCCATTGTAAAGTTCCTTCAATTCTACCATGCCCCCCTACAAGTCATTTGATGGGTCTTTCTCTCGACTGCCATTCAGGAGACCTCCTAAAACCTCAAGTTCCCTTATCATATTGCAATAAAATACTATTTATTTCTCCCCAATTTCAAGGCGTAGGAAAAGAAACACTTGTAAGGGTGTGGACCCATTGCTATAAGTATTCCATCCCACAGAAGCAATCCTTCTTGTATTCCGGCAAGTTTTCCACCCTCTGTTGTTGCAACCTTTATGAATTTGCCCGCTCCTTATCTAATTGTTCCACCAGTTTGCTGAGAGCGAAGGTGCAATTCCTTATTAGCATTTTTTTGCTAGTGTACTAACAATAGAGGTCTAGGACTCCCACACTAGAAGAAAGACTTGAATCCTAATCCTCATCAATATCATTCATGTGGATTGGTTCGTCAAGTGTTCCCAAGTTCACCCGTTCTATTTTCTCAAATTTTCTCCCCTTTTATGGATTTCTTTCTTCTATGCCCCCTCTTCTTTTTGGATCCTACTACTACTTAAGTAGTCTTGTTTTTTATTTTTTTTCCCACAAGGCATGTGTTTTGAGCCATGAGTCTCATTATTGCATTCATAGGTGGGCTAGGGTTTCTCACTATGAGTTTGACCACCTACTCTAATCATGTTGAGAGGTGTGATGGTGGGACCATTTTGCTAATTTGCAACTACAACTTTCATGGGAAATCTTTGATTCAATGATCTATGCCACAACGATTACAAGCTGTAGTTAGGTGGCATGCTAAAAGATGCAGCTTGGGTGATTGGTTGGTTTTTGATGGGACGGACACTCAAAGACTCTGTGTGGTCCCTGAACCCTACTTATAACTCAACACTTAAGTCCAAAAGAAGAAGAAAAGTGAGGAAGGTAGAAAGTGGTCTGGTTGCCGGGGATTTATTCTTTACTTGTGTTTTTTTTCCTATGCATAGAGCTTATGCATAAGCTTAATGCACAAGCCTATGCTTATAAAGCATGCATGCATAAATCTTGTGCATAGGCTTGTGCATTAAGCTTATGTATAAAATATATGTATGCATGTATGCATCAAGCTTATGTATAGAGCTTATGCATTATGCTTTTGCAACATAAGCCTATGCATAAGCTTAACGCATAGGCTTATGCATTAATCTTATGGATAAGGTATATGCATTAAGTCTATGCACAAGCTCTATGAATAGAGCTTATGCATGAGCTTAATGCATTAAGACTATGGACAAAGCTTAATGCATAAGCACTATTTCTTAAGCTTAAGCTTATGTATAGAGAGATTATGCATGAGCTTAGTTCATGCATATTTCTTAAGCTTAAGCTTATGTATAGAAAGATTATGCATGAGCTTAGTTCATAAGATCTATGCATATAGCTCATGCATTAAGCTTAATGCATAAGCCTATGCATAAGCTCTATGCACTAGCTCTATTCATAGAGCTCTATGCATGAGCTTAATGCATAAGCCTATGCATAAGCTTATGCATAGAGCTTAATGCGTAATCCTACCGGTATTAACTTTTATAGATATGGCCACCACTAGAGAATGATCCAACATATAGACGGGTATCCTTGAGTACAACTTCTATACCAAAAGATGACCCAAATTTACATAATGACTATAAGGCACAAGCGGCTTGTGGGGTGACAACATAACTCTAAGTACAAGACCAAGCTATTGAGCCGCTCGGGTGTATCCCCTACCTTCTATGTGCTAGAGACTTCATCTATCATGCAATCACCCATTTCATGCATCCCGCCAGCTTCCCTACCCCTCTCACTTCCACTTTGCCTACCCCTCTCACTTCCACTTTGTCTACCCCTCTCCATTCCACTTTGCCTACCCCTTTCCCTTCCACTTTGTCTACTCCTCATCCTTTGGCTCCTACAATAGCGTGGCTTGCTCCTATCCTCTCCACACAATAAACCCCACTCAAATTCATAGTTCTATCTCCCTAACATATGCGATAGTCTCACGATGCCACTCAGGTGGTGATATTGCGAGGGCTTCTTAGAGTCGTCGACAAGCAAATGGGTGGGTGTAGTAGAGCAGATGCTTTGGAGAGGAGATGAGCGATTGCCTTCACCTATGGTGACAGACGAGGTGCCCGAGGATGGTATGCTTTTATTATACTCTTGTTGAGGAGGCGGGCCTTTTAGGGATGAGATGGGGCAGATGGTTTATTATATAACTTTCATCAAGTAGTCAATCAAACTTATAAAGATGTTTTCAAACTGTGGGGGGAGCAAAAGGATAAAGACTTCATGTTTATGGTGCAATGCATGCATGAGCGGTTCTTGAATCCAACACACATGTGTTTTTTTTACCAATGGGCTAAGTTAGGAAATTCTCTCTATAGGGAGTGACCAAATCATTTTACATAAACAATTCTAGATTAATCTCTCTTCTAATATATCAATGAACTCAAACTATATTGGATAGAAAATTGAAACTCAAACTATATTGGTGACTGGCAGGAGATAAGGCAGTTGTGCGAGACTCGTAAAAATCTCATGTGTGTGGCATTGCAAGCTGTGTCTACATTTTCAGCGGCAGTTGTGCGAGACTCGTAAAAATCTCATGTGTGTGGCATTGCAAGCTGTGTCTACATTTTCAGCGGCATTGTTGATTTGTTTTAGGGGTGTGGAACCCCACTACTAAAAAATGGTCCTTGGTTCCCGAGATGTGGCCCCATGAGTTGTTCCAAAATGATCTTAGTGAAAATATGGAGGGGAGAAGAGAGCTTGAGCTCTTACAAGCACACACACACTCACACAAACCCTAGAAGAGAACACACAAGGTGAGAGGCTGAAAATTCTTCTTCTTTTTCACACAACAACAAAAGAGGTCTACAATGAAGATAAAGTGACCAACACACATAATAGAGTATATACAAGAGGTCCATAATGTGAACACGCTAAGTGGAGTGGGTAGATGTGGACTAGCTATAGAATCTCTGGCGATGATATGTCAGTGCCAGCTACCAATCCCGCCACCAGTGATATAAATGTTGAACGGTCATGCAGGCATCTCATGAGTGTTAGCTCATGTTGAGCTTGATATCTCATCACTCCCTCTCAAGCTCAACTCCAGCTCATGAACTCCAAGCATATCTCAAAATCTATGGAGCTTATGAGATCCCAAGGCCTTTATGAAGATGTCAGCAACCTGATCCTGTGTGCTGACGTAGGCCAAGTCGATGTCACTTATAAGATTCCTCCCCCCAGCTTTTGAGGTGTGCAGGTGCAAAAACCTCCCCTTCTCATCTTATAATTATTCCCCTCTCTGAAATAAAAGAAAGATCCTATTTTACCTTGTTTTGGCCTGGAGAGAAAAAATGTCTAGAGAGAGGTAATTCCAAATTGAGATATTTTTGGATATAAAAATCCTCCTAGTGTCTAAAATGGTTTCCCCTGAAACAGAAATTCAAAAAGAACTTTCCAATGTGCAATTGGAATTTATTGAAAATAGGTATAAAGGACCTTAACCTAAGGGTCCAGATTTTCAAAAAAAAATGGATTATGGTCCAATTAAGGTTCCTATGGACCAATAAGATTAATCCAAATGTAGGGAGGAGATAAATTGAAGAATAAAAGAAAAACCTCCCAAAAATGAGTAAATGTTCACATAAGATGAAGAGTGGACTAATGACCAAAGAAAACAATTAAAAAGTTAAATTTTGACACCTTAGTGTGGGGATCTCCCCTCATGAAGTAGGCGCCTTTTTCTCATCATTACCCCCAATTTTAATCAATAAAATGAGATATTTCATCTCTCCTCTCTCCTGTTTCAAAACTAGATCCAAAAAGTAAGCTGAACTGACCCAAAAATGGTCAAAAATTGACCAAACTGATCTGAATAATTCTAGAATCAGTTTGCTTGGTTAGAGGCTCACTTTTTCCTATAAAACCAAGCCTCCCCCTTTGTAAAAGCTTAATGGTGTTTTATGCGCTGTTATACTCTACTCCTATCCTCAGCTATCTACATGACTATGACCAAGACCAAACTCTTTCGTCAGTTTCGAGGAAAGAAGGTGTGACCAGTTTAGAAAAATACACTCAAAACTCCCGCTAAATCTGAAACTAAGTTTGAGACCCTTCGAAGAATTGATCTGTGGATCAAGGTTATAGAATTCGAGGAATTCTAGTATAAAATTCAGAATTCCGATCAAAAAGTTTTGGGGATACTGATTCAAGAAATACTCCTTGTATTCAAAAGAAAATCAAACTGAAAACTTGCATAGAAACCCTATTTTCTTAAAGGACTGTCTTACACCAGAATACTGGAGGGGGCAGAGGGTCTCACAGCTCATCTCCGAGCCACTAGACTCTCCATCAACAAGAGAATGCCCTATAGAAATATCAGGCATACCAAGGGGCTCAACCACTTTCTCTTTACCTTTATGTGATATCATGTGAATCAGATAGATGTGAATGAATGGATGGATGGGATGGGATGTAATGTGAATAGATGTGATGAGATGCAATGTGAATCAGATAGATGTGAATGAATAGATGAGATGTAATGTGATGTGAATCGGGATGTGAATGAATGAGATGTGATGACATGTGAATCAGATAGATGTGAATAAATGGATGAGATGTAATGTGATGTGAAACGGGATGTGAATGAATGAGATGTGATGTCATGGGAATCGGGATGTAAATGAATGATATGGGATGTGAATGGATGTGAATGTGTATATGAAAATGGATGTGAATGTGTATGTGAAGAATGGATGTGAATGTGTATGTGAATAATGGATGTGAATGTGTATGTGAAAATGGATGTGAATGTGTATGTGAAGAATGGATGTGGATGTGTATGTGAAGAATGGATGTGGATGTGTATGTGAAGAATGGATGTGAATGTGTATGTGAAAAATGGATGTGATGTAAAGAGATGCCATGTGACATGAATATATGTGGATGTGAAGTGATAGATATGAATGTATGGATAGATGTGGGTAGCCGTACATGTGAACGATTGGATGGATATGGATGAATGAGATGATATGTGTATGAATGTGATCTAATGTGGATAAAATGTATGTGATGGGATGGTGATGAGAATAAATGTGATGGATATGAATGAATGTGATGTGATGGATATAAATGGATGTGATGTAAATGAATGTGATGGACGTGAATAGATGTGATGTCAAAACTGAAAAACTTGCATAGAAACCCTGTTTTCTTAAAGGACAGTCTTACACCAGAATACTGGAGGGGGCAGAGGGGTCTCATAGCTCATCTCCGAGCCACTAGACTCTCCCCATCAACAAAAGAATGCCCTATAGAAATATCAGGCATACCAAGGGGCTCAACCACTTTCTCTTTACCTTTATGTGATGTCATGTGAATCAGATAGATGTGAATGAATGGATGGATGGGATGTGATGTGAATAGATGTGATGAGATGCGATGTGAATCAGATAGATGTGAATGAATGGATGAGATGTAATGTGATGTGAATCGGGATGTGAATGAATGAGATGTGATGACATGTGAATCAGATAGATGTGAATGAATGGATGAGATGTAATGTGATGTGAAACGGGATGTGAATGAATGAGATTGATGTCATGGGAATCGGGATGTAAATGAATGATATGGGATATGAATGTATGTGAATGTGTATGTGAAAATGGATGTGAATATGTATGTGAAGAATGAATGTGAAGAATGGATATGGATGTGTATGTGAAAGAATGTGATGTGATATAAAGAGATGCGATGTGACATGAATATATGTGGATGTGAAGTGATAGATATGAATGTATGGATAGATGTGGGTAGCCGTACATGTGAACGATTGGATGGATATGGATGAATGAGATGAGATGTGTATGAATGCGATATAATGTGGATAGAATGTATGTGATGGGATGGTGATGAGAATGAATGTGATGGATATGAATGAATGTGATGTGATGGATGTAAATGGATGTGATGGATGTAAATGAATGTGATGGACGTGAATAGATGTGATGTCATGTGAATCGGGATGTGAGTAAATGAGATGTGATGTGAAGTGGATGTGATGAGATGTGATGTAAATTGGGATAGATGTGAATGGATGATATGAATGAATGTGATGGATATGAATGAATGTGATGTGATGGATGTAAATGGATGTGATGGACGTGAATAGATGTGATGTCATGTGAATCGGGATGTGATGTGATGTAAATTGGGATAGATGTGAATGGATGATATGTGATGTGAATGAATATGATGTGACGAGGTGAATCGGGATGGGATGTGATGTCATGTGAATCGAGATGAGATGTGATGTGAAGTGGATGTGATGAGATGTGATGTAAATTGGGATAGATGTGAATGGATGATATATGATGTGAATGAATATGATGTGATGAGGTGTGGATATGGTAGATACGAGTGGATGAGTGATGTGGAACAATGTGGAGAGATGAGAGTTCGTTATAGAAACTGTATTTATGACCTGTTTTAAAATGATTATTTTATGTCAAGAATGCTGGGGAAGCATTTTGACCGTCTTGTGAATGAGGTCGTGGAGACCTAACTGATAAAGTTGCAATAGCTGACGGAGAGTCAACGGAGGACGTCTCGCATAGCAAGGGCGGCCGAGGTCTTGACCAGCCTCGGTTGGATTTAAATGGTGAGCTTCCAGTACGGTGGATGAGGGACCAAGGAAACGGCCTATGAGTGAAGCGCTAGGTGACCTGCGAAGGATTCTAGAGGGTGCTGAGCATACGGTGCTCAGGCTCTAGGTCGCCGAAGATACCCACACGTGCATCGAGGAAGATATTGAAACAAGGAGTAAGAGTTGTTTTCTGAATTCGGGCATGGATCTGGTTGATTGACCTTGTTGGTCCTGAATGGATGAGTCCATGACTCTTTTATATGGATCTATTGGTTGATCTTGCTGATCGTGAATGGATGAGTCCATGGCTCTTTTATATGGATCTGTTGGTTGATCTTACTGATCTTCAACGGAGATTCCATTTTGATTTTTATAAGTGAATATATTGCCAAGTACTATGAGCTAGGAACTATCGAAAAGGCCCTGATGAGTGGACAGGTGGTGAGCGTTCTGGTTGCCAATGATGCCATAGGTACACCGATGAAGGAAAAATTACAAATTAGGATTCAACTGAATATTTTGGAGAATTATGATCAGTGATGCTATAGTTTCATTAAATGATTATTTTAAAGACAGCTGAATCTGTGAAAAAAGGTAATTTCATATTGGGTGTTTAAGTGGTGTGACTAGTTTTAAGTTTGAATGAATATCTGGCTAGGGGGCCTGGGAACTCTTTTCCCTGGTACCCGGGACAAAACCTAACCAAATTCTTAAATGGATCCCATCACTACACTGGTTGGGCGGTTGGCTAACCCACGGGATTGTGGATGGGGTTAGGCTGGACTGATGGATCCCTAAAATGAGACTCAATTCTGTTATGGTACAATAGATGAAGTAAATCCCGGATAAAAATTGTTCTATGGAAAAGAATCAACGGTTGTGCCTCTCTCAATGAGGAAAAAAGCGTTGGTCTGTATGATCCAAGTGCAAGTCTTTTCCTTGATCTGACTATGGGACTTACGGGTTCGGTCAGATCAGTTCAGTTAGTTAAGGCTCTTGACTACGTTAGAGTAAATTTATTTTGGAGGAATCGCCCGTGCTTTCCGAGCGAGGAAAGTTTTTTTGGGTTCGGTTGTGGAAGAATCGAGGGATTAGTCTCTTGTCCGGATATCCGTGGGGGCGATTCCCCGAGTGAGGGACCCTGCCCCGTGCAAGAAGTGCTACTTTTGCTGCTAGCACCCCTGAATTCGTTGCGCGGAGGGGACACGGATCTTTCATCACTTGCCAAGAGTCTCTTCCTGATGAAGTGATAATGTACCTCAATGTGTTTCATCCGCGCATGAAAAACTGGATTCTTGGCCAACTATATACTACTAAGACTGTCACAATATATGACAACCTTTCTGTTTCCATTCATTATAGGGGGACAAACTACTATTTTTGCCTCTAGATTTGCCTCGCCTCGCCTAAAGGAGGGGTCTTTCTTCTAGTGATGCCACATGTGAGGGTCATACAAGATCAGCACAACTTGTTGCAGGGAATTTTACCACATAGAACGCATGGATATGTTCACATGAACTTCAAGTCCTAAAGGTGTGGTATTGCAACTCTAGGGACCAGCTATACCTTGTGTGTTCATATTTATTTTATTACTCTTCAAGCATTGATTTTGAGATTGGAAAGCATGACATTTCATGATCAAGGGAATCACATTAAGAACAATTACGTTTATTTATAAAAGGGGTGAAAGGTTTTGAGAAACGATACTTAAAAGGGAAAAGGGAAAAGGAATAAGGATGAGGGATGAGTCTGTTGACATTGCAAGACACATGGCAACCGTGCAATTTTGATACTTTTATATAAATAGAGGGCTTTGGAGTCCCTTAGAGGGGAACAATGCATTAAGACACATTAAGATGATTAAGCTATATATGTGGCTTTATCGTTTCATAATGGATACTACTTTCATACTCAAAATTGTGTCAAGCCTTTGGGCATGAGTTTATTTTCCTTTGAGATGTGATTTTTCAAGCATGTTCATTTCTATTACCATTGTTATTTTCAATATGTGTGATATCTATGCTATTTTTAATATATGTGACTATCTATTGCTCTTTTCAATATGTGTGATTATCTTTGATTAGAGTGTGATTATGTAGTAGATTATCTATTTCTCTTTTCAATATGTGTGATTATCTTTGACTAGAGTGTGATTGAAAGGGGGCTATAAATCTAGCAAAGGGAGCTCTAGAAAAGGGAGGGGCTATAGCTCTAGCCGACGGCTAGCAAGATGAACAAGAGTTCTAAGGCTAGGGGTGCTATCATCTGTGCGAGCCAAAACTTGGGGAGGCTAGTCCAAGATCATGAGCACCATTTGGGTCAAAGAAGGCTTTGAAGATTAGCCGAACTTATGGAAGAGGGCTGGCAAGAAGAGAGGAGCAGCAACTGGGCCACGTGGGTACCCTATCAAATTAGCAGGGCAGCCAAAAAGTCTATAGAAGCCTCATTTAAATTTGCATGAGAGAGAGAGAGAGAGAGAGAGAGAGAGAGAGAGAGAGAGAGAGAGAGTGTGAGAGTGAGAGCACGTAGCTCATAGAAATTCTGAGAAGTTCCTAGTACTTGGTAGAGAGAAATGAGACAAGAGAATATGCTAAAGTGGTCTAAACATGCTAGAGCATTGCAAACTTAGAGACTAGTATAGAAGAGTTTGCTTAGGTAGCTCTCCAAGCCCTCTGAGTAATTAAGTGTGCCAATATCTCCAAGCCCTCTGAGTAATTAAGTGTGCCAATAGAGATCCAACTAAGAAGTGACTGAGAATCTATACAAAAATAGAAAGAATTGCCTAGATATGCATGTGGGAAAATGAAGTCCTTAAGCAGCATTGCTAGCTTGGAAATGGTAGTGGCCACACTAGTTTGCTGGGTAGCTCGTAGAAGTAGCCACAATCCACAACAATGAATAAGGGTTAGAGCAGACAAAGAGCATGAGAGAAGAAGCAGCATACTCTTGGCCAAGCGTCCAACAACTCCACATGCAAGATGGGTAGAAGCCACCTTTTTGCATCATTATATCCGAAAGCAAGACCTCATAAAACCCGTGGGCACCAATGGCTAGAATGAATCGAGTGACAATGCACATGCAAATTCCACAACAACCATTGCTCCAAGAGAACATGCATCAAGTCCAAATGATTACTCCCTGCACAACATGTTTTTTCAAGATGGAGACTATCCCACTGAGCCACATCTTGGGTTGAAGGAATCTTGCCAAGGAAAAATAGAATGACTACATTTTGCATATACTGCTTCATTGGGTCCATGAGATCCTGCACGAGAATCTGAAATTCAGGTTTGGAAAGGGACCCTCCCATGTCTGCCTTGCTTGAGAAAATTCTTCTGACAAACTCTCATGCAAACATTGGCCATCTTCTTGTCTCATACTCTCTCTCTCTCTCTCTCTCTCTCTCTCACACACACACACACACACTTTCATTCATTACACTAATGTAAAATCACGTTAATTGCACATGCAAAAAAACACAGAAATTTATGTGTTTATCAAATCCTCTCCTAATTTCTATTATTATCCCAATTTCTCCATGTAAGGAGTCAAAATTGGGATAAACACTATGCTAGGAAACCAATTTTGTGGTCTAATTCACCCAATTCTTTCAATTTAATGCTCAATTGACTATTTTTTTAATTTCAAAATTGAAAAAAAATACAGAAATCACAAATTGGACTTGCAAATGATATGTGGGAGAAGAATTAATATAAATGCACTAATTGCAGTACTCACAGAAAATGAAAAACAAGTAGAAATTGAGAAACATGTAGGAAATATAGAAATTGAACAATATGCAAAAATTACATATTACAACATTATATTATATCCCTTTTTAGTTATGATATAGGCAGCTTACAAGTTTAATAATTCTTTACTTGTCAAAGAAACATTTATACTCAACTTAAATAGGTTTGCTTCTATCATTATGAGTATCCCTTTTTTTCAAATTTCATGAGGGTGTTTCCTTTCTATAACGGTCATAACTTGCCTAGATTAGAATTCAATCCAGATTGTGGAGTCTCACTTCTCCATATGCAACCTCCTTTAATTCTCTTGCTACTTGATCTAAAATTCTTTATTATGTACATCAAAACCTTCCCATTAGTTAAACACTTCGGAGAGGGCAATAAACCATTAATGAAATAAATTATATTCATATATTTCCCTCTCTTCTTAACTTGGCCCTCCGTTGTTTAGTACTACCAACTTGCTAGCATATTCACTCTCCTTGGCAACAACCTCTTCCCTTCCATTAAAGTGTTCTTTCCCAAAAAATCCCACCAAAGAGCATAACAACCCTCCACCAATTTCCTATGCCCAGGATAGAGTACATTCTGGAGCGTTTCGACGGTGCTAAGTTTTTCACTAAGATTGACCTCAAGAGTGGTTACCATCAGGTTCGCATTTTTGAAGCTGACATTCCAAAAACATCTTTTCGAACATGTGCTTCAACTTTGCTTTAATCGATCGTAGAGTGCTCCAAACAAATGACCCTTTTTAGAATCTCAATATTGTTTAATTTAAGTCTTACAGCCTTCAAGTGAATGTTCACATGGGTGGCTGCTTGGGGTTGTTTTGAAGTAGCCATTGATAGGTTAACTCACCTCTTGGTGGTCTTATGTGGCTCTTGTGGTGGGTGGCATTGTTTAAGCTTGTCATGCTTGGGCTTTCTTGAGTGTTCGATTGATATATAACATGATGTGATGAGAGTAGCCACATCAGCCACATCAAAACACTCGTTACTCACATGCTTTTGGTGTAATTTATTATCATTTTCGTGTGACCCAAATAGAAAACTTAGAAGTTTCTCACATATATAGTGAGGATCACCAATGGGAATTCTTAAGAACAATTTTGAAGTGAGTACACACTATGTAAGCACTTTGTCACATGCTATATAGCTCTATAACATTACACTATCCTCCACTTTCAACACTTAAAGTATAATCATCGATTTATATATACACAACTCACACACCCTAATATGTTTAACAGCCATTTGCATGTGCGCACGCCATTGTAGGGAGATTAGGAGTTGAGCCCATGTGTCAGCTCGTTGGGACTCCGATCAAACACTTCACTAAAACCGTGTTGGCAATTTGAATAATATTTTAACTTTTGATTATAAGAATCTTCACTTTTCATGGTGGTAAGTGATGGCATCTAAGGTGTGAGGAGCGATGGCAAGGAGCAATCATTAACAAGAGTGAGACTTAGGAGGGCATTTTTACGCGTGTGGTGCATGCCTTGGTACGGTGATGCATTGAAGGTTTGCATGCATGGAGGGGACGTGGTCGATGGGGACGCAAGACCAAGAAGGGGGGTGGCGAGATTGGGGAGAAAAATGTACTGAGGAGATGAAGCAACTCGGTGACCAGTAGGAGGAGAGGGAGCATAAGAGGTTGACGCCTGAGTGGTTAGCTGGGAGGGTTGGAGGATAGCCTCAGAAATCGCGCACAAGGAGTAGTAAGGTATGCTTGCAAGTATCTTCTAAGTTGGTGAAGCATCAGGCTGGTCTGTTCTCCCTTTGCAGTGCTATTCTGTTTTGCTCTGGTAAGCCACCTTCAAGAATAGAAATTGGTAAATGGCTACAAGAAGAGATATTTCATGAGAATGTAGTTTTGCAGGTCTTCTATTTAGGAAAAGGTTTCTACAATGTTTTGTTCATCAAAGGGCAAATAGTTTATGAGCTCTTTGCTAAAGCCCCCTTATTTATGAATCATAAGATAGTTCATGCAATGCCTTTTAGCCCTCTTTTTGACACAAATAGAAGTCTAGTGTCCGGTTTGGATTGAAATAGTGGGATTACCACCCTGGTTGAGACCTGCGTTAAGGGAAATAGCGACAGCTGTTAGCCCGGTGTTGTATGTTTCTAATGATGATCTGTCAGGTAGGCAAGCTAATAGTGTGTGTATTTCTTGGAATACATTAGATGAAATTCCTAAAACTATAGAAGTGGATTTAGGGGAGATTAGGAAACTTGAGCTTCCTCTCAGATTTGGTACATTCCCGAGAGATGCGGGGGGTTTGGCCATACTGCTAGAAACTATGTAGGATCATGTCAAAATAAAACACAACATGCCTACAAAAATAGTGAATAAGAGGGACAAAGAAGGGAATAAAGGAAAAGGCGTTGTAGTAGGGAGCAATCCTGAGCCATAGGGTGAATTGGGTTGGAAGAGAGTCAAAGGTAAAGTTAGTGTTAGGCAGGCTAAGGAGGAAGCAAGGAAGGGTACTATTGGTGAGGGCTCCAAGATCAATTCAGGAAGCAGGACTTCTAGGAGTGGGAGTCCTATCCTTTATTCAAATCCTTTCAATCCTTTAGGTGAAGAGGAAAGTGAGTCATCATGTGTCCAAAAATTTAATTGGCAGGTTGATGAAGCATGGAAAATGATTTAAAAAGAAAATCAACCTAGTGGGGGGGAAGGGAAAATAGATATGGTTCCTGAGACTACTTTAACATGAATAATACTTTGAGAATCTCTGGATGCACCTGGAACGTTAAAGGTATTAAACATAAAAGTAAGAGTTCGGCTTTTTGGGATTTAATAAAGGAGTGGGATCTATCTATCTATGCTGTTCAAGAACATAACCTTTCTGGGCCTAAGTTGCTAAGGAGGGATAAGTTTAGGGATTGGACTATGTTATATGGGGGGTTGGTTGGAGGATATAGTGGGGTTATGCTCATTATTAAAAACTCTCTAAAGCCTAGTATAATTGCTAATCATCCTAATGGGAGAATATTAGTGGTAGAAATTTTGGTACAAGAGGAGAGGGTATGGCTGGTTAATCTGTATGGGGTTCACAATCAAAAAACAATAAGTGAAATGTGGGATTGGATTAACAACGTGAATATTCAGAAGTAGTGTGTTATAGTGGGAGATTTCAACATGGTGGAGAGATAGAGGGATAGATGTGTGGGGGAGCTCTATGTTGATGGGTCATGAGAAGAGGCAGTGGGAATGGGAGATTGGGGGTTGGATCCGGGGCATACTTACTTCAGTCTACAGTATTTTGGATCTTCAACTAGACTAGATAGAGTGTTATTCAATCAATAAGCTGCTTGGGTTCCTCATACCCTTAGGATCTCAATAGACTCTAGTACTGCATTATCTGATCATATGCCTCTCAGATGGAGTTGGTACACCATGGGATGGGATAAGGATGAATTGAATAGATTTCCAATCAGGAAATTGAGAGTCAATAATTCATTGTTGAGAGAGGAGCTGTTCAGATCACAAATTGAAGAAGCTATAGAGACGTTGAAAGGAGTGCTACACAAGGGTCTTGGAGACTCTTTGCTAATGAGATGCAAGGGATAATTAGGAGAGTGGGTAAATTGAGAGTTGAGGAGAAGAGGCAAGAAAGAGGGAGATGGAGTGATCTTCTTGGACAATTACAAAAAAAGAAAAGAAAAGACAGAGACTAGGAAATTGTCTAAAGAAGAGGTTATTTGGTATTTTAAATGTCAAGAAGCTGAAAATTGAGGATGAGAAATGCTATAGGAAAGTTGAGAGTAGAGATAAATGGAAAACTATCAATATTAAGAAGACACCTGAGAGGTATTTGTTTAGACTGAATGAGGCTAAAGGATGCAAAGAAGTGATGGGAAAAGTGTTGGATGAGAATGGACATGAGGTTGAGGGTATTAGGATGATAGCTGAGAGATGGGTAAAATTTTTGGGGTCTACTCTTAGCCTAGGAGAGGACAGGTCCACAAAGAGATATCAGGCTAAAAACAAAATGCTTGATTTAATCAATAGTAGAATTGATCCCGACAAGGCTAGATGGTTGGAGAGGGATATTGAAGTTGATGAATGTTGGGATGCCCTTCAAAATCTGGGTAAGGAAAAATCACGAGGTTGGGATGGGCTTTCTGTAGATTTCTTCATAGCTTTCTGGCCCTCCTTGAAGGATATTGTTGGGAGAATTTGTAAAGAAGCTTTTAGAATAGGCAATTTGGATAGGGACTTAAAGGAGGGATTAATCAAGCTTATTCCCAAACAGTTTGCTTGTGAGAGATTTAATCATTGGAGACCAGTTGCCTTGATGACTGTGATCTACAAAGTTCTAGCTAAAGTTATTGCCATCAAGATTACTCCTATTCTCCAGTATATTATCTCTAAGAGACAACATTGCTTTATCAAGGGAAGGTATATATATGATAACATATATGCTACAATGTTGGGCAGAGACTTGGCTTTGAGGACAAGGCAGAATTGTATTATGATGCAGTTGGATTTAGAGAAAGCATATGATGTAGTTGGATTTAGAGAAAGCATATGATAGAATCCATTAGTCTTTTGTTGCCTGAGTGATGGAGGAATTGGGGTTTGGGATGAGAATGGCTATGTGTATATATACCCTCACTTTTGGAGGTCAATCTAAGTTGTTGCTGAATGGCAGGGTTGTTGGAGGGTTTGAAGTAAATAGATATGTGAGAGAAGGTTGTCCTCTTGCCCCTTTATTGTTTGCTATTGCTTCTCACCCTTTGATTGTGGCCCTGGAATATGCCTCTATGGAAGGAAGAGTTATTAGTTTGAAGCTGAATAATGGGGAGCAAGTGATAATACAGTGTTTTGCTGATGATTCTCTCCTATTCTTGCAAGCAGATAATGAGAATGTCAGGAGAGCATTGGGGATCATTCAGGATTTTGTTGATGCCTCAGGATCAAAATGCAAGTGATAATACAGTGTTTTGCTGATGATTCTCTCCTATTCTTGCAAGCAGATAATGAGAATGTTAGGGGGATCATTCAGGATTCTGCTGATGCCTCAGGATCAAAATGCAATATACATAAGTAAAAAATCATAAGTTTATCTGAGGATAATGACTTTGATCTTGAGAGATGGGGCTGTAAGTCATCAGAAGAGGACATATATTTAGGCACCTTGGGGTACCATTTGGAGTGGATGTAACTAACAAACAACTTACTAATTGGGCTCTGGACACGTTTCAACAGAAACTTAAGAAGTGGGAGGGTATTAGAGTTCCATTTCATGATAGAGTAGCCATCTGTAATACAAATGCCTATATCATGTTTTTATGTCCAATATTAGACTTTGGGAAAAGCCATTGGCAGAAAATTATAAAATCCATCAGAGGGTTTCTATGGAGGAATGGCAACTGTGGTAAGAACACCCTAGCTTGGCTAGCGTGGGATAGAGCTTGCATTCAGCTTGGGTATCAGATTTCATAGGAGAAATCCTCCTTTGTGTTTGAGGATGAGAGATGGGTATTGATTAATGATCTTCTGAACAGGGTATGAATGTATAAACTGATGTATAAACAGATGTAGGGCTCTGGATATTTTGATGCTAAAGGCTCCGGTTACTTTGATGTAAAGGATTTCAGTTTATATACATACATACATATATATATATAACTATTGATCAAAAAAAAAGTGATGGCATCTAATTTCAAGTACCCTCCCTCACGTAAAAAAAAAACAACCTTCACTTTTACTTAAAAGTTACTCTCACGTTATTTAAAAAACAACCTTCACTTTTAAGTAATTATAATTACCCCAGTAATAAAGCTAAGCTAAAACAGTGCATTTCACTATGCGTGTGCTCTCGCGCAAACCCTAGACCTGAAGAGCAGAAGAATATGGACGAAAGAGAAGAAGATCAGAGGGTGCACAGGAGCGCAGAGGAGCTTCAGGCCGCCATAGCGACGGTCCTCTTCTGCCACAACGATCCATCGCAGCTCCGCCTAGCAAACGAATGGATAACAGGTTTCCTTTCATCGCCAGTGGCATGGCCTGTTTCATTGTATTTGGCTTTCCCCCCACAGGGTTCAGGCCTTGGGTTTCAGCAGGAGGTTCGCTTCTTCTCCCTCAATCTCCTTCTCTCCAAAATCAGAACAGATTGGCTCAACATCGCTGCCGCAGACGCCCGCGAAATCTATGATGTTCTCTTGAGGCAGCTCCCCCTCAACCATCATGACATCGTCGTTGGTGCAAGGCTCTGTGTTGTTGTCGGTGCAGCTGCTGCCCTCGCGGGCGCGGACACCTGCTATGAGGTATTTGCAATGCCTAAAACCCTTATTTATCTTGGAGTGTACATCACTGCATTTCACAAAAATGAAAGGAGGATTCTCTTAGTTTTGGCCATGGCATTTTGCTAAATTAAAAACATCTTAATTTGGGGGATTTTTTAACACACAACCTATGGGCCGGGAATTGGATGGGAAAGCTTGCCTGTCAATTATGCACTCGTGACCAGTGGATGATGCTTTGACGGGCATTCATTGGAAATAATGTCTATTCATTGATGCCACATCATCTTGTGTTAGTCTATGTATGTAAGCAATCACAAGCAAGCGTTCAAGGTAAAGTTTGCTAAAGTGTTGTGTGAAGGCTTTTCAAGAAAGGGGTCAAGTTCTTTGCTTCAATTTTTACCTATATGGACTCATGAGAGATGTTGATATGGTCAAGCTGATTCCTTTTCCTTGCTTTTTTTATTATTTTTTTCTTACTTACTTTTGAGGTATTTTTTCTCCTTCCCCACCCTTTGGACCTCCCTTTTTTTACTTGCCCTTCTTCTTGTCGCTTCTTGGTTAGTGCTTGTTCTTCAAGATGTGGCTGCATTTGCCACCTTGATTCCCCTGCCCCCCTTCGGAGGACTGCATGGCAGGTGTTCCATCTTCCTTGACCAAGGTTGCCCTCAATTGTCTCTATTTTGATGTAGACCTCTAGCTTGTGACTCGTCCTGGCTTTTGTGGAGACACACCTCCTTAGGTTTGCAAGTTTGTCCCTAGCAGATCCACTTGCGGCTAGATCCCAGAAGACCTCTTGTGAGCCATTTTGTGCGATGATCAGGGGTGCATTGTCAAGACGTTGACCGTCATTGGGGAATGAGGTGCGTTGTGCCTTTGTGTACTTTGTGAGATGGAGGCATGATTTCTCTTCGGATTTTGACCCGTCAAGGGTGTGTTTGGCCTCCTAATCATGGTTTGCATCGTCGGCCGCCTTCCCAAGGAATATTTCAAGCTCCCCTTGATGATTGGGAAAATTATTGGCCATGCTGTAGAGCACGCTTGGCTTGATCATTCCTCGGGCAAGAGGACTCGCTACCCTTTGAGTACTCATAGCCTCTTGGTTAATCTTCCTAGACATCTTGCAATTCCGTGGTTATAGACAACTCTGAGTTCCTTCAACAGATTGAGTTTCCTAGCATACTCTTGGAATGTTTCAAATGCTGCCAGGTGGACCGCGGGCCACTCTTGTCCCATCATTACATTAAGGTTGGAAAGATGATGCTCACTTTGCAGCCCTACCCCCCCCCCAACCAAAAAGAAAAAAAGAAAAAAAAAGAACACGGGGGCCTCGAGGCCTGTGTGGGGGCGGTGCCTCATCCCAGCAGGCATAGAAGTAACAACGTATTGCCTTAAAGCAAGATTGGTAGACCCTTGTCGAGGCATGTGAGGAAGACAGGCTACATGGAGGGGGCAAATGACACATTAGGCGTGGAGCCCTGGGTAATGATTCCCATGGCAAATTGTTACTTGCGTTTATCACAAGATACTCTTATGGATTTGCCAGAGGTAGAGCAATTAGCGAGCCAAGGGGCCACTCCCACCACCTCTATATGTAGGCCTCACATCCCCCCTACACATCTAGAGGGTCACTAGACTGACCCCACCCCCTCCCCCCCTCTTCCAATCCCCAACACCAGGTGGAGGTGGTGACATCATACGTGTACCTAGGGGTTACCTTCTCTGCAGCAGCCATGCGCTTCACCATGGGTTCAGCAGCCAGAGCCAGATTGATACAGGGATATGTAGCATTTGCCATTGGCTATGCTAGAGAGACAGTACCACCAGGCGCATTTTCAGGAACCCCGGACGAAAGGGTGGCTATTTGATACATTAGTCACAGCGGCACTGATGTATGGAGCAGCGGTATGGGCGCCAGGACTTGCTACCCATTGGTGGACACAGATAGAGAGACCACAGGCCCTCATGATGGCACGCATGATACGCAGCAAATCGTCAGTACCCCGGTCCCCATGACATTATCCGAGCAGAGTTTGCTGCGCCTCCTATGATGGTAGAGGCCATATTCCAGACTATATGCCTGCTAGACAGATTCAAAGAGATGCCACAGGATAGATTGTCATACAGAGCTTTTGAGGCATCTAGACAGCTGGCTGAGGCAGGAGACAGAGGATCATGGTATGCACAGGTCACACATTGGTTCTCACAGCATGGTCTAGACATGGATCATCTACCACCATTCCAGTATGACAGGGATGCACCACATATCCGTCTCTCTCATAGTGAGAGGAACAGAGTATTGAGACAGGACCTATGGCAACTCTATACACGAGAGACATGGATATCACCTACACAGCCTCTTCCACCAAAGATGCTATACTACAGAGATCACTTCATGAGTATCATTGATGATGGATTTATAGAGAGGCCTAGATACATGGAGGGCTTTTTAACACACGGCTCTCGAGTAGCTATTGGTCAGCTTAGAGTCTCATCACATCGATTGGAGATCGAGACTGGCAGAGCAGCACGGATCCCCCGAGAGGAGAGGGTATGCAAATTGTGCAGAGAGGAGGTGGAGAGTGAGGAGCATTAGGTATGCAGATGCAGAGCATATACAGCCATCAGAGAGAGATATCCCATTTTATTCAGAGAGCCACATTCCCTACGCCAGATCTTTGAGGCAGCAGACCAGCGCATACTAGGGAGATTCATTCTAGACATACAGCGTCACAGAGAGACATCATTACAGGCTCAGACAGCTCCAGAGGGGAGACGACAAACACAGATTACTACATTTTTTTAGAGATCCACCCCTCCTAGCCCCTACACAGCAGGGAATTACTCTCCAGAGAGCAGAGACACTTGGAGCCTGCAGGAGACAGAGGACACCTGGCTTTCGGACACCACGCGTATACCAGAGAGAGATGACAGAGATCAGAGCTCAGTTTCACAGAGAGGGTGCAGAGCGACTGGCTCGCTTCAGAGCAGACCCAGGCATGTTCTTCAGGGAGCTGTGGACACCCCCTTCATTGATGTATACCATTCTATACCCCCAGTATGGTACAGGATGGAGCTAGCTAGGTTGCATATCATGATTGTATACTCCATACATATAGCTTTGCATTCTCCTAGTAGTAGAGCTCCATCACCTCCCCCACTCATTGTACTTATTGCACACCCAGATTCAGCTTTTTTAGTTCAGTACTTTTTCATTTTGTTGGGATGACAGAGGATACCCCACATAGGTACACTGATTTGTCTCATAGGCCGAGTTCAGTCTTTTGGAAGACGATAATAAAATCTTTCTTTCTTTCTTTCTCTCTCTCTCTCTCTCTCTCTATATATATATATATATATATATACATGTATATATATATATATATATATTATGCGTTTTGCTCTCTACAGCAGTTGTCTTTCATTTCCGCTATGCATTCTGACAGGTTCAAGCCACTGAACCTATGGTTGGGTGGTGAGTCGCTAGCCACAATTGATCGTGGTCATGCGATGCGTATGATGATTTCGAGTCTATTAAACCTTTTTGGTTCCAAGTCAAATAATCCTTGGGCATTGTTTGTGGAGACCTTACATTGGTATCAGAGCCCGGGTCTGATAAGTGCCAGTACTTGAGGCATGAAGGATGTGTAAGATAGTATTCTCATGTGGGCTGTTTTGGCAAGCAAGCCATGGTTTCTCTGCGTGGTTGAGAGTTCTGCAAGGAGAGAGAGAGAGAGAGAGAGAGAGAGAGAGAGAGAGAGAGAGAGAGAGAGAGAGAGAGAGAGAGAGAGAGAGAGTGCTATGAGAATCTCGCCGTCGGGTTGATGAGCAGTGACGGCCAAAGGCTGTGAGCATGTTCCAGAATCGGATTTCGCAGGCGGAAGAAGTCCCAGGTGATGTTTCCAAATTCCCTGTTGCTTGTTGATGGAACTCGCTTGCGCTGAGCATTAGTTTATATAGGATAAACTTTGCATAAGTCGGTTGAGGCGGCCGCCTACGTTTTTTCTTGGGGCCAATTTTTTTTAAAAAACGCCGCGTACTGCACGGATCAATACGGTATTGTTCGGTACTATACAAAAACGTACGTTATGGATCAGTACGTATGTACGGATGCAACTATGGTGTGTGCGTGTAGGAGGGGGGGGGGTGTGGGAGCATATATCCAAGTTCTACACCCACTATTGGGCACTGATGACGTTAGTGGGGATGTCGTAGTATCTAGTCCATAGTATGCATGATGGAGTTGATGGTTTATTGTCTTGTGGATGACTACCACGAGGTTATAAATTGCACTTTCTTATAAGGTGAATTTGGGCATGTTCCTGGATTCATTTAGGTATATATAATTAATAGTCTAGGGCTAATAATGGCTAAAAGCTTATAAATAAAGCGGGAGCCAATAATAGCTGGGTTATTACTATAGAAGTGACCTTGGAGTCACTTATTAGATGAGAGGTCTAGTAGTCATGTGGTGGCCTGGGGCAAACAAGGAAGCGTGTAGGATCTCGTGGCCATGGAGTGTAAGGTGGGTGGTTCGGCCTTGTGGTATGGGACACTAGGTTGGGGCCATCCGTACCATGCAGGCTCATGGTAATTAGACCTCTGGCTTCAGAGTGGTTTGAGGCACTGAACCTACGGTTGGGTGGTGAGTCACTAGCCACAATTGATCGCGGTCATGCGATGCGTACCATGATGCCGTGTTTATGAAATAGGGTTTCAATTCTAGGTCAGGTAATGAGGCCTTACATTGATGCTATGTAATTCATGGGTTTAGATGGTTTGGATTTAGTGTAAATGAAATGCCCTCTGTGGGAGCTCTTAAAGGGAGGTGCTTATTTGAAGTTTTGCAGTTTGCAGAAGCTTCGTGTTTGCTATGTGGGATATTTGTTTTGTTGCAAGTTTCCTGTCAGCCCCTGCTTGGAAGCTTCCGTATAAGGCCTAGGTGTGACATGTGAGTTTGATTGGAGTCTAGGCTGAATGCAGGTAGACTTAAGAAATGAAAATAATTGGTTGCTCGTTGTGACTTTTGATTGACTTGCTCCATCGCAAGCAAGGGAAACATACGGAGTGATACTAGAATGTGTGTAGAGACATAAACCATAGTCACATGGAATGGGCATTTTTAGACTCGGGAATGTTGGGGATGGCAGCATCTTCCTGTTCCCATTCCCATCCCATGTAACTCTATAGTCACAGGGAATGGCCATTCTCAATCTTGTTCCCTGTCCCCATTTCGCGTCCCATGTGACTATGACATAAACATACTAGAGCGTAAGATCCAAACTACTAGAATTCCAAGATGCCCAAGATTTTTCCAAAAGCACTACAAGGTACAAGAGTAGTAGAACAGGATTATGATGACGATATCTAGATGATTTACGGGACCAGTGTACAAGATTGGTGAGGAACAAGAACCAGCAAACTGGTAGAGGCACAGAGTCACGACTTGACACAAGACTGGAGCATTGGACAAGACTGGTTATAGAATCCCAATGCCATCAAAATGATGGGACATTTCAAGAAATGAACAAGACTGCTGCCATTATGACTGATTTCTTGATAACTAATAGAAGGATCTTTTTCCCAAGAAAAAAAAGAAGACACTGCCAAATGAACAAGAAGCCCGATGATTACCAGGAACTGCATTGATAACAGAATGCCGTAGACGAGATCTGACTGATGGAAGACGTTGCATGTATATAGATGAGACCGGAAATTCTGTTGAAGACAGAATGCAGCAAGAACCCCCAAAGTGGTCGCCCAGGAAGGACTTCAGGACATGAGAAGAGCACCACCACAGACTGCCGCTCAGGAGAGCTGGACATGACTGAACAGAGGTTGCTGTATGATCTGCACAGAAGAGGTTGGCTGAGCCGACTGTAAAGGTACGAGCAGCCTGTGTGAACCGGACGGCCTGCACTGCAGGTTGCCAAGCATGGGTGTAGGCATGCCGTGTGAACTGGGTGCAGGCTGTGCCTGCCCTCCTCGCCCGTTTGCACGCCACCGCTCAGCTCAGTGCATTTCTGGCGGCACTAGTGCAGGGAGAACCACTTCCGCCAGTCGAACGGGCAGCACTAGTGCGTGGAGAGCCAGTGTCACCTAGCCACCAGGCGGTGCTTGCTTCTCAGTGGGCAGCTCTCAGCCCACTTTGCGATTATGTGGACAGGGCACCTTTTCTCTGCTGTTTTGACCTCTTTCGACACATCATCCGACCACTTGCAGTCACATGGCCATTGTGTCGCCGTCATTGTCCAGTTCGTCCGCGCCCGTCGCCCACAGTGCCAGCGATGGGAAGCCACAGTAGTCGAGCAAGGGCACAAGGGCACAGGAGCGTAATGCTCTGATACCAAATGTTAACTCAAGAGAGATTGGATCATGGCGGGAGTGCACACAGAAAACGAAGCTTTAATAATGTTTAAACCTAAACTAATAAAGTCAGATGCACGAGAGAATACATCTTTGCAAGTTTACATCATAATAAAAGTCCTTTTATAGGAGGAACCCCCTTTACAAGGTGTGTGCACAGGCTGCCACCACATATGCCACATGTCTAGATGTGGTGCCAGGTGTCCCTTATTGGTGGCACCTTGACACATCATCATTGCTTACATAATCTAAGGGGCTGTTCCTATGTATAAAGAACCTACACACACTTAGTGTTTGTTCACACATCAGAACCACTTATTTCAGGCCTACTTCATACACTTTATATTCAAGACTCCTTTTACATTGAATTTCCCAACAACTTTATGCATGGTATATTTGAGGTTTTTTTCTGGCCTGGAGGTTTAAACTAAGCTAAAGTGAGGCCTTCTGCTTTGTTGCAGCTAGTAGCAAATGTTGTGGGGGAGTCCAAACTGGAATTAGCGCTCAAAATTGATTTGTTAACTGCACTTGCAGAGGAAACGTTGCATCGAGGACGTAACCTATCATGGATGGTTAGTGTTTACCCTCAGTGTTATCTAGAATTGTTTTTATCAAATTGATGTCGTTTCAACCACGGTACTTACTGCATCCTTGGAGATGATGTGACTCTGACTGTTGGTCTTGATAGGTCAAAGACTGTATGGAGGATTGCTGCCCCCAAGTGCTCATGTTTTTGAATGCAGTTGCCATGTCATGTGGACAGAGTGAAATCTTGGGAAAAATATTTACCTGTTTTGAGAGATGGTGAGTTTTCCTAGCACATGTTGTGCCCATGTTTGGTATCTCCTGTTTGTGAACATTCTTGTAGCCATTACATGTAATCTGGAGTGCCCTGTATGGGTTTCCAGGATTCCGGCAGGTGTTGTGTTATCAGAGCTTTATACAGAGTATGGCTCACTCTTTACATCCTTGTTAGAGGCATTCAAGTCTCCCATGGAGGCTGTCTTCCAGCCTGCGGTTTGGGCACTTTCGGAACTAGTGTCTCAAGTGGATATCCTGCCTGGCAGAGAAGCAGCCATTCGTGCTTTGATCAAAAGTATTTTTTCTCCCCATAAATAGCGCGTGCACGTGTGTGTGTGTTCCTCTTTTTGCATAACGCATCCAATACATTTTGGCTTGAAGGCTTCTTCCTTGTGTTTTTTCTCTGCTGTGATGTTTGGAATTTTTCGATTGGTATATTGGTCTCTGTTAAGTCGGCAGCTATTCTTGCACAAAAGTGGCAGTATGATACAGCTGCCACAGGACATGGCATAGATCAGAACGGAGGAATTTCCGTGCGTGCGCGAGGGCTTTGCTTGCTACTCGGTGAGGTAGGGTCAATAGAAGGGGCGCTCCTATGCAGGTCAGGGATTGATGGTGCAAACATTCTGGAATGGCTTGTTGATGCATCTAGAGGTGGTGGTGGATTGGGGTTGGAGGGAGCCCTGATGGCAGTCGAAGCGTGGCCTCGTCTAGCAACTATCCCGCATGCAAGGCGTGGGGAGCTTCTCCAGCCCTCAATCTTTGGAGCCGCTGCTCAGGTCATTCCCTTTTTCCTTTTTTTTTTTTTTGCATTCATAGTCTTGCTCTTGGAGGTTATCTCAAGTTTTTCCTCTCAAGTATGCAGGCTATATTGCAAGCTGCAAAATACCCTCCGAGTTTTGAAATCTGGGATGATCTCTCGCTTGAGGAGGAGAACTTCAACAGGTATCAAGTGCAACTGGGAAGCTTTGAGTATTTTTTTTTCCATCCAAGGTTGTTCGGATGTGTATATGCTCATTAGTACATGTGATGGCAGGTTTCGTGCCAACATTGCAGAGAGTGCCTTGATTGCAGTTTTCAAGGAGCTGAATGGAGCGTTTTTATCTCTTATTTTAGAATTTCTGAATGGGGCAGCCTCCTGGCAAGATGCTGAAGTCTGTCTCTTTGCCACTGCATCTATAAGCAAAGAGGTGATTGCTGCTACAAAACATCAAAACCAAGGGGTGGCATCCTACCTGAAAGCAGTTTACACATGGCTGCTTGGATCATCTTATGAAACAGGTGATTTTTGTATTTTTCTCCTTCATGGGTTTGTATTGTTGCTTTCTACTTATTTATTTATGGCTCAAATGAGTATCATCACAGCATGTTGATTTAGCTTAGGGCCCAGGGGTCCCTGCAACTAACCTTGCAAGATAGTACCCCCTGAAATTGCATGAGTATCTGATGGGCGTCTAGCTTTGCCAGCCTTTCACAACATTTTTACATCCAACCCAACCCCTTAGCAGCCACTCCATTAATGCCATACCAACATTAGAGCTTTCCTTTCAAATCAAACATGGATTCAACCTTGAATACTTGTGTTCTTGTCCTCAGCCTACCTGCTGACGAGGCCTTAAGCAAGGTTGTAACATCACATGCTAGTGATTCCTTGGGAGCATGGACTTGATGAGGGCTGCAACCTTGCAGATTGTGTGAACACACAAGAGGTTGGGACAAAGGAACACCCCATGCTTGGTAGATGGGAAAACTCTTATCATCTCCTATCCAGATAGGGCCTTTAATATGCACAAGAGATTTGGTAACACTGAGGATTATAGATGCATGGTACGCTATCTACATGAGATGTGATGACATTGACTCCTGAGACATGCCAAACTGCTCAAACTTCTTTTTACTTATAATCGGATGTGCTTTGCAGGTAGTTTGTACAGGCAGAATGAAAAGTTTATGGAAACGTCTGTTCTCTTGCTTGAAAGTTATGCGGAATGGACTGCAATTGAAGGAAGTCTGGTACAACACTCTCTCCAGTATGTGATCAACACTTTCTCTATCAGCGCAGGTGAGGCTAAGTGAGGGCTTGGAAGTCATGCACTATTAATTGTCTACGCAAGGTGTACTGGGAAATTGCGGTGTCTAAATGCAGGGATATTTTGTGAATCAGCAGTTCGAATTGAAGCAGCTTGTGCCTTGAAGGAATTGTGTTATAGAGCTGCTCCATTGCTTGCCGCCACATGGCCTGTAGATACATTAATAGGAAGCTGTGAAGCAGCTTTATCTGTGCCTACACAGTTGCTCAAGGAGCAAGAAATGCAGGTGCAAGCTGCAGTTGTGCAGGGACTTGCTTCAGTTATTGCAGTTCTTCCGCCTGGTGATGCAGAGAGGGCTCTAATGCGGCTAACTTTTGGTGCTATTTCCACTATCAAAGAGATAGCGATGGGCAAGGTAATCAAAACAGATGGTATAAATTGATTCTATTCTATTGTTATCATGGATCGATTCTTAAGCCTTCGATGTAGACGTTCTGAAGATGAGGGTGTTGATGCAGGGGAATAAAGATCAAATGGCTGCTGTTTTAGAGTCAGCTTTAAATGTGGTATCAGGTGCTGTTGAATATGGCCTGGGAGATGGTGGGCAAATGCACCCAGCACTGCACTTGTTACAGGACATTTGGCCAGCTCTAGAGTCTCTGACAATAACCTGGGCTGCAGATGGGGTTGTTGCTGCAGCACTATGTAACTTGTGGGGGACAGTTGCAAGTAAAATGGGGGTGTCTTTTGTGGAAGTCCTACCTGGCATTATTGTTGCAGCATCTTCAATGTTTAAGCTGCATAGAGTTGCAGCTCCTTTATCTTGCTTATCAAAAGTATGTACTGCAGATTTAACACGTGCTTTGTGAGTTTTTGTTGAAACTAGCTATCTGTTCATCTTAGCACTAAACTAGGAAGAGAGAGAGAAAGAAAGTAAGAAAGTTATAAACGTCTACAAAAGGCCAAAATGACCTATGAGACCAAAAGGTTACATCATGTCCATGAAATACATCATCATGGGTACTAAAAATAAATATCAAAGAAAGTAATAAAAGCTGAAATGTCACATCTGATCCCAAAACAAAAAGTGTCCAGCTCTCATATCACCCAAAAATATCCCACATAGGACGTTGCAACGTGGCACCGAATGTACTAAAGCTGGGCCGGCGGGAGAAAGTCTTGTGGTGGTGGGAGATGGTGGCTCTGATCCTCCTGTAGTGACGCGGCCATGGGCGGGGACCACGAGGTCGAGGGCAGGGACCGTGAGAGAGAGAGAGAGATTAACGTCTACGGAAGACCAAGGGAAATCTTAAATTGGGACATTCCTAAGACCGCCCAAGAGATCCGCTCATTTGTAGGTCTTTGTGAGGCCTATAGTACCCATGTCCACCAGTTTTCCAACCTTGCAGCACCTCTTGCCTACTTGCTCAAGGGGTTGAAGACTCGCAAGCAAAAAGTCTCAGTTACAGGCAAGGCGCTTGATGCATTCCATGCACTCCAGAAAGCCGTCTGAGAAGTGCTTGTATTAAAGTTAGCATCTTGGGATGAATCTTTCGAGGTCATTATCGATGCAAGCAATGTAGCCATAGGTGTAGTTCTCTAGCAGGACAATAGACCCGTGGCATATTCCAGTAGAAAGTTGGATGTCGCCAAAAAGAATTATTTGGTATATGACAAAGAGCTTTTGGGTGTGATCACAACGCTCAAACATTGGAAGCCTTTTCTTTATGGACAGGTCTTCACAGTAAAAACAGACCAGCAAGTACTTAACTTCAAACCATGCCAAGTGCCCAGTGGAGTGATCGACAGGCCAGGTGGAGTCAACTCTTCCAACAGTTTGGAGGAATGATTGAATACATCCGTAGTAAGCATAAGCTAGTAGCAGATGCTCTTAGTCGAAAGGCCAGCATCCAGGCAATCCAAGAATCTACCATTCTCGAAATCATGGGGAAGGACTTAGATAGCATGAAAGACAAGTATGACAACTCCCTTGAGTTTGGTATTCAGTATAATTTGGTCCTCACTTCTGAGCGTGGCCATTATTCAGTACAGAACGGTTGGTTGTTCTTCAAGAACTGCCTCTGTGTCATTCGGGAAAAGCAATCAGCTCTTCTCCATGATGCCTATGACTCCTTAGTTGGAGGACATAGGGGTACCAACAGTACCCTTTGAGAAATTAGAACGGTCCTTTTATTGGCCAAAGATGAGGTGTGATGTATATTCACATGTTCAAGCCTGTAAGATTTGTCAAGGAGTAAAGGTTCCACATACAAAGAAGATTGGTTTACTTCAATCTTTGCCTATCCCCCACGGACCTTTCATCGACATATCTATGGACTTTGTAGGGCGTGTACTAGCATCCACCGGATCCCGTAACAGTCAGTGTTTCACCATTGTGGATCGCTTCAGTAAATTTTGCATGCTTATCCCATGTAAGCATACGGCCACAGCTGAGGACGTAGCCGGTCTTTTTCTCAAGCATTGGTACCCAATTTGTGGTTTGCCTAGCACCATCACCTCAGATAGAGATTCCAAGTTTATCTCGCATTTCTGGAGGGCATTATTTGAAAACTTTGAAACTAAGTTACAGTTGTTTAGTGCATTCCATCCACAGACAGACGGCCAGACAAAAATTTATAACTAGTTGACCTTTGATGTTCTCAAGTCATATTGTCATGACCAGTAGTCCAAATGGGAACATTATCTTCCATTGGTCCAGGCTATCTTGAACGACACTCATTCATCTAGTGTCGGATGGACTCCATATGAAGCAGCCTTTGGTCGTCGTTTCTCTTCTCTTTTGATGAGATTAGTGTCTCCATTTCTAGAGGCTAATAAGACCATGGAAGTATTTTCCGAGATCATTGAGTCAGTCAAGGACCGCTTGACCAAAGCACAAGAAGCATATAGCAGACCGGCGAATAAGTCTACACGAGATGTCCACTTCAAGGAAGGGAATTGGGTCTATCTGCGTATCATGAAACAAAGATTGAAACAAGTGGGCAAACGTTGTTCGAAGCTTTCATTCTGTAGTTTTGGACCTTTCCCAATAGTCAAAAAGTTAAGTGACGTCTCCATGAAGTTAAAATTGCCTAACAGTTGGATAATGCATGATGTTTTCCATGTTTCTTGGCTAAAACCATATGTTGGACCAGAAGTGTTTGATGTTTCAGATGAATAGCAGCCAGATGTGGTAGACGAAGTAGAAGTCATCGAGCCCGAGCAGATCCTTCTTCATCGTTGGAAGCATGGTTCCGATCGACGTATACGTCAGTTCTATACGAAATTCTGAGTTCGAGGTACCCACGAAGCCATATGGCTAGACGAGGAATTCTTTCAAGAGTACACCCAGTTGTTGGCGGACTACTTGGAAGCCATGAACCTGCTGCCAAGCTACGTAGGAGAGAATGTTACATGCACTCTGCACTGTAGTGCATGGTGACAAACTGGCTCATCATCATCAGTGCAACATTATAAGAGTATTAGTAGCATTTAGGATGATATTTGTTGTACGCCATGATCCCATTGTAATCGTCAGTCCAAGATAAGTCAGGCACGAGCTATGTAGGTCATTCTCAGCCATAGCAAATCAGTCAGTCAGTCCAAGTCCCTTAACCCACTTGAAGAGACGCATTCATGCATGTACAGTCAGTAGAAACCTTAGGGTTTGCATTAGCAAGCATTCTGCATATTGCATAGCATTCATTCATGGCATCTAAACCATTGCAGAAACCCCAGATATCATCTAGTATATTTATCAGGATATTTACTAGGAATTTTTCCATCATTAATAGAAACCTTAGGGTTTGCATTAGAAAGCATTCTGCATATTGCATAGCATTCATTCATGGCATCTAAACCATTGCAGAAACCCCAGATATCATCTAGTATATTTATCAAGATATTTACTAGGAATTTTCCCATCATTAGTATTTTATACATCTTTTATGCATTTATTGTGGACATGAGCAGTCGGCCAGCTCTGTAGCCAGCCGACTGGCTCCTTTGGTCCATATAAATAGATTAGCATCATATTCATTATTTCATTCATCATATTTAGTAGTAGAGCATTCAGGCGCTTGGCATCTTCAGCACAAGGAGCATAAGCGATTGCAGTTTCAGCGATCATCCCTCAACGTTTTCCTCCTACAGCACTAGGCGCCTCAACGCATGAGCATTTAGCCACCCTGTATCAGCAAAACGCATCAGTTGAGCATTCACCCAGCAGTCCACCTTGCGTTTTCTACATCCATACAGTTTTCAGCATTCATCTACTCATCATTTTTCTCTAACCACTTGAAGGTAAAATGCAGCATTCATACTAGTCTAGAACAGTCCCAAATAGCCCCTCTCTCAGCATCAGCTTTGCATCTCCTTCTCCTTCCATTGGGAAGAGTGCATAGGCTCGAGATTGGACATCTTTGGTGCTTCTACAGCAGTGTACAGTTCAGCCCAACTCTTGGTCTTCAAAGGTCTTGCGTTTGGTTTATTGTCAGTCACACTGTCAGTCTCTTTAAAGATAATAAAGCAAATACTATCTCGGTAACGGGATAGGGAGCCCTTCAGTGGGTAATTCGGAACCCCATACGGTGTACAGTCTCTCTCTCTCTCTCTCTCTACATCTCTTTAAAGTTTGAAGTCTTAAACTGGATTGCTAAACTCGCGAAACTCAGGATACAGAAGATGGTGTGAGCATGTGTGTGACAGAATCCTCCAATACGAATACTTCCGCTGCATGTTACTTGGTGTCCTCGCTGCAAAACGGACCCACCATATATGCCTTGCGACAATTCTCCTGATGATCTCCCATCTCTTACTAGTCCCCGGAGACCAGGGCTTTGATGATCTATTGGGAGTGGGAACAGTATCAATCCTGCAGGAAGAGAGTCGGATAGCTTGTCCTCCTGTTGCCTCCTCATTGGAGAGAGCAGGGCTAGTCTTAGCCAACCAGGCTACTGCCTCTTGGTGACGTTGCACGGAATGGCCCATATTGTTGTGTAGAGGTGAAGAATCCTTTGCCAAACCTGTTGCACTTTGGGGCAGTCCCAAAGGCAGTGCCGCTGTGACTCCATGGGATGGCTGCAATGCACACACTGCGATGGCCAATCAATTGTTGACGGCGAGGCTATGGTGGGCTAAGTGCTGAGGAAGAGAGCGATCTTCCTTGGCCAATAGCTGTCCCATAGTTGCTTCCAAAGATGTCGGAGGAAGGGGGAAGAGATGTCCTTGGAGGACCAGTGAACTGCCGCGCTCTGGTCCATCCTAACTGTGTAGTGAAAGAAGGGGGTGGTCGGGCTCTCCGGGCTGAAAGGGTCTTGTCACTCCCACTTGCCTTGGTCCCATTGGACACGTGTCGGAGGTCGGCTCTTACAGATTCTGTGTAACTCTTAGAAAACGTGAAGCTTAGAAAGAGAGAGCCATGTCTGGCTCTTGTGAAGAAAAGCTAGGTCTAGGCAGATGATGTGGTTGATTCCTTGTTGAGAGATTGAGGAAATGTGCTAAGCTGTACACAAACGGGGAGAGGTGATCCCTCAGGAGACTGTGTGAATCGAACCAGCTGGTGATGGGAAAATACTAGTATGTATGATATCCCTCCTGTGCCAGGTGCTTAGAAGACTCAAGTGCCAACTGCCGGAGATGACTTGGCCAAGGTATGGTCAATCAGGATAAACCAATAGTTATTGGGTCCATGGGTCTCCTACTGTATAAACAGGGACAATGGTGTTATTGGTCCAAGAGGAAGGAAGGCCTTCACACGCAGCCCTACTAAAGATATGAGCTGGAATAGGTGCAAGGTGTTGCACCCATTTGCCATTCGGAAGTCTGCATAATCCTTGGTTCTATTATTGTGTAGCTGTAATAGGGCTCTAGTGACATTGCTTGAGGCTATGATGTCCAAGTTCTAGGAATGAGGGATTATCCAGTAACAGAGTGTTGTGCATTCTTGGTTTTGTCGGCAGTGCCTGGAAGGATGACATGGATTTGTGAGATGGCAGTAAAGCCTTTGGAAGCTCAAAGACTCATGGGAAACTACTCTTGTAGGCCATTGGGAGAAACTTGGGCAAGGGCCATGGGAACAAGGTTACAAGGCGGACACTTCAGTGTGTTTTTACAGTGACCAGTTTACATTCTTTCAAAAACGTCGGAAGACTTTGTAAAAGGGTGAATAGTTTATAATGAGGGCACTATTTTAATATTTGTGAAAAGGATTACACACAAGGGTGCCCAGATTTACATATATTGCATGTTTAGACACTCTATTTATGTTTCGATACACTTTTTTGAACACTCTTAGCACATATTTAAGAGCTCGTGAGCATACTTTTTGCGGGATCAACATCACTACAATTTTGTGTATTACTCCAGGCAGGCCTGTACACTTCCGTACAACATCTAGAGCTGCAACACTTAGTTTGTACCATAGTTATGAGAAATGGGGGAATGCCATGTTGGCAAGGGGGATGCAAAAGAAGGGGGAGGAGGCAGAAGAAAAGGGAGAGAAGAAACACATGAAGATGTAAGAAAGGAGCTGAGTGAGGAGAAGGAACAAGATAAGCTAATGCTACCCTGAAATTGGGGGTTTTGGCGGATTACTGGTCCACATGCTGTTTCTCTTGCCGTTTTCTGCTGTTTTCCCACCTGGGAAACATTTTTCCAATAGTAACGCGTTTTGGGCTTGTGCATATAGGGGTGCTGTTTCTGCCGTTTCCTGTAATTATGGTCCATACAGCTGTGCAACCTCAGCACCATTTCCATACACAGTGCTTGCTGCTGTACACATGGCTGTACAGATACCGTACCATGGGTAGAATCAGTGTTACTGTTTGTACCTGCCATGTGTACCTGCTTAACCAACAGTACTAGCTTTTTTATTGTTTGTACTAGCTGATTTGCCTTGATTTTGCTGTTGCTGCATCTGCAAGTACAGCAGGTATTTATGATGTATATTGTGTTTCTCTATTCAACTGAATTTCATATTGTATTTGAAGGCTTGTGAGTACTGTGGGGAAAATCAGTACCCACAGAGTGTTGGAATACTTCATCGGTGTATGTATTATGGGCACGTGTCAAAGGTGGTACTTGTAACATTGGATACGATATTTGGATAATCTGGCTGTCTCCATGTGGGGATCGGTCCATTCTGGTGCAGTATGGTGTCACCTGTGCATATCTCTTTCACAGTTTTGTGTTAAATGTGGCTGTGGCTATCAACAAGTGTTTAATTTGCATGAATAGTTAAGTGTGTAAGCCCATGCTTCGATTACATTGTCTGCGGCGAAAAAGATGGCGGATGTGGGATAAGTTGGGACCGATTGGGGATATTGTTAAGGTGGCGTGCTTAAGTCTCCCAATGTGATGGGTGTGAGCATCCCTTTTTCCTCAAGTATTTGTGACGCATCGGAGCAAAAAGAGATGGTATAGTTTTTCCTCGTGCTTAGCCAAACTCACTTCTTCCTACGGGTAAGGCGGGAAAAGGATCTTTGCATCATCATAGATTGAATCAAGGTATTGATGACAGTGTTATGTGGAAATATGAGGATGAGGGAGGGCGGGGGGAGTGTAACGATATGCTGAATGCTAGATATGAGTGATGTGGCCCCATGGGTGGTGGTGGGATGGTAAAAGCATGTGAAACGGGAGACCCCATCAAATAGTCCACAGGTGCTCGAGCCTCCTCCATGTGGAAAGCAAGTCAGGCCAACGGAACATCCCGTTTTAGAGTAAGAGATTACATGTAGTCCCCATCTCCACACCACACACACACACACACACACACACACACAGAGAGAGAGAGAGAGGCGTGATGTTTCATTCAGAAGAGAGCCGACATATTTTCATAAATTTGACAGGTAGTTGCTCTTGCATCGCTTAAACCTACCCCAGATTTGGAGAAGTGTTTGGCAGCTATGTTACTTGACATTACCAGCATGCTTGAGGGTTTGGATAAGGTAACAGACGAGATAGAGCTAAGGAGTCACGTTGGTAATAGCACAAGCACTTTGCAAAAAATGCAGGAAGATCTACTGGATATGGACTTTGGAAGCAGTTTGTGTATGATGTATGAGCTAGGGCGGAGCTTTCTTCAGTATTTTCCAGCTCTTCTTTTGCCATCTGGTGCTTTCTTCCAGATCTTCTCGTCGGCTACAGGTCAGAGCCTATGCTGTAGTCTCTATCATGATCGCAAAGATAATGGGTGTGCATACATTTCAAGCGTACTTTTACCCTCTAGGAGGTGGTGGTGTCAAAGGTTTACATGCATGGTGGTCGTGTTTTAATCCTTCAGGATAATGGGTGTACTTACATTTCAAGCTTTCTTTTACCCTCCAGGAGATGGTGGTGTCAAATTACAGGCATGGACATGTTTTTGCGCCTATCCTGCACTCATTCTCTGGCACTGATGGTATTTACTTGTTCTGATTATACCTTGTTGCAGGCTCTTTGAATCGAAAGGATCCAGATGTAGCATTGGTTGCAGCACGTTTTTTGTTAGAGTGCATTTTAGGTCCTAATGACAGCAGCATGAAAAGAGAGCAAAGGACTTGGAACCTCTCCCCTGACCTTATGTCTCATTTGGATCAAGTCGTTGGTTACTATGGGATGCTGATTGTTGAGGTAACCATGTTTTACTTTTCCTGTGTGTTTAGAGTATGCATTTTGGGTTTTTCTCAGAAATGTCTTCTATCTTTTACAGGCTGTTCTAAGGAGGCTTGCTTTGAGTGGGGTGGTAGAGTCCTTGAAGGAAGCTCTAGCTGATGTCCTTTACGGGCTCTGTGTGAGCTATCCTGCTCTTACAGAATCTGCAATTCGTTCCACACTAAATGCAGCTGATTTTCCAGGAAAACTTGGTTTCAAGTTGGAATCTGACGAGGAGGAGTTTCTGGGCACAGTATTCCGTCAGCCCCCTCATCCTAGAATAAGATTTAGAGGTATTATTTTACTTACCATGGAATATATAGACCAGTACTTAGTAATTTTCTTTAAGATTGTGCATGCCATAAAAGATGGAACATCCGCAAACTCAGATTACAAAGCAGCGCTTAAATAGAGCAATACGTACAACCCTCTCTCCGGCTCTTAAAGGGACTCTACAATGGTGGAGGGGGAGGAAAAAGCTAAATTGGAAGCCTGTAGTGGCATGAGGGATTGTCCGAGCCCATAGAGAGGAAAGGGCTACGGCTCCACGTGTGGATAAATAATGCATGCTTCTGTTGCATTCTGTCGGAGTTGCTGGTGAGGCGAAGAGTGTGGTGTTCGTCCATATATGTTGGCGTCGCGGCATCCTGGCATGCCAGATATGCCAGGTGGAGATGCTAATGACGCGCTCCCATCGTTGACATACCTGGGTCTTGGGAGTCCAGTGAGATGATGATGGCCATAATTCGAAAGTGTGAAAGCTGGAGGACAAGGCTAGTGCCATCCTCGTAGTGCAGCACCTCCCCTGCCCGAGTCACCTAGGTAACTGCTCCCCACGTGACAACTCTCTGCACAACCACCCTCCTCTACTTTATGTTGATGCTCCTCTTGCTGCCCGAGGCTGGAGCTTCACTGCACAAGTCTGGGATTGAATGAATGAGATGGGGGGCACTCAGGGCAGCTTTATGTAGCCTCCACATGGCTGGTCAGCCAGCCCTACACAAGTATTGCAAAAAAGGGCCTCTTGTTGACTAGTCCATAGCCCCTTTTGCTGGGTTTTTTGGGCACCCATATCTGCCTTTGGCCAATGCCCATGGCCCCTGTTGTGCACATTTGATCCTTTTTCACATTGCTAGTGACCTTGGACAAAAAGCTTTCACATGTGGACAAATACCTTCTAAAAGACCTCGACCACTATTCTAGGCACCCAATGAGAGGCCTAATAAGTGCTTGAATAGACGTATATCATTACAGGTTGCAAGTGGGTGACATCTGACTTGTGTGGGACTTGCATAGAGACTTTGACACTGACTTGACCCTAGACCTAGATTGTGCTTGGCGGCATGTCCCTGGACGAGGGCTCACAACATGTTGAGTGCCCATCCAAAAAGGAGTCCTAAGTATACTGAATGTTTATGTGCCTAGTACAGTAGGTGTGGATGTGACAAAACTGGTCCCAAACCTGACCCAAAACTGGTTGTCACCTAACCCAAAAGCACGAACACTTCAGGGATTGGTGTCACGAGCCACATATGTTTAATACCAACATGCATACTTAGCCACAAGGCACTACCTTGCCCGTTTACCTCCGGAGTCGCTTTTTGTCCTCACACCAATCATCTTAGCAGGACACCCACATTTGGCCAAGAGGGGTGAAGGTCTCGGACGACTGCCTTTGTGTGATGCGTCCCGTGGATGACTATCCACACATCCATAAACCTGTGTGGTACCTCCACATGCTTCCACAAACAAACATATGTAACACATGAATATAATATTCTAAACAAATAAGCAGTATTCTAATCAAAATACACCATATTCACATCAGAAGCAGTGTAAACCATTGCAAGCTCAATGAGACATCATAACTCTCCAATCGAAACTCCGAGCAAAGTTCAAACTGAGTTCCTCCAACCATAACCTATCCTTGCGAGGTCTTCTGAAGATTCCTATCTTCTTGGGATCAGCTTCAAATCTCGATTCCATAAGTTAATCCAGTCAACTTTGTTTAAGGTCGAATTTAATTTTATGTCATAAATCTCTAGGGATCTATTGTTCACTCTTCAGGATTTTTCTTCTCAAAGGTTCCTTAAATTATACCCATTTCAGTTGGTCATGGTTGACATGGTTAGATTCAATGTGGTTCTCGAACTATTCTGGTCTACACGAGTCATCTTTAATTTGGCAAGAGCCATCGTGCTTCTATCATTGTATCCTGCAACAGCAAAGTACTCATTCATAGAATCTGTCCAATTCTTGTTATCCTCACCTCAGAATGGTAGCGTCAGGATGCATAAACTTACTCAACAAAACTGGTCGTGAGCGAAGCTGCCCCCCCCCCCCCCCCCCCCCCCCCCCCCCCGCGCGCTGCCTGCCTGCATCCCCCCCTCTTCACCGCCCTACCGTCACACTCTGTACTGTCCGCTTGCGCCTCCCTGTAACACGCGGAAGCTCTGGGAGTAGCCCTAAACACCACTGAGAACATGCTGATGCAAAAACGCAGACAGAAGGGAGAGTAGAGAGAGAGAGAGAGAGAGAGCTGGAAATTCAGTATATTCATATGGTACAAAAAGGTACCCTAGTCTACAGCCCTAGGCTGCCTCATATAAAAGGTGGTAAACACCAAAACAATCCTAGTTCTTGACCCACACCCAAAGGGGGAGTGAATGATTAACACAATGAGCACATGTGCCTTTTATAGGCCTCTTGGACCAAAGGAGAACTGGCCGACCAGCAGTCGGCCAGCCGACTGGACAAAATCCTCAAGCATTGATGCGCCTGCAGCTGACAGCCCTCGGGTACAGCCGACTGTCCTGCAATGTCTTCCATTGTCCTTCTCCAAGTCCACACTTGCCAAATCTACACAACATGCTCCTAAATTCTGGTTCTATTCTGATCATCCCTTCTTTATCTTGTTGCCTCCTTAGGGTTAGCCCCTGTGAGAAGTATGTACATGTGTGTGCACATGACACTCCCTTCGCCTCCCCTTCCTTCTCACTGCCGCCCCCTCCTACTCCCGTTTCGTGCCCTGCTTGCCCCCGGCCCCCGCTCTCGCCCCCCTTTACTCTTGCCAGTGCGTTGGCCCCCCTCCCGACTGTGCTCCCCCCCCCACCTCCCCCTCTTCCTCCCGTTTTGTGCCCCGCTTCCCCCTCCCCCCTCAATCACCTGTGCCGCCTTTATCGCTTTCTTAACTTGCTACCCACCTCAGTTGTCTGCGCGCTTGCTCTCCCCCCCCCTCTCCAACCTATGCGTCCCCCTCCTGCTTGCGCTCCTTCCGGCCCTTTTTTGGCAACACCTACAGCTTGAGGGTTTTTTCTATTATCGGGCAAGTTTCAGCCTCTTCTGGTCTTCACCACGAGGACTCCATGGCAGCCACTCCGTCTCCCCCGACCGAGGCCGTCATTAGCTGCCTTTCGTTTTCTAAAGCGGACCTGCAGCTTCTTGCTGCGACTATAGCATCCCTAGGGGCCTCCACTCCGGTATGCAAGATTGTCGGTAGCCGTCCCACACGTGGCCAACTCAGAGATCTCCTTCAGGCTAGCCTCCTAGGTGTGCATGCAAAGATCGCAGATATTCATACATTGGGGCGTGGCTACTACCAGGTTGAGTTCGATTCACCAACGGCGTTTGATCTTGTCATGTGCACAGTGTGTATCTACTGTGTGCTACACGCACACAAGACTAGCTTTGAGGTTAGGGAAGCTTGGAGCTAGGCAGGTTGATTGACGAGCTGAGTTAGGGATAGACTAACAGGCGGGCACCCAAGTATGGACGGGCGGGCATCCAAGTGTGGACGCCCGATGACCGACCAAGAGCCTATAAAAGGGTGGCCAAGGTTAGTCATTAGTCATATAGAGTCTCGCGTGTCTTTGTGAGAGCTCTATGGTCAGGAGCCTGGATCTAGTGCAGACGTGCACCTGCTTCATGCAGCCAAGGCCGGCAGCAGTCTCGAGACCCGCAAGGGTAGCTTCGTGGCGGTATGCCCCATAGGATCTCCTCGTAGAACGCTCCTGGTACAATACTCGAAACCTGCAAACAAACCAAACAAACATAACGGGGGTACAGGCCTGCCTCACCTCCCAACCTTGACAGCCGTGGGAAGCCCACAAGTCTCGGTTGTCCCCACCGAGCCACGAGCTAAGCTAACTAGATGGACGTACCAACCAATCTCTACCTCGTGACGTCCCATACCACCACGAAGCTACCCTTGCGGGCCTCGAGACTGTTGCCGACATCGGTTGCATGAAGCAGGTGCACATCTGGACTAGATCCAAGCTCCTGACCATAGAGCTCTCACAAAGACACGCGAGACTATGAACTAATGACTAACCTTGGTCACCCTTTTATAGGCTCTTGGCCGGTCCACACTTGGGTGCCCGCTCGTTAGTCTATCCCTAACTCAGCTCGTCAATCAGCCTGCCTAGCTCCAAGCTTCCTCAAACCTCGAAGCTAGTCTTGTGTGCATGTAGCACACGGTAGATACACATTGTGCACATGACATACTCCCCTTCCTCTAAGAGCTCACTCCTGAGCTCACTAAAAAGCCAGGGTAATCTCTCTGAAGAGTAGTCAATGTCTCCCTTGCGGGCATGGAGACTGCTTCTGACCTCGGCTTCAGGCTTTCTCGTGACAGTCTACTTTCCAGGCCTCAAGAAGGAATACCTTCCTCGTCTCTCGGTGATTGGTGGTGCCATCGAGAGAGTGATGGATCCCCCCCCCCCCCCGAAAAAAAAAAACCCGCTGCCTCATCCCTCGTATGGGCAGTTGGGATCCCATCTCTCCGCATCTGTGTTGCCTCGTCGGATTCAGTGCCTCACACGATATCTATTCCGAGTCTTTGGGGCGACTCCATTATACAGAGAGTGGAGTATTCCGGCCTTCGAGGCTAATGTTTTATTTGCAGGCAGATGGGTCATCTGGCCAGAGCGTGCCCTTGGCGTCAGTCTAGGAGACTGCCCCCGGTGGTTCGCCCTCCTACTTCCCGCTCAGAATCTCACCAAGGGGCTGAGGGAGGAGCAGGTTCCGAGGTTGCGGAGCACCAGGTACCGACCATGGATGACCCATTAGCCGGAGAGTGGCGGACGGTTGGCCCCCGCCTGAGTCGCCGGCCGAGCACCAGAGCTGAGTGTCACCGTCGTGCACGCCAGGCTGGCAGCATGCAGGAGGATTCGGTTCTGTCAAAGAACCGTTTCGAGCATTATCACAACATCCGCCTACAGACAGGGGCTCCCTCCAGTCACGGAATCCTTCCCCCCGGTGGTTGATCCCTCGTCACGACTCTGCCCTCAGTGCCCAGTGGGGCCGGGTGACCCCTCTCTCTCTCCGTTGAGCCTTCCCTATCAGCCTTCTTCTCCGATGGATGCCTCTCAGCAGCGTCCCTCTCCAGCCTCTACACCTTCCCACTCCCCCTCGCCGCCTCCTCTCCCCCCCTTTCCCCACCCTCACCTCCGACTCTACTCGCAGTTGCTCCATCTCCCCCTTCCTCTTCTTCCGTGCCCACCCTCCCCCCCCCTCTCTCCAAAGTATTCCTGTCGGCCCCCTGCAGCCCTTGATCCAGAGAGGAGATAGCCGGCGAGCTCCATTCATCACCTGATTCATTGCTTCTTTGAGCCGGTGGAGATGACCATTGCGGCCTCACCTGAGTCTCCAGGCAGGCCCCCTAGGATCTTGGACGTGAGGGCTCTCCCACTTGAGTCTCCAGGCAAGCCCCCTAGGATCTTGGGGTAGCTTGTGGATTATAGTTTCTTCCGGTGTCTTCCAACGGAAGGAACAAACAGTTTTGAGGAGACCATAGTCCCTATTTGGATATGCGTGGTCTTCCACCACTCCAGACCCTCTACGTCAGAGAATGGCGTGATGATTTTCTCTTTCCCCTTGAGCGTAGCCCCTGGGACAGAGTGGGATCCAGAGTCGGTGGCCGCTACCATCCAGGGCTAGGCAGTTGAGCTATCACATCATCTTTAGGATCGCCGCATCACTGACGTTCTTACTCATCTATGGCCTCTGGCCAGGATGGAGCTTGGTGGATCAGCCCACAGAGACTAGGAAGGGGAGATGGTGACCTCCAACCTAGAGGTGTTGCTCTTTATGTTCATGCATACCTCTATCGCAACGCCTCTCCCCTTCTTACAGGTACCTTCACTGTGATCGATGGAGCACGGAGTATGCATACTCTCGCGCTCGAACAGAGTGGCAGTACATGGAGGGCAAGATCCATGCCTACTTGGTGCGACCTCACATCAGGACAGATTGTGACTATTCCCCGTCTAAACCCGCGTCCAAGACTCTTCGAGTGGAGGGCAGTTCCGATAGTTCACCTTACACAGAGCTTGATATGAGGATTGTCTCATGGAACATTCAGGGTTTAGGGGGGCCTCGGTGCTTTCATAGACGAGGCGTCCTTAGAGGTGAGCTTCAACGAGCTATGGTGGGGGGACCTATCGACGTTCTTTTCCTCCAAGAGCATCACCTTACTGAGGGGCGCACCCATCGTTGCGGGAAGATTTTACCAGATAGGAATCATGCTTTTTGGTCCCTATGCTTTGGCCCTTCAGGGATGCAGGGAGGAGTGTCTCTCTCTGTCAGTGAGCAGCTTTTGCCATCTGTGACATGATCAGGAGTCATAGTTCTAGGACGTGCTGAGTGGGTTACCATTCTGGTGGGTGAGGATAACGTTGGCTCCCTCAACATTTATGCCCCGAATAGTGCCGTAGGTAGAGCTATCTTTTGGAGCACTGTCCCCGACAGGCCCTTCTCCAGGCTGATTTTTGGTGCATGGGCGGTGACTTCAGTATGATAGAGGCAGCCAAGGACAGACTTGGAGGTGGCATGGGAGCGGAGTACTCTGCTTGGGAGGAGATGATATTGATTCTTAGGGGAGAGGACCCTTGGCATGTCCTAGAGTTTGTGCGTAGCCGTGGGAGTCTTATTTTCTCTCGATCGGATAGGTGGAGCACTGGCCCCAACCTTTCTCGGCTAGACAGGTTTCACATCAATGAATGGGCTTGTAGCGGCGGAGGTATGGCTAGTATTCTGGCAAGCACTACTTTCTGAGATCATGCCCTAGTTATTTTGTCCATAGAGGACCCATGGAGGCATGACACGCATGCGAGCTTTAGGATTCCAGACAGCCTCATTCAGGACCCCGAGATCTGCAGCTGGATTGAGCAGATATGGGTAGGACTGGACTTTTCCTCAGGCTTTGCAGCGTGCACTTTGGATGATGGCATGGGGGAGATCAATATTTTCTTACAGGTTGCAGCCCGGAGGAGATTGGAGGGATTTCGGGAGTAGGAGAGGAGTCTGAGGAGGGGCGTAGCCTCTTTACAGCGTCTTTAGGAGAGTTCCGTAGATAGCTCGTGGATTGAGAATCACATCGCTGTCGCCCGCACAGAGATTCGGTCCATTGAGGAGAGGAGGGTGGAGTACAGATATCATGCCAGGGCTTCATTCTGGACTCAAGCCGGTGACAGAGTTACTGGAGATTTCTTTGAGATAGCTACCCCCCATAGGAGGAGAGATGGTATTCGCAGGTTGCACGGCCAGGATGGAGCTATTGTTTTTGACCCCCCACATGTGAGCCATCGCCACAAATTTCTTCCGATCTCTTCTCACTAGTGCCCCTTTATCCCCCCAGGTGATGGACAACAAGAGAGTTTGGAGGCACATGAGAGAGGTACCTTGTTTTGGTCTTTCTTATTGACCCTTTCACTTCAGAGGAGCTGGCAGAGGCGGTGACAGCATTACCCAGGGGAAAATGCCGGGGGGAGGATGGACTTCTTGCCTCTTTATTTCTTCGCCATTGGGGCCCCATGGAAGGTGGCCTTCGCGTTGCCTTCAATGGGATTATTCTCATAGGTGCCATGCCAGAGCGGCTCAAAGAGGGCTTGATACATTTGATTCCCAGGGAGGGTGGTGACAGATTGGAGATCCGGTAGTGAAGACCCATCACCCTTCTAGGGACGGCCTATAAGATTTTGGCCAAGGCCATCAGCAAGCGACTTCAGCCTTTTCTCCCAGACTTGATCCACGACACTGAGATTGGTTTTGTTAAGGATCGGAGCATTCTTGACAACATCTTTACCTTTTGGGAGGCGACAGCTTTGGCCAGGATGTGGTAGCAGGACCTCATTGTACTACTAGACTTTGAGAAAGCTTATAACAGGGTGGATTGGAGCTTTCTAGAGGGCACTATGAGTTGGATGGGATTTCCGATGGAGTGGATTCGTGGAGTCTCAAGACTTTATTCAGTATCACACTGCCAGGTTCTCATTCAAGGAGCCCGAGGCAATAGATTCTCCCTTTTCCGCTCGGTTCAACAGGGCTGTCCTCTGGCACTGTACCTCTTTCTATTTGTTGCCGAGGAGTAGTTTTCTCTCCGCCCAGGAGACTTGACTTCAGGGATTGTGGCTTCCCCTCCGCACGTAGGAGCAGCTGCTGGACTTAGAGTTTGCAGACGACACAACAGCCTACCTTGTGGGAGATGTTGGGAATCTCTAGACACTCGCTGCGGCGATTGAGATTTTCTGCCGTGCATCATGAGCGCAAATTAACTAGCACAAGACGTGTGTTTTTTTGGGTAGGGTCAGCACTCGCCCGACTTTGCGACTAGTTGAGGCTTTCTAGTGGATCCCGAGGGGCACTCCAATTCGCTACCTCGGTTGCTAGGCTGGCATTGACATCTCTCCTGAGCAGCAGCTCGCTCTGCTTCTTCTGAGTATTCGGAAGAAGCTTTTATAATGGAGCTCTGCGAGGCTATCCTTAGTAGGCAGAGTGGTGGTGGCGAACCAGGTACTACTTGCTACCATGTGGTACATCACTTCGTGTTGGGCTTGCCACCATGTATTGGCCAGGTACAACGTTTGATCCAGAACTTCTTGAGGGCCGGAAGTGATGGGCGGCTAGCCAGGGCCAAGGTGGCATGGAGAGTGATCATTCAGCCACGTAGTAGAGGCCTCATTGATCCCACTATATAGAGCCGTGCTTTGCTGGGCAAGTTGATTGTCATAGGACTCCTACCCAGTGGTGAGCCTTGGAAGGACTTCCACTTGGCCTGGATTTCATCTCACACTCCGAGCCTTGGGGGCCCGTGGCCATAGAGTACTGGATGGATTTTCCCAGAGATGCGAGCCCGTGGTTTTAGCCTAGACATATTCGCAGCTAGTCTACTTCATGCTTGGGATCATCTCAGGCCAGCCCTCAGACAGTGTGATTGTGGATAGGAAGAAAGGTCCTCCACACTCCACGAAGAGCTTCCCACCATCATCTCCGACATCTGCTTCCCACCATCACCTCCGACATCTTCGACCGCCGTCACCGCCGATGCCCTCCGACCACTTCGACCGCCGTCACCGTTGGAGCCCTCCGGCCGCTCCAACGGCCGTCATTGTAGGTGCCCTCCGACCGCTCCGACCACCGTCACCGTTGGTGCCCTCCGACATCTCCGACGTGCTGGGCCAACTCAGATGGCACTCATGGAGGCAACACCTCTCTCCTTTGCCGAGGGATAGCGAGATCCTCTTGAGCACCATCTTCCTTTTCCCGACGGAAGATCTTTCCTCTACACTACATGATGAGGGTTGGGACTTCAAGGAGGACACCCGAGGAGGAGATAAGGGGAGCACTCTCTCAGCAGTGGGGAAGGAGGACATTCATTGCAGCACATTCTCACAGAGGACTCTCTCTTGTATCATTCTTGTCTACAGTTTGGTATACAGTGTTGCGCTCTTGTGGTGTTTTGTCTCTCTCTCTGTGTGAGCGAGGTGAGTGAGTAGTCAGTGGTGGGTGTGGTGTGAGTGAGAGGCCTGTAGGAGTACTCCGGTGCTAGGTGGTGGTCGGAGAGTACGGTAGACAGTGTAGAGCATAGGTCTTGCATGTCTAGCCTGAGGTCGACTCATCCTTGGTGGGTATACTTCCCTGAGAGGATCCATGCTCCCTTTTCTCCAACCCTAGTGTTTGTGTCGGTAGTCCTTGAGCTACCTAGCGAGGACCAATGGAGTCATCTACAGTCCTGGAGTTCCCTAGCGAGGACGGGCGGAGTCATCTACAGTGTTCTAGTTGCCTCAGAGGAGCAACTTCGGCAGCTCTTGGTTTGGAACCCCCTGATCCGTTTACCTAGTGGCCACATGCTAGAGGCCCGACCGCATATATCTTGGGGCGCCTTGAGCATGGGACTAGCCAGGTCTCTCGAAGACTGGATTGCACACAGGTAGTTACCTCAAGAGAAGCAGGAGAGAAGCTTGATAGGGATCCGGGGTAGAGATAGGCTCAACATCGACATAGACTCAGCTATTCCTTAGGAGTGGTTGACTCCTATCCCAGATCCGACGTTGCCGGTGTGGTTAGGCGTGTTTACCAGACACGATATTCTTGTGGCGGTCCATGGAGCAGATGAGGACAATGTCTACTCACTTTCTCTAACGGATTCCATGGCAGACTAGAGAGATCAGAGCACCCTTGGAGGATCTCAGAGGCTGCACCTTGCAGAGGGTGAGGGTGATTGGTTTTCGGGCACGGGAATGGCACATAGATCCAACACCGGCCAAGGTGGCCAGGGAGAGACTATGGTGGCTATGGATTTGGGAATGCCGACCTCTCATGCAATTGCAGTGGGACCCGGGAGAGTGGACTTGGCATGATCCTGCAGATTGGGAGGAGACTCTGGATGCCCCCTTCTTTGCATATACGATGTGGCTTGGCCGCAGGATCCAGATGCCTGAGATAGATGGCACTCGGCAGCAATAGCACACTGGCAGTCTCAAGGCCTATCACAACACATACTTTCAGATTTCTGGAAGAGGCTTTGGGACAGCTTTCGGTCGAGATCACTCTCTTTCTTTGGCTGATGGTACACAGGAGTTTGGGGGTGGGTTCTTGGCTGGCAGTTGGAGATCAGTCAAGAGCTTGCCCGAGGTGCGGCCACCCCCAGGAGTCTCAACGACATTACCTTTGGGATTGTCTGAAGGCTCAACAGATTTGGTAGCGGATTCTACGTATCTTTGCTATGGACAAGGCATCGACCCGGATCATCACTTGGGGTACTGTCGCTTGGGCCACTAAGGCTAGAGTGGTCAAGACTTATGAGGAGGATGGGGGAGGCCTAGCCCTTCAGGTCTCCCACCATCGCATTGTAGCAGTACCAATCACAGCCCCATCGACAGGTATATGGTGACTAGGCTTCTGCCAAAGATGGGAGATTTGCGGCAACATAACAGCCTAGCACATTTGGTGTGCTAGATGCAACGAGGCCATCGAGGGTACCCACACTCTGCCGGTCGAGACCATTAGGAGCATTTGACTCGATATCATTCACACCCTCGGCGGTCAGTGGGGGACGCTATAGGGAGATTTTGACCGCAGGCCTGTCCTCTTCCTTACAGATAGAGGCGGTGACCCCATTTGGCATTACAGACCACTTGTGTGGTTGTTCCCCCCCCCCCCTCCTACCTATGAGATAGCCTTCTCTTCACAGGGTGGCCAGCTGGAGGAGAAGCATCTCTTTGATCACTTGTTTCCTGCCCTTATATGAGGCAAGCTTGTATCTGACCTGTCATGGTTGTACTTAGCGACTTGTGGCTGATTTTGCTTTAACTAATTGAAGGATCTTTTTTCTAGAAAAAAAAAAGAATGGTTGCTTCAGAATGGTCATACCTGAGATCTATGGAGTGTCTCCTTAACATGGTTATCATAGAATGAAAGATGATCTATGTCTATCACAAGAAAAAACTTTTCTTCATCCTCATCCCAGTGGTGACGCCACATGCATAGTGGACAGATAAGGTTGCACAAAATAATATTCTCGATAATTGAGATAAAGATTTACAATCATCACTATCATTGGTTAGATGCTCAAAGGCAACTCGGATCTATGGCAGTGGAATCACACTAAGGATAGAGCGACCTCATATCACAATGTCTTAAAGCTTTTATATTCCGTCAGCTCATCTCAGCTTGACTAGAACAATCCTTACGCAAGAAAGATGATTTCACTACGCAAGAAAGATGATTTCACTAGCATCTAAACATCCTCTAAACTTGGCTCGGCTCTGATTCTAGCTGTGAGATCCCTACCCCTCTATCTATGGTAGCGGAATCACACTTAGGGTAGAGCGACTCACTTGGGGCCTCATATTACAATGTCCTGAAGCTTTTCTATTCCGTTAGCTCCTCTCCGTTTAGCTAGAACAATCCTTACATAGGAAAGATGAATGATTTCACTAGGTGTTTTTCTTTGATAATTCTCACAAGCAAGTCACATCAAGTGGCTCCCTGAGGCTCAACAAGATGTTTCGACTCCTTGATTATGAAGCTAAGCTGTTCGTCCAGGTTTTTCTCATTCTAATAACACAATTTTGCTTCTTGGGTCCACTTGACCGTCCACTTTCCGATGTTTAATTCTTTTTTTACTTCGACTAGATCCATAGACTTAGCCTAGCCCCAACCAATCCCATGGGTCTAGCCTTACCATTGGACCTATGTAGCTGGTGTAAACTCACACATATTCATGATTGAAATTTGCCACTTTTCTCACACACACCACTTAAAAACGAGAGTTCACACGCACTCCTTTATAAAAACAGTCCTTTCAAAAGAAAACATACATTATATTGTTTTTTTTCAAACCATGCATATAATGTCACACATCACATAACAATTATTCAAGTAACACATAAGTGTCACCTCATTATTATCAATGTCCTCGCACCACGGCCGTGATTCTTAGATCAGGCCGATACGCATCAATGAGCCCGAACACTCTTGGACCACCTTGATGACTGGATGAGTCTTGCAATGTCTCACATCCATCTCAGCACAGGTACCAAATGATCCTAGGACTCATTTCTATTGGCCGTTACCTATCTGAGAAGCACGAACACTCTAGGAGCCACGTATGTCTATTACGAGCATGCAAACTTAGCTAGCACTACGCTGCATGTTTCACTCTGGAGTCGCTTCCTGTTCTAACACCAATCGTGCTAGGAGTATATCCACATTCAACGAGAGGGGTCAAGGTCTCGGACCTGTCTTTGTGTGATACATCCTGCAGATGACACCCACACGGCAATCCATAAACCTGTATCATATATGGTACCTTCACATGCTTCCAGAAACAAACATATGCAGCATACAAATACAATATTCCAAACAAATAAGTAGTATTTCAATCAATATACACAAGATTCACATCCGAAGCCGTGTAAAACATGGGAAGCTTGATGAGCCATATGAAAGACCAGTATGTCGACTCCCCTGAGTTTGGTACTCAGTACAATTTGGCCCTCACTTCTAAGCGTGGCCTTTATTCAGTACAGAACGGTTGGTTGTTCTTCAAGAACCTCCTCTGTGTCATTCGGGAAAAGCGATCAGCCCTTCTCCATGATGCCCATGACTCCTTAGTTGGAGGACATAGAGATATCAACAGTACCCTTGAGAAATTAGAATGGTCCTTTTATTGGCCAAAATGAGGCATGATGTATATTCACATGTTCAAGCCTTTAAGATTCGTCAAAAAGTTAAGATTCCACATACAAAGAAGGCTGGGTTACTTCAACCTTTGCCTAGTGTTTCACCATTGTAGATCGCTTCAGTAAGTTTTGTATGCTTATCCCAAGCAAGCATACGGCCACAGCTGAGGATGTAGCCCATCTTTTTCTCAAACATTGGTACTCCATTTGTGGTTTGCCTAGCACCATTACATCAGACAGAGATTCCAAGTTTACCTCGCATTTCTAGAGGGCATTATTCGAAAACTTTGAAACTAAGTTACAGTTGTCTAGTGCATTCCATCCCGAGACAGATGGCCAGACAGAAATCTATAACCAGTTGGCTTTTGATGTTCTCGAGTCATATTGTCATGACCAGCAGTCCAAATGGGAACATTATCTTCCATTGGTCCAAGCTATCTTGAACGATACTCATTTATCCAGTGTCGGACGGACTCCATATGAAGCAGGCTTTGGTCACCGTTTCTCTTCTATTTTGACGAGATTAGTGTCTCCATCTCTCGAGGCTAATAAAATGACGGAAGCATTTTCTGAAATCATTCAATCAGTTAAGGACCGCTTGACCAAAGCACAGGCAGCTTATAGCAGACAAGCAAATAAGTCTAGATGAGATGTCTGCTTCAAGGAAGGGGATTGGGTCTATCTGCGCATCATGAAACAGAGATTGAAACAAGTGGGCAAACGTTGTCCCAAGCTTTCATTCCGTAGTTTTGAACCTTTCTCAATAGTCAAAAAGATAAGTGATGTCTCCATGAAATTGAAGTTGCCTAATAGTTGGACAATGCATGATGTTTTCTATGTTTCTTGGCTAAAACCATATGTTGGACCAGAGAAGTGTTTGATGTTTCAGATGAACAGCAGCCAGATGTGGTAGACGAAGCAGAAGTCATCGAGTCTGAGCAGATCCTTCTTCATCGTTGGAAGCATAGTTCCGGTTGACGAATACGTCAGTTCTATACGAAGTTCCGAGATCGAGGTACCCATGAAGCCATTTGGCTAGACGAGGAGTTCTTTTAAGAGTTACCCCGTTGTTGGCGGACTACTTGCAAGCCATGAACTTGCCGCCAAGCTAAGCAGGAGGGAATGTCACATGCACTCTGCACTGTAGTGCATGGTGACAAGATGGCTCATCATCATCAATGCGACATTGTACATTATTAGTACCCTTTTAGGATGATAATTGTCGTATGCCGTGACTCCATTATAATCCTTAGTCGATGATAAGTCAAGCACGAGCTACGTAGGTCATTCTCGGCCTTCGACCGTTAGTCAGTCAGTCCAAGTTCCTTAACTCACTTGAACAGATGCATTCATGCATGTAGAGTCAATAGAAGCCTTAGGGTTTGCATTAGAAAGCACTCTGCATAATGCATAGCATTCATCCATTGCAGAAGCCTTCAAATAACGTCTAGCATGTATTAGGATTTATCCAGTATTTTTCCATCATTTATAGCTGTCCCCAATCGGGAATAGGCTCATATTGATGAAACCATTGGATTCCTAAGATCATATCACACCCCAAAAGAGGCGATAGAATGAGATCTTGTTGGAACGAGCCTTCTGAACTTCGAAGGCAAATTGCTGTGCCTTTTGAGATATGTGTGTGCGGAGACAAGGTGTGAACCCGTCTACATCGAAATGATATGGCACTAATGTGCAGCTCATCTTGTTAGCTAACTAGGGAGAGATGGCGTCCTTAGAACAACCCATGTCAAACAAGATTACAAACTGTCGGCCCTTGGCAGAGCCATAAGCTCGGATGAGGCTTTTTTGTGCAGCATCGTTGCCACCCTCCTACTAAGCATCAAATACCACGGATGGCGTAAGATACATAGAAGGTAAAAGGTGAACTGCATTTGTGGTAGTAGGCGGAGCTGGATTGGTGACCAAGCTCATGCCAGTGCTGGGAGATTGGTAGTAGCATAGCAACCTGGCACATTTGGCATGCTAGATGTAGCGAGGCCATTGAGGGTACCCACACTCCGCCGGTTGAGACCATCAGGAGTATATGGCCGACATCATTCATACCCTCCGCGGTCAATGGGGGAAGCTGCACGGAGGTTCTGACCGCATGCAGAAGCGGTGGGAAGCCTTCTTAAGACTTTGGAGGCCTGGTCGTTTCCTCACCGATAGAGGTGGTGACCCCAATTGGCACTACATACCACCTCTATGGTTGTCCCTCCCCCCCCCCCCTATGAGTTAGCCTTCTCCTCATAGAGCGGCCAGCCGGAGGAGAAGCATCTCTCCCCCTTATGATCCCTTGTTTCTCGCCCTTATATGAGGCGAGTTTGTATTTAGCCCTTCATGGTTGTACTTAGCATTTTGTGGCTGTTTTTCTCATTAACTAATTGAAGGATCTTTTTCTTGGAAAAAAAGGTAGGCGGGGTTGAGGAGCTGGAGATGCTGTGGCAACTGTGGCAGAAGGAGTTTTGGAGGCTTGCTCCGCTTGCCATTTGTGGCAATCCTTCTTACCATGCCCGATGGTATGACAAAAAAAGCATCAGTTTTCTGATTGGTATTTCCTTTGGTCCTCTGGAGGAAGATAACCTCCAGTGATGCTTGCTTTAGCCTTTTCCTCGGAGGTTTTCTTAGGCTTGGATTCTTTATCCTTCCTACCTCCTGAACTAGAGCTATTATTGTCGTCCTTCTTAGCATCTTTAGAAGATGCATTACCTTTCCCTGGCTGCGCAGCAAATTGCTGCTGCTGGGGTTTGGTACTGGACTATAACAACTGCTTGGGCTTGCCTCCGTTCATCTTCATTTCTTTATTTTGAGCAAGAGTCAAAGCCCGGTCATATTGTAAACTTGCAACGGAAGTATTTGTAATTTGAGGATCTTGTCACACACATGCTCACACCGTCTTCTGTATCCTGAGTTTCACCACTTTAGCAATCCACTTTAAGACTTCAAACTTTAAGAGATTGCGAGAGAGAGAGATGAAAACCGTACACTGTATGGGGTCCCGAATTACCCACTGAAGGGCCCCCTATCCCGTTATTGGAATAATATTTGCTTTATTACTTTGAAGAGACTGACGGTGGACCGACGATTAGCCAAACGCAAGATCTAGGAAAACCAAGAGTTGGGCTGAACTGTACATGGTTGTAGAAGCACCAATGATGTCCAATCTCGAGCCTATGCACGTGCACTCTTCCCAATGAATGTAGGACGGCTGCAAATCTGAGGCTGAGAGAAGGGGCTGATTGGGACTGTTCTAGACTATGTATGAATGCCGAAAATGATTATGAATGCTGAGTTTTACCTTCACCAAGTGGCTGTAGCAAAACAAGGCATATGAGGGTGCTGAAAACTGTATGATCGCTGAAAACGCAAGAGGATCTGTAGGCTGAATGCTGTAGATGTTGCATTTTACTGAATGAAGGCTGAATTGCTCTAGCGTTGATGCTCCTAGATGCTGATGAGGAAAACGCTGTAGGCTGATGTGCTGAATTCTGCAATCGCTTTATGCTCCTTGTGCTGAAGGCTCTAGGCGATGAGTGCTTCAAGGCTGATTATGATCTGAATGAATAATGGATGATATGCGGGGCTATTTATATGGACATATGATGCTGGTCAGCTGGCTAGAGAGCTGGCCGACTGCATCTGTCTTGGATAAAGTACATAAATGATGTAAAAATGTCCAAAAAATGTTGAAAAATATGGAAATAATATTGGAGAAATATTGATGATTGCTAGATGATATTTGAAGGTTTTTGCAATGGTCTAGATGGCCTATATGCATATGGAATGAATGCTATGCATAAATGCACACATGTCTTGAATGCTTCTATTGACTCTACATGCATAAATGCATATCTTCAAGTGGGTTAGGGGATTTGGATTGGCTGACTGACTGTCTAAGGCTGAGAATAACCTACGTAGCTCGTGCCTGACTTATATTGGATTGAGGATTACAATGGGGTCATGGCGTACGATAATTTTCATCCTAAAAAGGTACTAATAATGTACAATGTTACATTGATGATGATGAGCCATCTTGTCACCATGTACTATAGTGCAGAGTGCATGTGACATTCCCTCTTGCTCAGCTTGGCCGCAGGTTCATGGCTTCCAAGTAGTCCGCCAACAACTGGGGGTACTCTTAAAAGAACACCTCGTTTAGTCAAAGGGCTTCGTGGGTACCTCGATCTCGGAACTTCGTATAGAACTGACGTATTCGTCGATCGGAACCATGCTTCCAACGATGAAGACGCATCTGCTCAGGCTCGATGACTTCGGCTTCGTCTACCATGTCTGGTTGCTGTTCATCTGAAACATCAACAACTTCTTGTCCAACATATGATTTTAGCCAAGAAACGTGGAAAACATCATGCATCGTCCAACTGTTAGGCAACTTTAACTTCATGGAGACATCAGTTAACTTTTTAACTATTGGGAAAGGTCCAAAACTACGGAATGAAAGCTCGGGACAACACTTGTCCACTTGTTTCAATCTTTGTTTCATGATGCGCAGATAGACCCAATCTCCTTCTTTGATGTGGACATCTCGTCTAGACTTATTTGCGTGTCAACTATAAGCTTCATGTGCTTTGGTCAAGCGGTCCTTGACTGACTTCATGATTTCGGAAAATGCTTCCATCGTTTTATTAGCCTCAAGAGATGGAGACACCAATCTCGTCAAAAGAGAAGAGAAACGGCGACCAAAGGCTGCTTCATACGGAGTCCGTCCGTTAGTAGATGAATGAGTATCGTTCAAGATGGCTTGGACCAATGGAAGATAATGTTTCCATTTGGACTGCTGGTCATGACAATATGACTTGAGAACATCAAAGGCCAACTGGTTATAAATTTATGTCTGTCCGTCTGTCTGTGGATGGAATGCACTAGGCAACTGTAACTTAGTTCCAAAGTATTCGAATAATGCCCTCCAGAAATGTGAGGTAAACTTGGAATCTGTGTCTGATGTAATGGTTCTAGGCAAACCACACATTGGGTACCAATGTTTGAGAAAAAGACGGGCTACGTCCTCAACTGTGGTCGTATACTTGCATGGAATGAGCATGCAAAACTTACTGAAGCCATCCACAATGGTAAAACATTGAGTGTTACGGGATCCGATGGATGCTAGTAGGGTCCGTACAAAGTCCATAGATATGTCAATGAAAGGTCCGTCGAGGATAGGCAAAGGTTGAAGTAACCCAGTCTTCTTTGTATGTGGAACCTTAACTTTTTGATAAATCTTACAGGCTTGAACATGTGAATATACCATAGTAGCAATAGAGCGGGAACGGGAACGGAACGAAAGCCTCATCAGGGGAACGGGAACAGGCCACAGGGGGAACGGGAATGAGGAGGAATGGTAAGGGGGAATGAGAGAGAAAGAGAGAGGGAAAAGTAAGTAGCCTTGTTGCCATGCCTTGGAAAGTAGGAGTTGAAGTCTAAAGAGACTCGAGAGAGGAGCCCACTCGTGACTCAGAGCTGTCAAGTACACGCTACACGGACCGAGGAAGTATGCGGGCAGGCGACAATAGGGTACGTCTTTCAAGGATATCCACATGCAGCCCGCAACAACAGGTGCACTTTTTCTCTTCTTTTTTTCTTGGCCAAACATAAAGAACGTTTCCCAAAGGGGGAACGGCAGCCAGACGTTCCATGTAACTGTTCCCCCACGTTCCTCCACGTTCCCCTGGCCTTTCCCATGCCAAATTGTTCCTCCATGCATGTTCCACCCGGTTTAGGCATCTCAGCCTTGGGGGAACGCGTTCCACCGTTCCCAAGGGGTGGAAACGACGTACCCTTGCTACTATGGAATATACATCACGCCTCATTTTTGGCCAATAAAAGGACCGTTCTAATTTCTTAAGGGTACTGTTGATACCTCTATGTCCTCCAACTAAGGAGTCATGGGCATCATGGAGAAGAGATGATTGCTTTTCTCGAATGACACAGACAGTTCTTGAAGAACAACCAACCGTTCTACAGTGAATAATGGCCAAGCTTAGAAGTGAGGGTCAAATTATACTGAGTACCAGACTCAGGGGAGTCGACATACTAGTCTTTCATGCTATCCAAGTCCTTCCTCATGATTTCGAGAATGGTAGATTCCTGCACTGCCTGGATGCTGGCCTTTCGACTAAGAGCATCTGCAACTGGGTTATGCTTACCAGGGATGTACTCAATCATTCCTCCAAATTGTTGGAAGAGTTGACTCCACTTGGCTTGCCGATCACTCCACTGGGCACTTGGCATGGTTTGAAGCCACTTAAGTGCTTGGTGATCTATTTTTACTGTGAAGACTTGTCCATAAAGGAAAGGCTTCCAATGTTTGAGCGTTGTGATCACACCCAAAAGCTCTTTGTCATAAATCTTCTTTTCAGTGACATCCAACTTTCGACTATAGTAGGCTACAGATCTATTGTCCTGCTAGAGAACTGCACCTATGGCGACATTGCTTGCATCGGTAATGACCTCAAAAGGTTCATCCCAAGATGCTAATTTCAAAACAGGCGCTTCTGAGGTAGCTTTCTAGAGTGCACGGAATGCATTAAGCACCTTGCCTCTGATTGAGACTTTTTGTTTACGAGTCTTCAGTCTTCACCCCCTTGAGCAAGTCGGTGAGAAGTGCTGCAAGGTTGAAAAATTGGTGAACATGGATGCTGTAGGCTTGACAAAGATCTACGAAAGAACGGATCTCTTGGGCAGTTTGAGGGATGTCCCAATCTAAGATTTCCTGAACCTTTGAGAGGTCCAATCGAATCCCATTGGAACCGATGATATAGCCCAAGTATTGAACCTCTTTAACGCCAAAGATAGACTTTTTGGCGTTTATGTAGAGCCCATTATCTTGCAAAAATTGTAGGACTTTCTCCACATCTTTCTCATGTTGCTCTGTAGTGGCTGAGAATACAAGTATGTCATCAAGAAAGATGAAGACACGCTTACCAATAAGGATTGCGAAAATCTTGGACATCATTCTATTGAAGGTTGCGGGTGCATTTGTAAGTCCAAAAGGCATGACTACGAACTCGTAATGATCATGCTCTGTCCGAAAACTTGTTTTTGAAATGGCAGCTTTAAAAATGTGGACCTGATGGTAACCACTCTTGAGGTCAATCTTAGTGAGAAATTTTGCACCGTCTAAACGCTCCAAAATGTACTCAATCCTTGGCATAGGAAACTTATTCTTAATGGTGAGTTTATTTAATGCCCTGTAGTCTACACAAAGGCATGCAGACTTGTCCTTCTTTTGGACAAATAGGATGGGCAAATGGTGAGGAGGAAGGTTGAACGAATCCGGCTCGGAAGAGCTCGGATAATTGTCTTTCTAGCTCGCCCTCTAAAGTCTTAGAAAGACGATAGGGAAACCTGCTAGGAGGTTCTGATCCAGGGATCAAATCGATATGATGGTCCTCAGGACGTGATGAAGGAAGATTGGACGGAAGATCGTCCCTAAGCATAATGTCCTGATGTTTGGATAGGAGGTCTGGAGGTCTGCTAACCGTGGGACTGAAGATGAGATAGGTGCTACCGATGAGGTAGAGGCTCTCTGAGCATGAACATATGGTAGTGCTCCTTCCGCTCCCTTGCGAATAGCTCGTTGGACCTGGAGGTGTGAAATCAATGGGATGCCAAGAATGCTTCTATCCCCATGAATCATGGGGGCTCAGGAAAACCTTTATAGATAGTAAAAGTGTCCTGCCTCCAATCGGGAATAGGCTTATATTGACGAAACTACTGGATTCTTAAGATCATGTCACACCTCAGAAGAGGCGAGACAATGAAATCTCGTTGGAATGAAGTCTTTTGAACTTCAAAGGCAAATTGTTGTGCCTTCTGAGATATATGGGTGCGGAGACCAGGTGTGAACCCGTTCACATCCAGATGATATGACACTAATGCGCAGCTCATCTTGTTAGCCAACTGGGGAGAGATGGCATTCTTAGAACTGCCCATGTCAAACAGGACTACAAAGTGCCGGCCCTTGGCAGAGCCATAAGCTTGGATGAGGCTTTTCTGTGTAGCATTGCTCTCACCGTCTTGCTTAGCATCAAATACCACGGATGGCACGGAATGTACAGAAGGTAAATGCTGAACCGCATTGGTGGTAGTAGGCGGGACTGGAGGAGCTGGAGATGCTGTGGCAACTGTGGCAGAAGATGCTTTGGAGGCTTGCTCCGCTTGCCATTTGTGGCAATCCTTCTTAGCATGCCCTATGATATGACAGAAAAAACATCTGTTTTTTGACTGGTATTTCTTTTGCTCATCTGGAGGAAGATAACCTCCAGTGATGCCTGCTTTAGCCTTTTCATCAGGGATTTTCTTAGGCTTAGATTCTTTATCCTTCTTACCCCTTGAATTGAAGCTAATATTGCCGTCCTTCTTAGCATCTTTAGAAGATGCATTACCTTTCCCTGACTACGCAGTAGATTGCTGCTATGGGGGTTTGATACTGGACTATGATAACTGCTTGGGCTTGCCTCCGTTCATCTTCATTTCCTCGTTTTGAGCAAGAGTCAAAGCCCGGTCATATGTACTGGGTTCAAAGTTGCGAACTGTGAACAGGATGGTGGGATCTAATCCACAAATGAATTGATCCATCTTGGCCTGCACAGATAGCCCTAACTGTTGTGCTAAAGTGATAATATTTCCGGAAAACTAAAGCAGTGGAGACCCGTTGTGTCTGAGTCCATAGAACTCATCTGCTACGTGGACTCTTATCCTGAGGATCTGTGATCCTAGCTAAATGGAAAATGAGCAGCAAATTGATGAATAAACTGATTAATTGCTAATGATCACACTTACCATCATATTTACTAAAATTTGGTTGACTTCGAATGATGGTAGTCGATGTCGCGGACTGGTGGTTGGTGGCACCTGAGGCTAGGGAAGCTGAAGAGAGGTGCTGGTATCTAAGATGCATGGCCTCCTTTTCCCTTTGGTGCTCGAGTAACATACGTTCTCAATCAAGCTCTCGTTGGTGCTCCTGAGCGGCGAGTTCAGCTTGACACCGATCTTCTTCGATCTTGCGTTGGGCTTTCTCATAGTCATGTCTATCTGCTTTTTCTTGTTGCTTTCTTGCTTCAGCTTCTGATTTTTCTTGTTGCTTTCTTGCTTCATCTTCTGCTTTTTCTTCTTTTCGTCTAGCCTCGTCTTCTCTTCTTTGTTGTTCCATTTGAAAGAAGAGGGAGATGTAGTCGAGGGTTGCTGGAGGCGGAGAAGGACGTGCTGCTGTTGCCTCCAAGAGTTGGAGACGCTTCATGAGAAGCTGGTTCTGAGCTCTGAGTAGAACTATGGTGTTTGCTGTAGTCGGAAGAGCAAGGTCACCTTCGGGGGAGATGTCTTCCGGCTGATGGGTACTCTCCTTTGTAGACATGATACTGAAGTCGGTGGTCGTGTCGGAACGCAATCTGACCATCCAAGGATGCCCTCACGCTAGCATACGGTGTGTGTGGACAAGCTGAATCTGATACCAATGTAACATGCAGCGGAAATATTCGTAATTTGAGGATCCTGTCACACAAATGCTCACACCATCTTCTGTATCTTGAGTTTCGCGAGTTTAGCAATCCACTTTAAGACTTGAAACTTTAAGAGATTGAGAGAGAGATGGAAATTGTACACCGTATGGGGTCCCGAATTACCCACTGAAGGGCTCCCTATCTCGTTACCGGAATAATATTTGCTTATTACTTTGAAGAGACTGATGGTGGACTGACGATAAGCCAAACGCAAGATCTAGGAAAACCAAGAGTCGGGCTGAACTGTACATGGTTGTAGAAGCACCAATGATGTCCAATCTCGAGCCTATGCACTCTTCCCAATGAATGTAGGAAGGCTGCAAATCTGAGGCTGAGAGAAGGGGCTGATTGGGACTGTTCTAGACTATGTATGAATGCCGAAAATGATTATGAATGCTGAGTTTTACCTTCACCAAGCGGCTGTAGCAAAACGATGCATATGAGGGTGTTGAAAACTATATGAATGCTGAAAACGCAAGAGGATCTGTAGGCTGAATGCTGTAGATGCTGCATTTTACTGAATGAAGGCTGAATTGCTCAAGCATTGATGCTCCTAGATGCTGATGAGGAAAACGCTGTAGGCTGATGTGCTGAATTCTGCAATCGCTTTATGCTCCTTGTGCTGAAGGCTCTAGGCGATGAGTGCTTCAAGGCTGATTATGATCTGAATGAATAATGGATGATATGCGGGGCTATTTATATGGACATATGATGCTGGTCGGCTGGCTACAGAGCTGGCCGACTGCATGTGTCTTGGATAAAATACATAAATGATGTAAAAATGCCCAAAAAATGCTGAAAAATATGGGAATAATACTGGATAAATATTGATGACTGCTAGATGATATCTGAAGGTTTCTGCAATGGTCTAGATGACATATGGAATGAATGCTATGCATAAATGCACACATGTCTTGATGCAAACTCTAAGGCTTCTACTAACTCTACATGCATGAATGCATCTCTTCAAGTGGGTTAAGGGACTTGTGACTGACTGATTGTCTAAGGCTGAGAATGGCCTACATGGCTCATGCCTGACTTATCCTGGATTGAGGATTACAATGGGGTCACGGCATACGACAATTATCATCCTATAAAAAGGTACTGGTAATGTACAATGTTGCACTGATGATGATGAGCCATCTTGTCACCATGCACTACAGTGCAGAGTGCATGTGACACATATATACTGGGTTCAAAGTCACGAACTATGAACTGGATGTTGGAATCTAATTCTCGAATGAATTTATCCATCTTGGCCTACTCAAATAACCCTAACTGTTGTGCTAAAGTTATAACCTTGCCGGAAAACTGGAGCACTGGTGACCTATTCTGTTTGAGTCCATAAAACTCATTTGCCAGGTCGGTCATATACTGGGGTGGGAGAAATCCGGTCTTTAGGTCTTGAACAATTGTATCCTAGCTAAAAGCTGTGACACCTGTGGTGTGGTCTGTATGAAGACTAGACCAATGCTGCCACCAAGTGATTGCTTCACCTGTATAAGAGGCAGGGGAGTCAGAGTGATGAGAGGGGACAGGGTTGGCGTTGGTCAAAGAAACCATACTATACTAACTCCAGAGAAAAATCAAGCGAAGATCCAAAAGCAACAGTAGTACAAAAAAGCCAGGAAGGAAACTTTGTGCTTCAACTAAAGGCAGCATGTCCTAAAGGTGGGGAGCTGCTATGTGGACTCTGTCCTGAGAATCTATAATCCTAGCTAATGGAAAATGATTAGTAAATTGATGAATAAATTGATTAACTACTAAATGATCACACATACCATCATACTTACTAAAATTCGGTTGACTTCGAATGACAGTAATCGATGTCGCGGCTGGTGGTTGGTGGCACCTGAGGCTAGGGAAATTGAAGAGAGGTGCTGGTATCTAAGATGCATGGCCTCCTCTTCCCTTTGGTGCACGAGTAACATAGGTTCTTGATCGAGCTCTCGTTGGTGCTTCCGAGCGGCGAGTTCAGTCCCATGCCAATCTTCTTTGATCCTGCGTTGGGCTTCCTCATAGTCCCGTCTATTTGCTTTTTCTTGTTGCTTTCTTGCTTCAGCTTTTGCTTTTTCTTCTCTCCGTCTAGCTTCGTCTTCTCTTCTTTGTTGTTCCATTTGAAAGAAGAGAGAGATGTAGTCAGGGGTTGTTGGAGGCGGAGGAGGAAGTGTTGGTGTTGCCTCCAAGCGTTGGAGTCGTTCCATGAGAAGCTGGTTCTAAGGTCTGAGTAGAGCTATGGTGTCTACTGTACTCAGAAGAGCGAGGTCTCCTACGGGGGAGACGTCTTCCGGTTAATGGGTACTCTCCTCTGTAGACATGATGCTGAAGTCGGTGGTCTTGCCGGAACGCAGTCTGACCATCCGAGGATACCCTCACGCTAGGATACGGTGTGTGTATTCGTAATTGAGGATCCTATCACACAAATGCTCACACCGTCTTCTATATCCTGAGTTTCGCGAGTTTAGCAATCCACTTTATGACTTCAAACTTTAAGAGATTTGAGAGAGAGAGAGATGGAAACTGTACACCATATGGGGTCTCGAATTACCCACTAAAGGGTCCCCTATCCCGTTACCGGAATAGTATTTGCTTTATTACTTTGAAAAAATTGACGGTGGACTGACGATAAGCCAAATGCAAGATCTTTGAGGACCAAGAGTCGGGCTGAATTGTACATGGCTGTAGAAGCACCAATAATGACCAATCTCGAGCCTATGCACTCTTCCCAATGGATGTAGGAAGGCTGCAAATCTAAGGCTGAGAGAAGGGGCTGATTGGGACTATTCTAGGCTATGTATGAATGCTGAGTTTTACCTTCACCAAGTGGCTGTAGCAAAACGATGCAAACAAGGATGCTGAAAACTGTATGAATGCTGAAAACGCAAGGTACTCTGCAGGGTTGAATGCTGTAGATGCTGCGTTTTGCTGAATGTAGGCTGGATGCTCAAGCGTTGATGCTCCTATATGGTGATGGATGAAACGCTGATGGATGATGTGTTGAATTCTCCAATCGCTTATGCTCCTTGTGCTGAAGGCTCCAAGCTGATCAATGATATGAATGATGAATGAATGATATGCTCAACTATTTATATGGACACTTGATGTTGGTCGGCTGGTTACAGAGCTGGCCGATTGCATCTTGTCCTGCATAAATGGATAAATAATGTAAAAATGCCCATTAAATGCTATAAATGATGGGAAAAATACTGGATAAATCCTAATAAATGCTATATGTTATCTGAAGGCTTTTGCAATGGTTTATATGCAATGGATGAATGCTATGCATTATGCAGAGTGCTTTCTAAGAAACCCTAAGGCTTCTATTGACTCTACATGCACGAATGCATCTCTTCAAGTGAGTTAAATGACTTTGGGCTAACTGACTGACTGTCTAAGGCTGAGAATGACCTATGTAGCTTGTGCCTAACTTATCCTGGACTAAGGATTACAATGGGGTCATGACGTACGACAAATATCATCCTAAAAGGATACTAATAATGTGCACTGATGATGATGAGCCATCTTGTCACCATGCACTACAGTGCAGAGTGCATGTGACAACCATTGTCCTATTTTTCCTATTCGAGCTTAACTTTGTCGCAAATCTCTAGGGGTTTGCTCTTAAGGATTTCTCTTTCCACAAAGGTTTCTTAAATTATTCCTATCTTGATTTCTCAAGTCATTTCCCTTTGATTAAGGTACTTGGAATCTCTTGATTTAACGGTTAATCGAGACTTTCTCTTTCTAAAAAATATTAGATTTAATCTAACTATATTTGATACAACATAGTTTTTAGTGTCAGTTCTAGGTTTTTAAGCGAATCCTATTCTTAATCATACTTTCTTAGAAGGTCACTTCTCTTTCTTTCTCTAGAATCTCCTCTCTTTATAATTCTCTTGCTAGTGTTTCTCTCTAGAATTCTTTGTACCATTTCTAAAAAAGAATGCTAAATATTAACGGTTTCTAATCGAATTAGATATTTTCTTCCACTTTAATGCTATTTTCTCTCTCTACAATCCTAGTTCTCTTTTCTCTCTCTTGAGATCCAGGGCTACCCCTAATTTTATAAATAATTTCTAAGCATTCTAATTCCCTTCACTCATCATTTAACCTAACGGCTAATCTAGACTTGGGCTTATGTCAAATTAAAGCATTTAGACTAATTTTCTCGCTAGAAAATGATTTAGCCTAAGGTTTCTCCCATAATTTGATAAATTTATAAATTATGCTATGGTTGAAAATAGACTATTCAACATCTATTTTGCTAAGTCCCAAAAAGGAGTGCATAATTTTCTAAGGTTTTGCTGAGGTTTGGGCATTAAATTAAGGCAAAAAGAGATAAAAGCTAGACCTTAGAGGTCGATTATTTAATTATATTCTCAATTTAAAGTTAACCAAAATTGCTAATTTTAAATGTAAAATGATAAGAAAATTTTAATTTATGAGCAAAATTTTAATTTTAATGTATGTCCAGTAAATGAGCTTGAGGATCTTCCTCCTCAAAAACTCCATGAGTTTTTTTTAACTCTTCCCAAGGCTGTACAACTCCAAATCTCCACCTCTTCATAGGTGCCAGGCGTTTCATGAAATGCGTTTCAAAAACGTTTCTTTCAAATTCCAGACGTTTCAAAAACGTTTCATACAAAAAGGGGGGAGGTAGAGGTCCCAAAATTTATATATAAGTTTATAATATGTAAAAAATATGTTGCCTCCCCTACAAAACAATATTAAACATGCATCATTTACACATTAAAACATGTTTACAAGTTAAAATTAAAGAATCTGGGTAAAAAACGCTTAAATCATGCAGTTTCTAGGTGGACACAAATGAAACGCGTTTCATTGCAACTATGCACCTCTTACACCACAATTGACTACTCTAGCACTTAATACTTGAAAATGATGGTTGCATGCCTAACGTACACCCATAGTCAGCTCAAGTTGGTAGCCCACTATATCTTTAGACAACTCCACTTTAATTTTCATGCATCCATTTCTTTTCCATGCACTCAACCACCTTACATGCATCCACCCATACATCTAGTTAACTAACACATTCATGCACGGTTAGTTAACGTGTTTCATTCAGACTATGCACCTCTTACACCACAATTGACTACTTTAGCACTTCATACTTGAAAATGATGGTTGTATGCCTAATGTACACCCATAGTGAGCTCAAGTTGGTAGTCCACTATATCTTTAGACAACTCCACTTTAATTTTCATGCATCCATTCCTTTTCCATGCACTCAACAACCTTACATGCATCCACCTATACATCTTGTTAACTAACACATTCATGCACAGTTAGAGTCTTCTATCTCCACATTAATTCACTAGTTTCCTTTCAAAAATTAACCGTAAGGTTAATATTTGCACTTACCTTTAATCTTAGACTTCAATCATTTACCCATTCATCCTTGTATTTCAATTAAATGTGCACACTATTCACATCCTTAGTCGAGACTAATGCACACATATCCTTACATATTTTTACCGGATAATTCTCGTTAATTAATCTCTAAAAATTTCCGTTGGAAACTTATTTCTAATATATTTTTAGTATATTCTTCCGCTAATTTTTACCTCAACGTGCAAGGGGACACATGTGCGCACATAAATTTTTGCACATAGCAGCCATTTTATTTTTATTAAATTTTTGTTTGTTTAATTTCCTTATTTCTTAGTCATCCAATTTCCTCATTAAAACTACTCATCTAATGAAAAACCTCATATTCTAAAAAATATACATCGGTGTTAATTTATCAGTTACATCAAGTTTTAATTTATCAGCTACATCAAGTCTTACGTGTGTGTGTGTGTGTGTGTGCGTGTGTGTGTGCGCATGTGTGAGAGCATATCTTGATACAGAGTTCTACACCCACTATGGGGCATTGATGACGTTAGTGAGGATGTCGTAGTATCTAGTCCATACTATGAATAATGGAGTTGATAGTTATGTAGTCTTGTGGGTTGACTACCATGAGTATATAACATGCACATTCCTAAAAGGTGAATTTGGGCATGTTCTTGGATTCATCTAGGTATATATAAGGGAAGAGGGATCTTTACATGAAGCAAGTGCAATCTCGGGCAAGTGATTTTACCCCGGGAGACTTGATTCTTTAAAGAGATGTGGCTCTTCACAATAGTGTTTCAACTTCAAGGGGTGAATCTCTTAGAAGCTGTGTGTGTGTGTGTGTGTGTGAGAGAGAGAGAGAGAGAGAGAGAGGGAGAGAGAGAAGGTTCCCTCAAAGATTGTGTTGTTTCCTTTGCAGATCTTATGAGAGTTTTCTCTGGAGTGTGTCAAATGCTTTTGTCTGCAGAGGCTCTGCAACAATTTTGACTGACCTAAATTTTGCTCATTGTTGAGCTTGGTGTAATTATGATTTAACATTATGATTGCGGCTTCTAATGTCAAGCAAATGAGAGGTTGGATAAAAAGATAATGTGGACTTCCAATTCGGCATGTTCAAAAATTGTGGTGTCTTGAAAATAGAAGATAAGGATTATGTGTTGGTCTCTTGAGGCTGCATCTAATGTGGTGAACGATGGGCTTGACTAGGTAGCTATTTTGAATTTTCAAGGTGTATTGTTATATGTACAGCATATGAGATATTTTCTTGGGACAGGAGAGGGGTGCAATGGTATTCAGAACTATGATATCATAAATACAAGAGTGTTTTATTCTTTGGATTTACTACTGGTGTGCTGGTCCTCTGTGGTGCCCCTCTCTCTCTCTCTCTCTCTCTCTCTCTCTCTCTCTCTCTCTACCCCCAGTCTCATAGACCCTTGTAGCATTTGTTAGGCTGTGTTTGGTTGGGATGACACACCTGGTGTAAGTAAACGATCATCCTTTGTTATTAGCTTCTGCTGTTAACGAATTGTTCTCATAGAAGTAGCAAGTTCTGAACGCATTCCTTTCAACCTTCATAGTAAACAAAATGTGTAGAGACAGATATGAAGGAACTTTGCATGGTCTAGGAAAAGTGCTGGACAATCCCACAGTGGTTGCTGTGACCTCTCGAAGAAACTGCATTATAGAAGACTGCATGTAAGTTGTATTGTGTGATTTGATTGACCTGAGTACATACTAGTATGTTTTGAAGTAAGTGATTGGATTTGGATCCATGAAGGTGGGGTAATTCCATGGATTGTCATAATCAACAATTAATCAACGCCGATGATGCTAGTAACCTCGCACCATACTATCAAATTTGGCATCCTTGCCCATGACACTAGCCATGGAAGTAAACTCAAACACACCTCCGTAAGCAGGACACAAATAATCATTCATGATTTCAAAGGAATTAGAATACATATCGTTTTGAGAAAATTAAGCAAGTCAATGTCTGCATCAAATGTTGGGACAAATCAATCTTGTGGTCCTTGAGCCACCTCTTGCTTGCAAGCACAATACATGTGGGTTGCAGCTATGCCTTCTCACCATAAACAACATAATAACAGGCAAAATACAAGCCAAAAAGACAAGTGTGTATAAAGAGATGTAATGCTTCATGAACAAATATAAAATCCATGATTGTTAGTATACACATAATGTCATATTTCCAAATGAACTCCATGCTTATCACTATAGCTGTATGCATACTTGTGATAGTGACAAGCTGTGTAACTATCTCCAAGTCGTGTGCGAAGTGTATTGTAAGCAACTACATAACTTGCATTCACATAAAAACAAAGAAAGATCAAAGTATAAGCATCCGGATACAAATATAACAAGCCGAACACAGTCTTCAAGGAGTGTAGCTTAACCGGTCCTACACTTTTCTAAGCTCTCTTTCCATGTCGGACAAAGACCATGCTTAAACTAGGAGAAAGCCATTAGTAGCAAAAAATCGGCAGCTCACCTTGCCCATGGAGCGCTAACCCATGCTCAGGTAAGACTTCTTGCAATGGAAATGTGTTAACTCACAAGCTTCCTAGTCACAAACTTTAAGACTAATCAGCTAGACTTCTCAGTGTGTAAGCAAGGTGCAAGTTTATGGGCTTATGGTCTAATTGGCTTATGTAAGCTTGGAGCTTTTGGGGCTTCCAAGTTTGATGGTTAGTCCAAGCATACACTTTACAAGGCCTTGAGAGCTTGTGAGTTTTCAAGTTAAGAGTTAATAGTTAGATTGGAAAGTCTAATAGCTAGGAAGTCCATAAGATTATAAGCTAAAAAGCGTGCAAGACCATAAGCTTTCAATTCGAGGATCCCACTAGTAAGTCAGCCAAGAAGTTTGCAAGTCCATAAGCATAAAAGGCAAGTAGTTGACAAGTCCACGAGATGGGAAGCCAATTTGTCGAGAAGTCCATAGTTTGGAATACCACAAGATGGGAAGTCAATTAGTCGGAAAGTCCATAAGCATAGAAGCCAATTAGTCACGAAGCCTACAAGTTGAGAAGCCACATGCTTGCAATCCTTATAACCAGCTTATAAGTTTGGACGACCATAAGTTCATAACCTAAGAAGAATACAACATGGTTATTTAGGAAGTTTGCAAAGCAAGCAAGCAAGCTTAGTAAAAAAGTTTTAAAGCTATGCAACCCATACACCAAGAAGCATAGTTGTTAGGAAAAAGAATTTCAAAATGTGAACATGGCTGGTGGAAAAAATGGGAATGAGTACCCTTGGGGAGAAATGGGAACAAGAAGACTACATATTTTGATTAAAGAACATAAAAACCAAGAGGTGTGCCTAAGAAAATAGTAAACTTCAAGGTATAGAGAGTTTAAGGAAAAGTTGACAGTCTTATCTATCACCTGCATTGAAATTGTGTTTTACAAAATGACATATTCTTATGCATGCACACATATAAAGAGATCTTATGCATGCTCAAACAAATGCATTATTAGAATGTAGACATATTATCTCTCATGCAATAGGGTAATGTATAAGCCTATTCATTGTACTTTTTTAGGTCTCAGATTTATTGGGACTTTTAAAGTTGTTAATTTCTCTCTCTCTCTCTCTCTCTCAAAAAGAAAAAAACTTTTACTTATACATGATGTGATGTTGTCTTCTTCAGTCTACTTGTCTCCTACACAACCTCTTTCCCATGCCCACAGGCTTATTAGAGTGGAGATTAAACTAGAAACACACACATAGATATAGCAAGCAAGGAGAGAGAGATAGAAGCATAACACTCAAAGTGAGGAAAAAAGTATCCTAGTCCATTATTAGCCTACGTCCACACATCACTACTATATAAATGGCTACATATTCTCCTTGTACTGATGATATGAACTTGTATAAAAATCTTGTGGGTGGTTGATCGATCCCCAAATGGCAACTAGCCTAAAGCTTTTGCAAAAAGCTTCAAACTTCTCTCATAAGAGACCCTTTGTGAACATATCTACTACCACATTTTCATTTGTAGATACATAAGCTAGGCTAAACACTCATATAATGATCCTTTCCCCCTGACATAATGATGATGCACCTCAATGTGCTTTATACAAGGTCCTTTGCAATGGTGGCTACTAATGCACTTTATTAGTGAAGATTGAGGTGGGAGACTACAATCTAACATCAAGATCTACAAAAGGCATTTGAGCCATTACACACTCCACAGTTTGATGCCCTGTAATTAGCCTCGTAGCTCAAAGTGGCATTAGGGAAATTATGAGCTCATTTTGGGACCCTCTAAGGAGTTTCATGCTCTTGCTCTTTCTAAAAAATGGGGCCATGGTGAGCCCAATCAATCTTATGTGTCAAAACCCCTCCATGTGACATATCATTGAGAAGCTTATGATGAGTAGATTTCAAATATACAATCTCCAACAAATTTCAAGTAGTAATGCTCAAGATACACAACAATCAAGATTTAAGATACCAAAATGTAACGTTACATGCCACATCATCACTTTTAAAACCACTTTTTGGGGAGCTTCACTATCCTATGTTAGAGCCCCATCATGTTATATACCATTGGAAAGATCTTGAAGAGTACATTCTAAATCTACCAACTCTAAAAAAATTGGGAATGATGTGCTCAAATTTCACCATGGTCCTATTTTTTAGAGAGAAAGAGCATGAAACTTCTTAGAGGGTCCCAAAATGAGCTCATAATTTTCCTATTGCTACTCTTGGCTGCTTCTTGTTGCTGAGCCATGATGTACATGAATCACCAAAGTGAAAGAAAAAGCCACTAGTGGACGCTCGTATGTCATAACATCCAACACGATCGGAATCACTGAAAGCATGTAGTTGAACATCACCTCCCCCTTAGCATAGAATAAGCCAAGGGACCAAGCGCCCTATAAGTATTTGGATACTTGCTTGTAGCTTGCCAATGCGTACTACCGCACGACTGTGCATAAACCTGCACCCCAAATTGAATGTCTGGTCTTGTATTATATAGATAGATGAGGTATCCAACAACATATGCTAATAAAGTGATGCATCAAATGGTCCACCTCCATCCTAGAGACTTAAGCCTAGCACCTATCTCTATTAGTGTAGCAATAGGCTTAGAATATTCAATACCAAACTCTACAAGAAACCTCTGTATCTTTGACTACATCACAATACCATCATCACATTGCATAAACTGTATGTCCAAATAATAATGCAACGAGCCCAAATTTTTCATCCCAAATGACACATGTAATTCAACTTTGAAGGATAAAATCTTCTCCTCATTAGGGCCTACAAGCAACATGTTATCAATGTATAAAACGATGACCAAGGTGGTTTATGGAGATTCCTTGGAATGTGAGAATCTATACATTGGGTGGATATGAGAGTTGCTATTCATAGACATGCAAAGACACTATCAAGTCCTTCTCATCATCCTGATAAGCTTCTTCCTTAGTAGTTAGTGTGGTGGTACTTCATCGATATCATGAGCCCCTCTTGGAATAATTTAATGATGGGGGGACTTCAAGATGGTTGATGAGGTGATTGATTTTGAGGAGAAGATCTAGGCTCAAGGGATAAATTATCATTGAAGTAAGTACTCTTGAAGGATGATGCATATGGATTGATAGGAGGGTTATGGGTGGGGTGTAAACTTGGGTTGGTTGGAGAGTGGTGGGTTGGTTAAAGAGCGATGGGTGGGGTGGTTGTGGAATTGCTCATGTTTAGGGTTGGATTTAACTCTTAGGTATTTGCCTTATGGCCCAAACTATTAGAAAAGAGTGTGCCTCATTGGGTTGTGACACAACCAGATGATGGTATATAGATGTGTGGTGTTCAAGCAAGAGCTAGAAAAGTTTGGCAAGGGTGTTGATATGCTAAGATGGTGTGGAAGGTGGGGGTTGAGATAGCGTTTCATAAAAAGATATAGAATTGAAGCAAGTACAGGTCCACGATAGGGTTGATCAGGGTAAGGGTATCCAAGGGGACCACCTCATGGTTGGCAAAGTGTCAAGGTCCGTGGGCCCATGAGAGAAGCTACACGACTAGCTTCTTTTGGTGATTGGTGCCCTTCCAACTCCTTTTCAAATTAGGTAGTTACACAGATTATGTCGGCTTATTTGGCCTTAATTTTCTTGAGCTCACCTAGGAGTTAGTCTCTTAGGGTTTCATATGCCTAAGCTAACACAATATTGACGGTCTCTAAGGCTTAGTAGGACGGGATCCATGTCTAGTTTTGAGTGTGGGCTAGCTCCTCTAGGGTGGCTTTTGGTAGCAAAGATCTCATTCCGAAGCCTATGGATTTCTCATTTGGATTTTATTGAGCTCCAATTCTAGTTTGGCATTTTTCTCATGGGTGCATCTTGAAGCAATTTTATTGAAATCTTTGAATGCTCTTCATGAATAGATTCATCTTGCAATGTTTTTCCTCACGGATGTGGCACTTCAATGTCTCAAGAATATGGTTGGATAAGCTCATAACCCACTCATGAGTGTCAATTTTTTAAGTTCTTAAGGAAGGTAAAAAGTCATTATGGTCTGGGTCCTATGGCCAATCTATGGATCTTTTTGAGAGCATCAAAGGTGGGTATGGGATATTCCCATTGGTGAAGACTAATCATAGTAGATATATGGTAGAGGTTAAGATGATGCAGGAGTGAGTCGGTGATAGATTTGTGGAGGATGGAGGGAGTCTCCTCATGGATCACACTTGATGAGTCTCTTTATGTGAAACTTTAGCTTGGGCTCTCTCTTAGTGGATATGATATGAATGGATCCTATGTTGTAGAAGTCTTATGGCTCAAACATATCACTTGTGGAGTCGATACGATCTTCCACACTTGAGTAGATTTGGGAATGGGATTCACATATGGGAATTTTGGCTTCTCAAGGTAGTGCTTATAGTTGGGTTTTATGCCAAAGACATATGGATGGTTGTCAAAGATTCCTCCACGGTTGGCCTTGGTGAAGAAATTGATGGGTTTTGGGTTATCTCCCACTATTTCCTCTTTTGCGGAGGTTGAAGCTTGGGGTTGTCAAAGAGATGATGTTGCATCATAAGCTAAGAGAGGGCAGGGTGAGGCACAACAAGGGGTGGAAGCTCTTTGTCAATGGCATGAAAAATATATTTGCAATAAGCATGTGGATAAAATGTACCTTACCTCTCAGGGTCCTTGCATGAGCTTTGGACTTCATTGGTAAAGGCTTTATCCCAATTTGTCAGTTAGGTAGAAAGCAGCTTAGCTAAGGTGGTGAGGGACACCTTGTTATGTGTCAGTCTCTTAGCCTTATGTTGGAGAAGAAAGGGAGCACACAAGTCGGGGGCAACCATTTAGGTATGATTTCCTCACATTAACCCCATTGGAATTGAGACCATCTTGGTGATGAGGTGCCAAACCTTCACCATGGCTCCCTTTTGTTATGGAATTTTGATATGATGGGCCGCAATAGGAGGTGTAGGGCTATACTAATGAGATACTAAATGAGAGGGATCCAACGATGCAACCCATCTGACATCTCGACCTCCCTTGAATTATTTATAATATGGTAGAACTCAATGTAGTGCAAGGTGACAAAGGGATATCAAAGACCCATATTGATTGGTTGCGGAAGGCCATGAGGCCGACCTCATTGAGGTAATGGCCTACTTTAGGTAGGTGGAAAACTGCATAATACTCTACCACGAGACGGATAAGTGACCCTAATGTGGACTCTAAGAGGGGTTTTGACTTAGGCGTGAATGAAGGTTCCTGGGACTTGCAGAGCATGTCAAGGTCTGGGGAGCATGAATCATCCCTAATGGTGAGTGTCATTTTGGCATATGGATCAAGATCTAGATGCTCCCTCACAATGGTGTGATGATGTGGTTGTGGCTCCATTTAGCCATGGTTTTTACATGAATATTCCTTGTGCAATGGATCCAACTATTAGTTTGAGTATGTGTATGTCTGTAGGAAGGGTCGAGTCTTTAATGCTAGCTCATTTGCGAAATGGATTTTGTGGTTTGGTTAGGTTTGAAATGGGGTTTTGGACTTTCCATGGAAGCTCTAAGAATTTGAAGTGTGTTATTAGACTATCTAGGCAGGTACCTCTACAAGCAAACCCAGTTATATGAGCTTCACTCTCCATGGGGAGTGCTCCACCCACTTAGTGACGAGAAACCAAAATAAGCAATAAAAGGAGGGTTGAGAAACTTTATACCTCTCCCTCAGAGAGTTCACAAGATGTAAACCTAGTATATCACGTCCGTTTAAGGCCTATATCTAAAACTCTATATCTGTAGATTTTGCATATTTAAAATTAACTCTTTTTCAATACAAATTTGTATTTTTTTTCCAAAATCCTAATAATGGCATCCTTTTGTGAATAAATTTCTCTCAAAAAATCAAATAAAAATGTCTTATAAGTGAATTCCTTGAGTACCTCTCTTACCACTTATTAAGAAGAGGGTTGACGTCAGCATACTTTATAAGTGAATTCCTCGAGTACCTCTCTTACCAGTTATTAAGGTTACATAATTTATAAGTGAAATAGGTTACATACTTTATAAGTGAATTCCTCGAGTACCTCTCTTACCAATTATTAAGAAGAGGGTTGATGTCAGCATTGCATCGAGTAGATTTTTACTAGATATATAGTGATATATATATGTGCTATATAGTACTATATAGTAATAATATATATTATACGTATAGTGTTATATAGTGATGTCATTAGTACTTATAAATAGTGGTATGAAGTACACTATAGTGCTATAGGGCCGCTATACATTGCTATATATAGTGCTATACAATGGTATGAAGTACTATATAGTCATATAGTGCCATTACATATTGCTATACATAGTAGTATATAATAGTGGTATAGTGGTATAGTGCTATATAGTGATAAAGTGATGCTACTTAGTGTTATATAGTGGTATGGAGCTATTATATGGTTCTATTAGTCAATGCTAGTTACTTCTAAAGCATTGCTATAGTACTAAATACCAGTAAGTGGCTATCCATTTACAATGAATAACTCAGTCATCTTTTGTATATGTGGTAGCCCCAAGGGCATGTACTGAGTGCAAAAAAGAGTACGATGGGTTATGATTGACATATAACATCAATAGATTATAGAAGCTAAGGCCTATGTAAGATCTTCTATTGAGTGTAAAAAAGAGTACAACGGGTGTATCAAGATAATGCACATGGTGTATTATGTATTGCTTTATTCCAATTTATTGATAGCAACATCCTTCTTATTAAGTGACTCACTCATGTCTACTCTATCTAGAATTTGCTCTAACCAGATCCCTCATATCAGTACTTAAAATGTCATTGTGTTGCTGACGATTACATATACCCAAAGCTATATCACTAGAACCATAACCGAAATCTTGCATCCTACTCTTAGCTACATATAGATTTCTCTTGTGTATGTTTAATATTTTAGATACCTTATGTATGTTGAGGCCTTCCATTTCGTCCATTACATTTACGACCATGCTAAACTTTTCTTCATCACTATTTGTAAGGAGTTATCAAAGGCTAAAACTATAGAGAACTATGAATCCTGATCTCCAATATATGGTATAATATGAGGATTGTTGAAAACATGGGACAACGCTCCATTCATACTCTCTCTAACAAAATATGTTCTCTTCGTCAAAATTGTTTTTGCAATAATGCTTGTAGTCTTCTTAGTCTTTGCATATCAAATAAGGAATCCTTTGTTCTCTTCCAAAGTTCCTTCTCTCTTCTCTTCCTCTATTGGACTTCTTTCGTTTTCTCTGACTCAGGGGATGTGGAGTCATCTTGTCGAGTGGAGGTATCCCTAGGTTGTGCATCACTCTTCAAACACTAAACTATGTATCTAAAAATAGTAGAGGAAAAGTCTAGAGACCAAAACAACAAGGCACCAAAAACAAAGAAAGAGAGATGAAGACATTAAGTAAAAACCATTCAAAGAAGGCACTACATGTGCATGTTTTGTAGAATCAAGTGAATTAAATTCTTTAATGTTAAAGAATTTAATTTATTGACATTCCTACAAATTGGTAAATTACATTGGAGTTTCTATATATCAAGACATTTCTTTTTGGTCCACCTTACCATGCTTCCACCCTATGTATTACTATGATTTGGAGGCTTTTGACCAAGTGCTCAATTTGCATGACTATGTCAAGCTTGAATTCTATTGGTAGCCACCTTGTAGTAGACGGTGTGGAAGGCCCATAGAGGAGAGTATAAATTCTATTCTTAATAATTTCTAGATGCCTCTACCATCTTGGTGAGGATATCACACACAATTTTTTTGTGCTCTTAGCCATTCGCTTGTGGGTAGTAAGGTGTCAACTTTCTATGCACCACAAGGAATTCCTTACGTAAGGACTCCAACACTTCATGGGAAAATCAAAGCAAGTAAGCACAAGGAATTCCTTATGCAACAAGAACTCCAACGCTTCATTTATAAAATGCATACCTTAATCGATCACTTTTTCTAGTGGGAAAATCAAAGCAAGTAAACACATTTTAGTAAAGGAACTTTGTAGTAGATCTCACATAGTTAGATTTTTTCATAGCTTTGGCCTCTAAAGCATGCTTGGGTTTTGTTAGCTATAGGGTCAGGGGCATACAACCACTTGGTGAAGTAGTCACTACTACTGCTAGGAACTCCAAAGCGTGCTTATAGGGTCAGGGGCATGCAATTCCTCCTTTGATGAACTCTATTATGTATCCAAAGAATGTAGGCTAGCTTGAAAAACCTTGCGAGTTGACACCTTAGACAAAGTATCCTCCACCACCGATATGCTAAAATAGGTCTATAAAGTCATCCTTATGAATTCATTTCCTTATAATATGGTCTTGATCCTTCTTATAAAGAATCCCCTCATCGACACAACTGATAAGGGGCACCCTCTTGTGATGATGCATCATGTCCAGTTCTTTTTTATGGGATAATGTATTGGGAAACCATTGGTTAAGAAGTGGGCAATGTCTCACTCTATTCAAATACATAGTCAATGTGGAACAGAGGAGAAGTGTTGGGAAGATCATCTTCCACTCTTCCTAGAGCGGGTTCTCTATTCAAATCTCTTGAAAGGCGATCAACATTTTGAACATGCATGGACCCCTTTCTCATTAACATGGTGAAGTTGAATTCCAGAAGAATCAGTAATCATATTGTGTTGCACCCCCCCCCCCCAATAAATGAAGGATTTTTTTTATTTTTATTTTTGTAGCCACCAGGATATAATGCATGTCTTCCTTATATCATACACCATGGCTAACCCCACTCTCTCTATGGTTGTGTAGTTGTGTTCAGCATCATTTCTAGCAAAGATCACAAGGAATTCCCTGTGTGCTCCCCTAGCTATGTTAACACAAGGAAGTCCATGTTATGCTCCCCTAGTTGTGTTAACATGCATCCAATATGTTGAATTCTAATGTATCGATATGTACATGGAAAATTGAATCATCCTAGTTGGAGATCTCCAGATGGGTGTGCCTTCTTCATCTTTTCATATACCCATTGGCACTCATCTATCCATTGGCACTCATCTATCCATTCATTAGAAGCCTATACAAAGGTATGGCATACAAACACCATATTAGTGAATTTGGGAATTTTCCAATTCCCATTTTTGAATACTTAAAAAAGGGGACATGGATAACATATTTGTAAGTTTCTCAAAACCCTATCATATGACCTATCGTTGGAAAGCGCTTGAAAAATGGAATCTAAAGAGCTATAAAGCGCTCATTTTGGATTAGTGGTGTTCAAGTTATGGTTAATCCAAACTTTTGACCACGTGTCCCAAACTTGTGGGAAATTTCCATATTTCCCAATATGGTGTTTACATGAATCTTTTATAATAATAGACATGCCCAATGAATCTCTACAACCCTCTTTGTAGTTTATGGGTGTGGTAGTAATTACAAGATCACATTGATCTTGTTCTCATTATTTGTAGAAATGCCATTCTTAGAAACAATATGTGCAAGAATGACTCCATGCTTAACCAAAAATTAGCATTTGAGTGGGTTCAATGAGATGTGAGTATTTGCACCTCTCAAAAACTTGTCTCAGACAAACACGATGCCCTTTTCACTTTGAGTGCATATGCAAAGACCATCTTTAGGTGCATGCAAAGGACATCTTTGAAAAATTGTGAAGCGAGTTGGAGCTCTCTTGGAATTTGATCATCACCCCTCTTCACCTTCTCATTCTGCCTCCCTCTTTTGCATTCTGTGTGGTGTCGGTGCCTCCTTCCCCGTGCTACCTTTGCTTGCCTTCTAGCTTGATGCCAAGCTTGTCTCCTCTTGAGCAGCCCTGATTTTTCATCTTCACATGCCATGATGATAATCTATCATGAATAATTAAACTCCCCCCCCTTACTTGAAAGTTTAAACATACCAATGTGTATATGTGTGCATATGTAGCAACCAAGTTTAGAAGCATGTGACCAAGATAAGTATGTGCAATCTACCTATCACACATACATCTATATCTATTTTCTCTAAAAGAGATAATCCTCATAAGCTACATCAAAGAAGCTTCTATGTACATCATGGTCAACCCACATGATGTACATAGAAGCTTCTATGTACATCAAAGAAGCTTCAAAGAAGCTTCTATGTACATCTTTTCTCTTGCATAAGGCTTGATCATTCTTTATCACCATCGATGTTCTTTTTATCTCTTCCCGCCATAGAGATCCTGAATCACAAGAGTACCACATGTCTAATGCATATGATGGCTATCCATCTTTTAGACTTTAGTGACATTCTTTGAGCCACTTGTCTGATGCTTCCTTGTTGGCATCTTGCATCTGATGTCAAACACTATGGCTACACGTCCTTGGTGTCTTCCTTCTTCACCAAATCTATGATCAAATTTTATTTTTCATCAATGATGGTGGCTTTGCCATATCCTTGTCTTGTTTGTTGTAAATTACAAGCTATGTGTAATATCTTTCTACATGTGTAGCCAACAAACCCTAGTGTTCCCTTCAGAACACTGATATGCAAGGTGTCCTGTCTCATGATAGTTGAAGCATTTAATCTTGTTATAAAATCTTTTCATTTGTCCGGGATTTTGATAATGATGACAAATCATTGCTTTATTTGAAGTCTTCCCTTTCTTATCAATGTCAATGTGTGAAAGGTAAAGAAAAAAATCATCCAAGTGGATGAGGGGTTTATGGAGGTTTGAGTTAGAGATTCTTATTATCAATGCCACTATTATGGCTTCCATTGTGCATGTTAATATGCACTCTCTTGCACAATGTTTCTTCTGATGATCTCTTATATGACTGTTTTTTGTCAAGATGCACCTAGCCAATGGCGCACTCCTAGTTTTTGTCCAGCTAGTCCCCCATAGCCAAAACCGAATGCCTCTCTTCCTCTGCTTTCTCTATGAGCTAAAAGTTCTAACCCTCTGCAAACAAGCCTTCAACAATTCCTTTTTATTTCACAACTCTAGCTCCTTGTTCGTTCTCATAGCCTTTGTGACCCTTCTTGCCTCCTGTAGAACTAAAACTTGAGAAGGTGTCTTCTCTACCCTCAAGACACTTTCCTTTTCTCATCAACAATGGATTTTTTTTTTTGAAAATCAAAGCTCTAAGAGTTTCAACCCATTCCCGATCCTTGTCCCTTTGGTGTTGCTTATTACAAGATAGAATGTGCCACTCTTTTATGTACAAGTTCCCTACGTCGTTTCTTTGCTTAGTAAAGCTAACCTATTCATTTCAACTTGTTGCACACAAGACTCCACCCTACATTCTAGATTTTAGTCTCAACACTCTCCTTTTTTGCATGAAGTTGCATCTCAACCCTTATAGCTGCTCTGTGAGATCCCTCTGCCCCCTCCGTGTGCCGGACTCCCGGTAGAGCTGACCAGCAGAAGCAGCCCCCCCATGCGCGAGGCAGGGTTTCTCACTCGGGGCCTCGCCCACGAATGTCCGGGCACAAGACTAGGCTGGTGGTCACTCCGAAAACCGAAATCGGGAAAATTTCCCATACCCGAAAAGCGGGGACGATTTCACCTTTTTGAATTTTCTTAATGAATTTTTCTAACGAGATCAAATCTAAACTATCCTTCATCTGAATAAATCAGATAGAAGGAAACTAACACTGATATAATTTGATCATCTGAGCAATTTCAACGCTTTTTTCCTAATCAAGATCAGGCACAGCCGTTGATCCACAATTGAGAAATTTATCAGGGAATTTACTAACTACTCGAATCCTAGCGTAATCCTAAGATTTTTCAGTTTGATTATTAAAACTCCACTGATTCCAGCCTAACCCCATCCGGCCCATGGGTTAGCCACCACCCTACCACTGGAATCGGTAGAACCAAACAAGTACTCACCCACCCATAATTGAATGCCTTTCTTAACTTTAGCTTTAGAAAACAGATACGCACACACTCCTCTTTAAAACTTTAATATAAAAATAATCCATTGACAAAACAGATATGGTCACAAATTTCATAACTCAAAATTTCCATTCAATCCCTTGTTTCACAAAAAACAGTACCACTCTGGACTCTCCGTTGGGACCAGCTGGTCAGCCAACGAGATCCACAGATTACAATAATCATTCCGTCAACATACATATATATATATCTTCCACGACATACGCATGGGTGTCCTAAGCACCGCGAGCCCGTGCATCGCCTGGTCAGAACGCCTCGTCAGAACCCTCCACCAGGATCCTCCTTAGGTGTTCTGGTACTTCACTCAGGGACCGCTTCGTCGGCCCTCGTCCATCGTACCAGAAGCATACACTTTTTCACCATACCCAGGCTGGTCAAGACCCAGGCAGGTTTTTTCGCGTGAGCTGTCCCTCGAACACGCCCTGCCAGCGGTTGCAACCGAACTTCCCTTAGAAAACACATATGCCAAATGTTCTGGCATAAGACAGTCCTTTAAGAAAACAGGGTTTCTATGCAAGTTTTTAGTTTTGATTTTGTTTGAATACCATGAATAATCTTAATTCCGTATCCCAATACTTCTAGATCCAGGTGTGAATTCTAAACAAAATTCCTTGAATTCTGTTAACTTGATCCTCAGATCAAAATCAAAAGTCTTAACTTAGTTTCAGATTGAGTGGGTGTTTTGAGTGCATTTTTTCTGAACTGGGCACATCGTCATTGATTGAATTTGACGAAGGAATTAGGTCTTGGTCAATAGTCTCAATTAGAGTTTGAGTCTGCAAAGGTTCTTCCTAAACTATCCCTCGAAAGGTAATATTTCAATTTCTCTTTTTCTAAATTTTGTTCGTTGAATATTTGCTTACAGATTTCTAAACTAAACATGAATTTCCTATGAGGAATAAAATAATCATTTATCTCGATCTCCGACTTCGATAGTTTAATTGAATTTTCTCATTACCATCTTAGTGAATATGAAATGGTAGAATTTCCTCTCACAGATTATCTACTTATTTATTTTTCTAATTTTTGTGGAATTTAAACAAAGGACTAAAGAGAACCCTTATTTAAATATAAAAATTCTATATGCATCTATTTATGCATAAAATCTAATTTTGATGAAAGTCACACTTTTATCATCATAAAAATCATTTATGATGAAAATCACTCTTTTAATATGAAAGAATTTCTTTTATGCATCCATTTGTGCATAAAAATCATTTATGATGAAAATCACACTTTTAATATATATAAAATATCTTTTATGCATACAAATCATTTATGATGAAAATCACTCTTTTAATATAAAAGAATTTCTTTTATGCATCCATTTATGCATAAAAATTATTTACGATGAAAATCACACTTTTAATATAAAAAATATCTTTTATGCATATGTTTATGCATACAAATAATTTATGATGAAAATCACTCTTTTAATAGAAAAGAATTTCTTTTATGCATCCATTTATGCATAAAATCATTTATGATGAAAATCGCTCTTTTAATAGAAAGGAATTTCTTTTATGCATCCATTTATGCATAAAAATCATTTATGAATGAAAATCACTCTTTTAATAGAAAAGAATTTTTTTAATGCATCCATTTATGCATAAAAATCATTTATGATAAAAATCACTCTTTTAATAGAAAAGAATTTCTTTTATGCATAAAAATCATTTATGATAAAACCACACTTTTAATATTAAAAAAATATCTTTTATGCATATGTTTATGCATAAAAATCATTTATAATGAAAATAACACTTTTATAATCAAAATAAAAATTTCAATATGCTTCCTTCTATGCATAGAATTTAATTCTAAAGAAAGTAATACTTTTTTAGTAAAATATTTTTAGTATGTAATTTTTCTATACCTAGGATGAAAAATAACACTTTAAGAATATATATACGATGGGAATTACTCTTTTTGAATAAAAAAGTAAAACTTATTTTGCACAATTTTAGAAAATTTCGCCATAACCTCCTTTGTATGGCTGACCATTTTTCAATTTTTAACTCTCTAAAATTAATTAGAAGTTCACCAAGAGTATTTAAATCATTCTAATGTAAACATTTTCTACTTATCAAAGAGAAACATTATGAAAAACTTGATTTTATCTATTAATCATTCATCTAGGATAAAGAATGGTTGGATTTACTAAAGAAGAGAGAGGAATGTCTTTTTTCAATGAGGCATAACATCATTTTCAATTTAGAGAAGACAAAAATCATAAAAAACCATAAAATGAATAGAAAAGAGAAGAATCTCCAACTTACGAAGGAATTTGAGAGCTTTCCTTTGGCTTGATGGTTTGAGGGTTCTACTCTTGTTTAGAAACAAGAGTGGCCACCAGTCTTTAGAAGAGGGAAGGTCAAAAAACTAATAAATTATGAGTGAATTCACTGTTTTCTGGCTCTTGGGAGAAGTAGGGTAATAGTGCAAAAACACTATTAAGTTTCAACAAAGGGGAAGGCTTCTATTTATAGGAAAAAGTGAGCTTCTAACCAAGCCAACTGATTCTAGAATTTTCCAGATCAGTTTGGTCAATTTTTAACCATTTTTGGGTCAGTTTAGTCCACTTTTTGGATCTAGTTGAAACAGGAGAGAGGAGAGAGAAAAATATCTCATTATTTGGGAGTTTAAAACTCTCCCACACATGTGAAATAGGTGCCTCCTTCATGAGGGGAATTCCCCCATACCGAGGTGTCAGAAATGCATCATTTCATCTAAATATCTCTCTTTTTTAACTATTAACCTTGTCCTTAGTCAACTCTTTATCTTATGTGAGTATTTACTCATTTTTGGGAGATTTTTCTTTTATTCTTCTATTTATCTCCTCCCTACATTTGGATGAATCTTATTGGTCCATAGGAACCTTAATTTAAAATTTTGAAAAAATCTTGACCCCTAGAATAATGCCTCTTGAACAGATTATACTTAATTTCTAATGCACCTTCTGAAAATCTTTTTGTACTTCTGTTTCAGGGGAACTTATTTTAATAAGATGAGATATTTTTCTATCCAAAAATATTTAAAAATTGAATTACCACTTTCTAGAAGATCTTCTCTCTCTAGGCCAAAACTGGTAGAAACAAGATCTTTTATATTTCTGAAGAGGGATTTGATTACAGGGGAAGATGCTGGACATCTTGAGAGGCTGGGGAGGAATCTTACATGCTCTCTGAGATACCTTATGATAATGTAACCTCCATTATTGAACCCATCCAATTTAATCATGGTCCTCTAATCTAATTGTGACTTGTACCTTGGTTTAAAAGCTAATATCAAAGGATATTCCAGATCCACACATGAACCTCCAAGACCTTTACATGCTTCTATACAACTTTAAGTAAACATGGTAGGTAGTCCTTTAGTGCCATTGTTTCACATTGAGCACCACACTGGATGCTTTTGAGAATGTTGAGAGTCAAAATAAGGAAAACTATGCTTTAGACAGACTCTTTGGAAATACATTAGAGAATGAGGGTTCCATGCATCCATCTTAAAGTGAATGGGGAACTGAAATTAGAAGTAAAACTAAAATATCCATGGTTACTTTTGAAAAGTCTATTTAAATTTTGCCAGATTTCTCTATGGTGGGGGGAAAGAGTGTTGAATAGAAACGAGCAATGCTTAGTCCTAAAGCTAGTGACAACATTTGAGGAAATTTGGGTATCCTTGGGACAACTTGCAACAATCACCCCTAGAAATATTAGAGTGATAAATGCTAATGGGAAATACTTTTTTTTGTAGGTGCATATTCAGTCAAACATATTAATTAATTTTTTTTCATAGGTGCATATTCATTGCAAGTGGTTTCAAGTACCACCTTTTTTAAGTGCATAAAGACCTTTTAAATACTCCATTCTAACAAATTCCTCAAGGGGTTCCCAACATGATAAATTTATATCCCCATTCCCAATAGCATCTCTGACTCAGTGTTCGGAAAAAACTCGGGTATAGTGTAATTTGCACCTGCAGATTTTAGAAATTACCTTCAAATTTGAAACTTAGGGGTATAAAAACCTGCATATTTTGAGGGGTTGTAGAACAAAAACCTTCAAAATTTGAAAATTTTGTTTATAAATAATTTCACAATTGTTAGATGAAGGTTTTTTACTTTTTGGGAAAATAGTTTTTTTCGAACACTGCTGTGACTGAGACTTGAAAAAGCTTGGTTTTTTTTTTCTGGTGGAAAAGATGGAATTTTGTGTACGGAAGGGCTCTGAATCAGCATTTCTTTCATTTTCCTTTCTCATCAAGCTTTAACGATCCTTTAAAAAAAAGAGTACGATAAGTATGTGCTGACACAGAAAATAATATTGTAGGCATTGTGGAAAAAAAGAGTTTTTTTTTTTAATGTCACATGACACAGAAAATAATATTGTAGGCATTGTGGAAAAAAATACGATAAGTATGTGCTGACATTTTTAAAAAAAATCAAGAACGCTAATAAAAACTGAAGTTGTTACTTTTATTTAATTGGTGAATGAAGCGGGGAAAAAAAAATTGTTTTAACTAAGCTTCCGAAATCATAGAAGTGACATAATATATGCGCAGCCAAATTGAAGTGTACTGACGAAACTGAAATTATAGAACCATCACTACGCGTAGATTTAAAAAAAAATAGAATTGCATAAAATAGAAACAACATATTTTGATTGCATAAATTTGAAACATTTTTCACATTATATGCTTTAGGCAAACACATTATATGCAGGCTGCATATATTTTGAGATTAAATATTTAAGTTGTTGCATATATATATGGTGTATATTTACTAGTGGCCACAAGACACATAAATATATAATGAAAAGAAATAAACCTTTTAATGCATGGGAAAGCACAAGCTAACAGACATGTGTCCACCAAGCCTCCAAAAATCTGAATGCATGCATAATTTCGATAGACATAAGTAATTAATTTCAGACAAGGAGACACGCATCCATCCATCCAACAACTATTTCAATGCATGCGTAGTTTCGAGTGAAATTAATTAATTACAACAAGCCAAAAATTATTGTGGGTGCATATTTGGAAATACATAGAAATATGGGGTTATTTCAATATTCTCCTTGAGGGAGTTTACATAGAATGGGAGTTCCAGGTTAGTACTATGATGTTTTGGTTAAAGCCTTCAAAGATTTGATGAGTACATTAACAATGCCCTTATGAGAAGAGGAGTCGTTTAAAGGACACTATAGGGCTAGAGACAATTGAAGTTTTGGCAGATTGTAAAGTGAAGGCCCCATTAGGGTGATGAATAACATGCACAGCTTCTTCATTGGATAAGCCTCTTTATATAGACATCCTCGATTTACAAGCTTGCAAACATCACTAATTATATCATCTCCCTTTCTCTATCCCCTCCAAGAATATAGAAGATAACATATCACCTACTTGTGTTAATCATGGATTCTATTCTCTTCACATATTACTCTTCATAATGACCTTACAACTTGATATATACTATTAAACCTTATGATAATCAAATTGCCATTCTAACATCCCTCCTGAATTTGATGACCTTCTTCCCTGGTAAGATAGTGCCGGCATGGCTTGACTAACAAGAGTCTCAATCCTATGTTATCATATGATCTACATGGCTTGACCCCTCCTAGGACTCTACCTATGCCTGAGCATCACCACTTATCTCAGTATGGCCTGAAGATTTACAACTGAGACAAGACTAGGCTTAAAATTAAAAGGATTAGTAGAGAAAATCAAGCTCTAAAAGGTCCAATTAATTTCAATAAAGCTAACCTCCTCTTGGGAGACTTGCTCTTTAGTAGCATCCTCTTTGTCTTCATCAACTACAAGATGTTAAAAGAAGTGGATTTGAAGAGGTTATTGAGTGCATAACCATAAGAAGCTATGGTGGATAGAAGATGGAAAAAGACATTAATAATTAGATCATAATATCAACACTAATAGAAGTGATTAAGATATGAGTCAAGGATAATTAGCACATCACATTTTTGCATTATGAGAATGAGTTTGATACATCCATATGTATCTCTTATAGAGCTTTCAGCCACATGTTCTATGCACAGTTGTGCCATCCATGTGTTCATAAATGATCACATGCCTTGTGAACCCTTGCACCTTCCATGTGCCTAATTTTTTACCATTGACCACCTTTTACATTCATCCATTCACATCTCCTAAAAAACTTAGCTTGCATCCATTCCAATTCTATAACATTATAATCTTCTTCTACCTTACGCCCGTATATATGACATGATGGGCACTATATTTCAACACCCCAATTGTGTAGTATAGGTCTATGCATGTTGTAAGAATTCCATTCTTCATTAATTATCATGTAGCCATATTTGTTAGGTTGAGAGTTTAACCTATCAACATGGTTATCTACCGTTAATGATATTATGTGTATGGGACTAAATAGAATCATGATTAGAAATTGTAATAATCATGTATATGCTTATGCAAGTGATGCTAATGTATGTATATGCTTATGTTAAAGATATTAAGGTTAGACTAAGATTATGCTAATTCATGTACATGCTTATGTTATAGATATTAAGGTTAGAATAAGATTATGTTAATGCATGTATATGCTTATACAAGTGATGCTAATGTATGCTTATGTTAGAGATATTAAGTTTAGACCAAGATTATGCTAATTCATGTATATGCTTATGTTAGAGATATTAAGGTTAGACCAAGATTATGTCTATACATACATTAGCATGCATGTATATGCTTATGTTAGAGATATTAAGGTGATAATAATATTATGTGAGTATTGTGTATGTGAATTTAAGTACACATACACATACACATGTATGTGTATATATGTGCTAATGCATGTATGAGCTTATGTTAGAGATATTAAGATTAGAATAAGATTATATGAGTATTACCAATAAAAGTGTGTGTGCATGTAAGTACACATACACATGTTTGTGTATATGTATGTGTATGTGCATGTAAGTGCTATTAATGTGTGTAAATTGCCTAATTTAGTGATAATAATAATGCAAGTGATACCAAGGCACATGTATGCATTCAAGTATGATAAGGTATCTCTTTTATGTGATTAGATTATGCTAGTAAGGTAATGAGGTTTTGTATAGGGGCATGAGAAATTAACCATCCCATGATTTTTTTCCTATTCATAATTGTAATGTATAATGAGAATGAGAGAGAGGTGCGCTAAACCATTTTTAGGTTGTAAAGTGCAATCTAAATTGGTAGACATGATTTTGATTTAGCTTAGGCTTGTTTAGAAGGAAATCATCTTGATGTGTATCCTAGCATTATCTATACATATGTATATTTATGTTAACTATGCCTATGCATGCACATGCTCATACATACCCTATCTATGCATGTGTATACTCACACATGTGTTGTCTACGCATGTGCATGTTCATACATACATTGTCTATAAAATTGTATGCTTATGATCATAAGGTTTATGCATATGCATGCTCATACTTATACTGTCTCTACATGTGTAGGCTTAAGCAATCAATTCCTATGCTTGTGAAGGTTTATTTATGAGATATCTATGCATATAACTACTTATGTATGATAGTTTAGTTATTGGTTATATGATTAAGTTAGAGCTAGGATGTTGCTAGAATCTGATATACAAGTAGAAGAAATTCTTCTTCCTTTTAAGTAGGATTGAAAATAAGAAGTGAGTTGTTTTCGTTAATTATGTGTGCATACTACGCAATAAATTTTGAATAAATGCCTATGCTGTTATATCCAGACGATTCAAATTATAATTACTAAAGGATGTCTCTTTGCCTTAAGAAATTCTAGGAATTTATTTGGAAATACCTTTGATTTAAAAAAAAGAAAGCAAGGTCATAAGAAATCCTTGTTAAATAATCTTGGAGACTCTTCTCAGACGCATGAAAATATATAAGATGTGGGAAGTAACAAAGGAACTTGGAATGATGGCTGGTATTCATTGTCTATTATTTCACTTTGTAAAAGTGATTGAAATTGATAATTAAATAATAATCAGATCGCACCAAGTGGTGAGCTTGGCCATAATCGAGTAGGATTAGATGGAGTAAATGAGAGTGGGTTTCATGAATCTGATTGATTCATCAAAGAAGAGGAGGGTAGCCAAGGTAGGTTTCCTTGAGATATCGATGTGGGTGAGGATAGTGGAGAAGGTGGGGTGGGAGATTGGTAAGAAGATGTCAAATTGCCAACAGGTATAGAGGAAGAGTATGGTGAATGAGGGTGAGGGCATTTACTGAGGATTGATAGCAACATGTGTAGGCAAAGTGTGAAGGTCAAATTGCAATAGGTAGAGAGGAAGAGTATGGTGAATGAGGGTGAGGTTATTTATTGGGGATTGATAGTAGCATGTGTAGGTAGTATCAGTACATGTGCTGTGAAGATGACATCAAAGACTTGATCTCTATTGAGGGGCGGCATGGACCTTTCAACATGAGGTAGTGAGCAGAAGCGGCCTATACCATGTGGAATGAGCACTAAGACCATCATGGACCTTTCAACATGAGGTAGTGAGCAGAAGCGGCCTATACCATGTGGAATGAGCACTAAGACCATCATGGACCTTTCAACATGAGCTAGTTAGCAGAAGCTGTGGAATGAGCACTAAGACTATCATGGAATGATAAACCATTATCCAAATCTTCTTGGCCACGACATGGTAGGATATCTCGATCTCATAGCATGATGCTTAGAGAGTGGGCTTCTTCATAGGTAAATACATCAGCTAGGGTGAGGTTTTATTGGTGTTGAAGTGGGTTGAAGTAGAGATTATATGCATTGAAGCTCCTTGGAGGTATCTGCTACTATAAGGTCAAGGGTTCTCTAGGCGATGGATCATACCATAGGCTAGGCTTGCGCCTACCATGGTCCCCCCATCTAGAGACGTACCTAGAGAGTTAGAATTAATGAGGCTAGTTGTAGGTGTATGTGTTTGTGTGTGTGTGTGTGTGTGTGTGTGTGTGTGTGTGTGTGTGTGTGTGTGTGTGTGTGTGTGTGTGTGTGTGTGTGTGTTGTAAGATATAAGAAGTGAAAAAATTGTGATGCAATATGTAGGTGATGTGCATGGGAAATGGGAGATGGGAAAAGGATGTGTCCAAAAGGTATGCTTGCATGTGTGCACTTCTCCAACATGAAGACTTCTTTTACTCAACTGCTTTTTCTTCAACTCTCTTTGCTACTTGGACATTTACTTGGTATCCCTTTTCTTGGGGATTCAAAATTATTACATTATTGGCATCACTTTTCTTAGGAAGTCAAGATTGTTACATTGTTTGAGGCATGGTACTAGACTTTTCTTAGAAGTCAAGATTGTTACATTGTTTGAGGCATGGTACTAGACTTTGCACATGGTTATACCCATAGCTACAATGGAGTTGGTGGTGACCTATGATTTGATGTTATCAAGCACTTAGGATAGAGGTAGTGTGGTTCAATGGGTGGTGTGGTCAAAGATAAGAACATGGAAGGTTCCTGCTAAGTTGAGGAACACCTAGGTGTGGCTGAATGTGTGGTGTGGTCGAAGATAAGAACATGGAAGGTTCCTGCTAAGTTGAAGAAGGTCTAGGTGATGGGTCATACCATAGGATAGGCTCCCCTAAAACATAAATGTATCTAGAAGGTGGCCCATTAAAATAAAAATATACCATGGGACAATGAGGCTTAATATAGGTATTTAAAATAAGGTTGCCTATGTGTTTATTAGGTGGAGAGCTCATGGATATATTGTAGGTGGCGTATATGGGTATTGAACAAAAATATGGGTTAATGTAGAAGATTCTTTCGATGAAAATTCCAACACATTGCTTTCTTTTACACTTTTTATCATGTTTTATTTGACCTTGTTCATGTAGATTATATGTGGTATCCTTGACAACGGTTTTGTTCCAAAAGTGGCTCCATAAAGGATTGGATGTGTAGTATACCAGGCATGTCTCGTCGTTGGAGAGACTTATCAACCCACAATGGCACCAAAGATACCATCAAACTTACAGAAAGACCTGACAAAGGGCTTATAGGAAAGCCATCGATTGGATCGACATATGATCTCAAAGGGCTTCTAAAATCTAGTATCTAACATGTCTTCAAAAGCGATCACTCTTTGGGCCATGGACGTATTTGACGATGACATAAAGGTTTATCTAATGTAAGTATTTGACAATGATGTAAAGGTATATCTAATGAAAGTTATGACCTTCATTGACATCAAAGCTCTTTTCTTGTCCATTGGTTCTTGGGCACCCCCTCAAGGATGACAATGCATGTTGTAGCGATAACGTGTTTGAGGATCTTGGTGTAGTAGAGATCATTGAAAGTCTTCCTTTGAAGCTGCATCTTTGTGGTGGTGAGAGGTGTGGAGCCATCAATGTAGGTAAAGTTATAAGCTAGCCCTTTTACCTCCATCTGCAAAGAACTTGAGCCAAAGGCCACCTTGTTTTGATTGTTGGCATAAACTTGAGATCAACACAGCTCCTTTGGTGTGCCACAGGTGGTCGATCTTCCACTAGGCAAATAGGTGATCCATGTTTTGGTCTACTAGATGGATTTTTGCCATGTCAAAGGGTGTATCTAGGTGGAAGTTGTGATGTCAAAGGGTGTATCTAGGTGGAAGTTGCCTTGGAATGTGAGGCCCTACATGGTTGGCAAGTAGCTCCTTATTCATGGATATACAAGGACACCCTAGGGTCCTTTCCATTGTCTTCACTACACCGAGGCCAACAGTGTTCTTGAGTAGTAGTTGGTGGTGATTCCTCATTGAGATCCAGCCCCTCATGAAATGATTTGAGGATGGGGGCCTATGGATGCACTTAATTAGGGATTTTAGATGATTGATAAGGTCGAGGCTTTTAGGTTGAGTAGTGGATGAGGTAGGGTCTTCCATGGATGATGCTACAAATATCTTGATTGGAGGGTTAGGGGGGGTAGGTTGGGCTGGTTGGCTCTAGGAGATTTGCTTTGTTATTGTTCAAAGAGGGAGCTTGATTGGCTTATGAGGATTCGTCTCCAAAAGACTAACGCTCACCTTGGGTACCTTCTGAGAACTAATCAAGGTCATCCTCCTCATCCTCAAGCTTATGACTTTGGAAAAATTCTCTTGTGCCTCATCTATAGAGATGTCCTACGGGGTAATCCAAATGGATGGTTTTAATGATGGCTTTATTGGTTGGTTAGGGCTTGTTTGAAGGTAAGAGTAGACTATATTATGCATGCTTTTAGGTTGAGTGGTGGATGAGGTAGGGGTTCCTATATGGAAGATGCTATAGATCGCTTGACGAGAGGGTTAGGGGGTAGGAGGGGGTAGAGTTGAGTCGACTGGATTTGGGGGATTTTCTTTGTTGCCTAAACTATCCAAAGAGGGGGCTTGATTGGCTTGTTGTAGGTCTTCTTTTCTAGAAGACAAGTGCTTGCCCTAGGTTCCTTCTAAGAATGTATCGAGGTCATCCTCCTCATCTTTAGGCGTATGGCTTTGGAAAAAGGCAAAGCCCTCCTGTGCCTCATCCATGTAGATGAACAAAAATTAGACTTCATTGCTTTTAGTGAATAAGGGGGTTCATGGCTATCATGGCTGAGTGAAGTGAGTTTGCATGGATGAGGAAGTTAAGACTAGGTGGTGCCGTGAAGTTAAAGAAATGATGTTCCTCAATTTTAAAAAAAGTGTGGAATTGACAAACATGTGACACCAAGTGGACAAGTTGGACACAAGAGCAGTGGGATTCAATGGTGGAGTATAGGAGTGTAGTGTGTCCATGAATGAGATGCCTTGGTTGAAGAACAGGGTGGTGAGGGTGGGTTATTGCACGATGTTGATGCGAGCTAAAATGGTATAAAAGGTGGGGGTTGACATGCGTGTTGGTGGATAAACTAACATAGGGATTACGGATTAACCATTAAACACATTTGCAATATAAACCATCATTCAGACATTCAATATTGTGTGACACAAGGAGTACTGAACATTACAATACTTACGAAACAAAGCTGCACAGAATGGAACAAAAGCATAACCTTTGATCTAACATGAGTATTTGAATCTTACTCCTAAGCTACCCCTAAGTGAAGATATAAATGATTAACAAGACTAAGGGTTAATTTCTAAGCTAACACTTCGCACACTTGATGGGGATAGTCTATCTCACGATAAAAGTTAAACACGCTTAATGAGGATGATTTTTTGGATAAGTAAAAATAATTCTAGACTGTGTAACTTCTTGAATTAAACTTAAATCTTGATAAAATCCAAGTCTAGATTTATATAATGGATGCTTAAAATTAACATCTCTTGCATGGACATAATGATAAACTTGCCTGCCAATGTCTAATTGAGAAGATAAATAATTAGAAAAAAAAATATTTTTAAAATTTTAAATTTTGTATAATCTTCACTCTATGCTCTACTATCTGAAGTGTTACATTGACCATATACTCAAGTAAATATGCACTATACCTTTACGCATGAGTACAGGAAGAAGCACCAACCACTAGAACATTTTGTTGAGATTGAAGTGGTGGATGCCGAGAGCCAGAGGGACGATCTAGAACATGAGGGGACCTTGTTGAGTAAGAGGTGGAACTTCATTGTTAAAATGTGTTACAATCATATGCACCAAATTACAAGTAGCCTAGCAGGACAACATCCAACTAATATGAAAAAATTATAGACTATAAACTTCTTGCTTATAATTGTAACTTGTTGGATGGGTATTAACTGTTCCAAGTCCTCTAGAAGTGATTTTGAACCCAAAAATTAACCTTTTTGATTTGAAAAACTTAGTTTTTCATGGCCGTGAAAATCTCCTAAATAGTCACGCATGAATTTCTTAAGAAAAACACGTGGAAACAATTTTCTTTTTGAGGTTTGTAAGGTGATAACTTGTTTTTTACTAACTAGTATACTTTATTTGAACCAAAAAATTGAAAACTTTATGATGTGAAAAACTAAGGGTTTTCATGATCATGACTATGTTCTAGATATTCTCATGTGAAAAGCTAAGGGGTAACAAAAAAGGGGGGGGGGAGGAGGAGAGAGAGGGAGGGGAAAATTTTGAGATATTCATTCCAATACTGGCATGAGAGAAATTTAAGCTGCAAAAAGTTTTGAAGGTAAGATTTCCTTATCAAGTCTACAAACATTATATTGAAAATATTTCTTGAGAAAATCACATCAAAAATATCATATTTTGGGGTTAGAAAGGTGATCAAATGATAGAGACTAACTATTAAAGTCCTCTAGAAGTGATTTTGAACTGAAAAAATAATATTATTTTTTTGCATTAAAAACCTAGAGTTTTTTACAGCCATGACTATCTTCTACATAGACATGTGTGAATTTCTTAAGAAAATCACGTCAAAAAGATCACTTAGATTATTTTTTTTGAGTTTGGTAAGGTGATAACTTGTTTTGGACTAACTGCCAGACTTCATTGGTTTTCATTTAAAACCCAAAAATAGAAAAAAAAATATGGTGTGAAAAACCAAGTTCTTTTACGGCCATGTGACTATCTCCTAGATATTCACACGTGTAGCAAAAAATAAAAAATAAAAAATAAAAAATGGCATATTCACGTTGATACTGACATGAAAAATTAGTGAAATTCACGATGAAAAAAGATCTAAAAATCACTTCATGAATTGAGGGATTGCCTTACCATTTCTCGAAAACCTTACCTTGAAAATCTCATCCCCAAAAAAGAAAAAAAAATTGGCGTGAAACACCCGAGTTTTTCTCAACCCCATGACTATCTCCTAGATAGTCACGCGTGAATTTCTTAGCAAATCACATCGAAAAAAATCATATTTAGTGGTTGGAAAGGCAATCAAATGATAGAGACTAATTGTTTCAAGTCCTCTAGAAGTGATTTTAAACCCATAGCTTTTTATGGCCATGATTGTCTCCTAGATAATCACACATGAATTTCTTGAGAAAATCACTTAAAAACAAGTGCCTTTTTTAGATTAGTAAGGTGATAACTTGCTTTTGACTAACTACTAGACTACATTGGTAGTGATTTTGAACCAAAAAATTAAAAATTTCATGGCATGAAAAACCAAGGGTTTTCATGGTCATGACCATCCTGCTCCCACACGTAATGTTGTCAACATTAAAAAAACAAACGAACGTTAATGTATACTAATCCATGCTTAAGAATGGAAAACGTCCCCACCCTACATTTCAGTAGAAAAGCAATAAAAAAGCAAACAAAGATTATCGTATAATAATCCATGCTTAAGAATGAAAAGTAACCTCACGAGATGAACTGAGAACAATTGGTGAGAATAGCCTTTTCTGACGACAAAATAGGATCATAACCAACTGCTTATCGAGGTGCGATTCGGGATGGTCTCGACTACATGCTTATCGTTTGGCTACATACTTATCAGCACTGTCGAATGGCTTCTCTCCCATGCTATCTGAGTGGATACACCTCACCCTTCCACTGGGCCAACGGGGACTGGACCAATGTGATCTCACCTTGACGTTGGCGGTCTAACTTACGGAGGAGAAGAGACCAAGGCCTTCTCCAACCAAGAGTCACACCTTCATGAATATATTGCACCACACTTGTGTCCATTAGTTGACCGCGTTTCTAGCTAACGTTCCTTGTCTCATTGCAAATGACACCCTATTATTCAATCAGGGTATGAATAAATCCCCGGTTCTACTCCCTCCTAGAGTTTACAAAGAGAAAAATAGCCGACTTATCGTAAGACGCTTTGCAATCTTACTCGTGTAAACAGGCACTTAACGTCTGTAAGATAACGTTGGAACAAATAAAGTAACTTTGCAATCTTACTCGTGTAAACAGGCACTTAACGTCTGTAAGATAGCGTTGGAACAAATAAAGTAACCTTACCATGCACATAATGTCAAATAGAAAAAGTCTAAGAAGTTAGTGTACATAGTTGCTTAAGACTAGTAATAGAGGCCAAACCATTTCTAAGTTTGGCCCACTTGGTGTAAAAACTAGTCATTTGTATGTAAGTTATCTTTCACAAGCAATACACAATCATTCCCTTGCAATAGTTTCGTTATGAGCTCTCCTTCTTCCCTCTTCTTGCTTGCTTGCATGCTATTGGATTTGTACATGCTAGCTAGATGCTTGTTTGAATAGGTTTGCTTTTCCATTAGCTTCTTTTCCTACCTTTTGTGAGGGAGAACCATCGCGACAATCCCTTCTTACCTCCATCTAAACATTAAGATCTCTCCCTTCACCCCTTTGGCAAGGAGCATTCTGGTGTGACAATAAAGTGAGGACACGATAGACGGACTAGCATACGCACAATGGAAAATTGCATTGGTAGCTCTAAGGCAAGACCCAATAACACATGCTTTTGTAATGCTAAGCTAAGATCTTGACATGGTACAAGGTTTTCTTATATATCCATCATTGCTGGAAAGTGAACATCAATAATATCAATAACAATTTCCTAAAGATCATAGGATAACAAGATAGCCTTGAGCTTGAACTCCTAGCTAGTGCCATTGAGTGTTCCATTAGCACCAAATGGTGGTAGACAAGATTTTGAGAAAGAAACAACTTCTTTCAAATTTTTGTTAGATGACAATTAACAAAAGCAACCACTAGCAAGAACGATTGACACCAAGTTGGAGCTCTAATACTATGTAAGGCTATTATGTGATGTGTATGCAAACAAAATACTCACGAGAACTAGGATTTCTCGTACCAAATGAGTTTGAACTCAAATTTCATAATAACAAAGATAGAGAACAATGGTGTATTATTAATGTGATACAATAGAACACAAAGTTTTATACTCATTGCTATCGTGAATGAAGCTTTGATAGGTGATTTGCAACTAATGGATAGAGATTGTATGCTAATAGAAGCTAGGGTGTAAAGTCCCAATGATGATTGATGAACTCTTTAGATAAGGGACTAAAGACCTAGAGACATGAGACACAACCATGACTAAACCATATTGGTCTATAATCATAGTCGATGCTACCATCATTTGTGGTGTTAAGCTAGCCTATAAAGAACTACTAGGTATTTTCATGGTCACACCTCCCACACACATCCAAGCTCATCTTGCTCCACATGGATCTCATAAATTTTAAATAGAGTGCCTAAGAGGAAAGTCTACCTACCCCATGTTATCTAAGTCATTTCTAAAATACTTGGTCTCCTAGTCAACCACTGAATGCAAATACGTGGATATCGAGCAATCGAGATGCTCAATTATGTTGTATTAGCGAACATGCAAATTTTACATTGTGAAGTTTTCGTCCACGTTTGCAGTCAATTGATATTGTGTTAATTCTTTCCATCTTTAGTGGTGCATATGCCCTATGAACTACCTTTTTTGTTGTAATAATTCTTTCTATTTGTTATGATCCTTAGTGCTGGGCTTCATTATGGTTGAGTCTGACATGTATCTCCAGAGCTTTGACTAAATACAAAGACCTTTGTGTGAATGTATACTATGCGTGCGTGGGGTGTGTGTGTGTGTGGGAGAATATATTGATACCAAGTTCTACACCCACTATTGGGCACTGATGACGTTAGTGGGGATGTCGTATCTAGTCCATACTATGCATTATGGAGTTGATGTTTATTGTCTTATGGATGACTACCGTGAGGATATAAATTGAACTTTCTTATAAGGTGAATTTGGGCATGTTCTTGGATTCATCTAGGTATATATATCACTCATTCATAGGCATGCAAGATACATTTAGGTACAAATGTGCACATATTTCTAAGCTCGCCCATGCATAGGCTTGCAAGATATTGTTTTCACATATTTCTCTTAGACACTACCTTTTCAAAATAGGAGTCTTGGATTAGTGTTGGATGTCAATGCTCAAGGCTCATATGATAATGTCCATACATTGTCTAGTTGATGTTTGTACATCCACCATTATGGCGATATAACCTCATGGTACTCATCCATAAGACAATAAACATCAACTCCATCATGCAGAGTATGGACTAGATACTATGACATCCCCACTAATGTCACCAATAGTGGGTGTAGGACTTGGTATCAATATATGCTCCCACACACACCCGACAGACTCAACCATAATGAAGCCTAGCACCAAGGATCATAACAAATAGAAAGAATGAGTGAGCTTGGAAATGATCTCCATGGCTAATGAAAGCACACTATGCCTTTGAAAAGTAAATTACACCTCTATGTACTCATCTTTGAGAAGTGCTTTGTATGATAAGTTTATCAAGACAATCCACAAAGTGGATAGGAAATAGATAGAGCAACATTATATCGAAAGTCTCAAAGATTGAAAGTTTTGGTATTAAAATATTCTTGTTTGTGAGAAATTACCAATAAGTGTGGATAGTGAAACTCCGATGCAAAACAAAATTTAGTTCTATCTCAAAGTTTAAAAAAATTGCATACGAAAGGGACTTTACAATTGGGAAAGTAAATCTATTTATTTGACCCAAATAAGGGAGAATGTATTGCCTTCCAACTTTACAAAAGAGGGTGAAAATTAACCATCAAAATTGAAATAGAAAGGGATTTCAAATTGACCCTTAATGCACAGAGCCAAACCATCTTTGTAGATAAGTATTTTATCATATTGAATGGTCAAATAATTTAATTGCCTCCTACAAATGTCAACACACCAATAGGAAACCCAACTCCAATATGTGAATGAAAAGACTTCTAATCAAGGTAAAACACCAATACATGTCCTAAGAAAATGCTAAGTACTAAGAGGTCTTGGGTTCAAAACCATCCTTGGTGGTTCCTTGGTGGCAAAACTACCCTTGGTGCTTCCTTGCTGACAAAACCAACCAATGACAAGCAGTGAAAAATCTGTAACTACAGGAAGGATCTTGGGCCTAAGGCTAGTCGGAAAAAAAAATGCTAAGTACTACTAAACAACAAACAATGATGCATAGCAAGGAAGGTAGAAATGTTAGAAGTCATCTCCTGTCTTTATCTAGACACCAGGGCCTTTATTGTGGGTGTGCCCGCCCTTGTAGGTGTTCTCATTTTTCCTCACTCCCCGTATTTTTCCCCATATATTCCCATTTATCTGTGGCTTGGGGGAGCAATCCTGAACTGGCAGGCGCATACATCTTCTGGCCGACTGTACCCAATTGCAGTAGTACAAAGCTGACCGACTCATGTTTGCTGGCCGACTGGTCTATGTGGCAGGTCGTGGAGATTTTGTACCTGTCGGGGCTGCCTTTGGAGCAGGCCGACTACTGCTTGGGGGCCATATAAAATGACCCCACACCCCCTTGCCATTTTGTATCTTGTATATTCCGAGATCTTGTGTATATAGAGCAGAGTTACACGCCTATCTCTCTCCTTCTCTTGTGCTGTCTATTTTCTGCATTGTTCTTGCTCTAGTGTTCTCAGATTTGGTTATCATCTCCGCTGTGTATTCTGACATGGTATCAGAGCCCTAGGCTCTTGATAGATCTTCGGAGTTGTGTGAGCAAGAGGGAGACTGTTATGTTGCTGATTGGTGGACTGTTCGAGAAGAGAAGGAAGAGAACGACGAGCTTATTTGCTGGACAACCACTTGAAGGTGTAAGTTCTTCTTTGTTCCCACCCACCCACCCACCCACCCTTTTTTTTCAGATTACATCCCCACAATGGCAGATTTGTTAGAGATGGGTGAGAGGCATGTGAAGATCCCTACACTCCCCACGTTCCCAGTGGACCGTCAGCTGGACGAGAATAACTACGGCATATTGAAGGTTATGATGGAATCTATTCTGGAGTCATATGACCTTGCTGATTTCATCATTGTTGGGGTTCCATGGCCGAAAGTAGAGGAAGGGGAGTTACCGTCAACCCGAAAGGATCGGGAGGCACAGGCACAGTTGTGGGATCGTGTCAACGCCAGGGTCCATTCATTTATCTTCCTCAACTGCACACTGCAAGTAATCAATCATAACAAGCATATGACGCTGGCCAAAGGTGTATGGCAGCATTTGGCTTCTCTTTACAACAAGGTATCACCCATGAAGAGGATTTCCTTGGAAGTACAGATGCGGGTTATGAGCCCTGCAAAGTCGTCGACGATGCAGGAGCATATTAACAAGTTGCAGGCTCTTCAGCATAAAGTTCTTCAGGTTGGGAAGGAGATATTGTCAGAAGACATGGCCATAACCTTGCTGTCGCATTTGCCCTCTCAATACTCAGCATTCTACTTATCTTTGATTACTAGTGGCAAGCTCAGCACCATTAGTTGGGAGGAGCTTGTGCCCATGGTCTTGGACCAGGAGGAAAGATTCTCGAACCCTCCACAAGACGGACGTTCGGAGGCCTTGACTGGCCAACAGTCGAAAGGTCGTAACAAGGGTAAAGGGAAGGCTTCAATGGAGAAGTCTTCTGAGCAGAAGTCCGATGCTAACCGAGAGAAATTGAAGGCCAAGAGGACCTGTAATGATTGTGGCGAGAAAGGCCACTATTGGAGGTAGTTTCCCAAGCGGAAGACCGAGAAGGGTGAAGACTCCTCAACAGCAACCATGAAGCCTCTGGCTTTTGTGCACTTGGAGGTGATGGACACCGATGTTTCATTTTCTTCAGGCAGCAACGGATACTCGAGAGTGGATTCTAGACAGTGGTGCTTCCAGGGACATGACTCCTTCCCGTCCGACTTTACAGGATCTTTGCAGGTATTCTGGTCACATTCTTACTGGGGATACATCCACTATCCCAGTTCACAATTAGGGCAAGTTGGAGATAGTTCCCGATGGCAGAGGGGGGAAGCATTCCTCCCAGGTGTTGTATGTTCCCACACTTGGTTTTCATCTATTGTCAGTGCATCAAGTTTGCAAGATTGGCGTACGGGTGGAGTTTGATGAACATTTTGTTGCTCTCCGGGACAAGGCAACCGCCTAGGTAATTTGGGAAGGCGCTGTGGAGAATGGAGTTTACAAACTTTCAGCACTCTCTCTCCCAAGTCCTCAGTTCTGTGATGAGTGGGAGTCTGGTAGTGGCCACTTAAGAGTGGATACGTTGCAGCTGCAGGCTTTCTTGGACCAGATGGTGGATAGCTTGCCAATTGATGGTAGCAGTTGACAAGAACTTTCCAGTATTGATGTTGGTGATTCTTGTGTTCCCAGAGGAAACTTAACAGGCGACCTATGCTCTGATGTCTCGTAGCATTCGGGACAAAGAAACTCCTGTAGATGAGGATGTTCTTTCCGCGGGGACCTCTCGGAAAGCTAGGCAGGTGGCAGTTGATTACTTGCAAAAGGAGGTGGTTGTTGCACATTCTCCAGGCTGTGGTTCCGGATTCAGAGAGGGTGGTCAACAGGTTTCAAAAGGCCTTGCGTGTTCTTCAACAGGTTTCCAGGACTTCGCTTCCCACCGTAACAAGTGTTGATCCTTGTGAGCAGTGTGATGCCTCTTTGACTCGGAAGCAGAATGGTTCATTGATTTGGTTGATGGATACCAAATTGGACGGAAGCTTCCTAATGAGGCTATTGAGCTCATGTATGCAGATGACTCTTTGGGGATTGATGGATGGAGTCCAACTCCACGGATGGAGTGACTCAAATTAGGGAGGAGATCTAGACACGAGGAGATCTACTTCAAGCCCAGGAGCAGTTTTCTGAGGCAGAGTCATCTTTTGCCTTGTTATGACGAGGCAAAGTGGCTGCTTGTGGTGCTACTCGTGAGGTGGTGAGGTTGCAGAGATTGCATGGCAGGATTGGGCTTCCACTGGAGGAACCCACGGTCATCCAGAGACACTTTGTTCGTGAAAAGATTGTTACTAATGACATCTTGCTAGAGTTCTGTTCAACGGAGGACAGTACAGTGGACCTCTTCACGAAGTCATATCTCAAGCTTTGCTCACGCAACACCCCAGCTCCCTGTGCTTGGTTTCACAGCCAGGAGTTGAGAGGGGGTGTTAGAAGTCATCTCCTGTCTTTATCTAGATACCAGGGCCTTTGTTGTGGGTGTGCCTGCCCTTGTAGGTGTTGTTCTCATTTTTCCTCACTCCCCGTATTTTTCCCCATATTTTCCCATTTATATGTGGCTTGGGGGGGCAGTCCTGAGCTGGAAAGCGCATACATCTTCTGGCCGACTGTACCCGACTGCAGTACAGAGCTGGCCGACTCATGTTTGCTGGCCGACTGGTCTATATGGCACGTCGTGGAGATTTTGTACCTGTCGACTGCCTTTGGCCGACTGCTGCCAGGGGGCCATATAAAATGGCCCCACACCCCCTTGCCATTTTGTATCTTGTATATTCCAGGATCTTGTGCATATAGAGCAGAGTTACACGCCTATCTCTCTCCTTCTCTTGTGCTATCTATTTTCTCCACTGTTCTTGCTCTAGTATTCTCAGATTTGGTTATCATCTCCGCTACATATTCTGACAAGAAATGATTCTTACACAACTAGTGAGATAGGTGGTTGGAGAACTAGAGGAGCACAACAAGAGAAAACTAGATGTGGGCAGACAGGAAGCCAGTCATGCAGCTTTAATGTGCTGCTCATAATATAGCATGTATAATCAAGGCCCAAGGTCAAGACCTCATGTTGCAAAAAAACCCAAAAAAAAAAGAACCATGGGAGGTATTTTAGTTTGTGTACATACTTCTACTTTGCACAGAACTGAAGACGTTTGTCTATATCCAAAGTTGTTACATTCACATGGCTCAATTCTGAAGACTCTAATGGACGTAACCAAAAGCATCCTCCTCATAGACACTCTGTAGGAATTATTTACCTGGATGAATCCAAGAACATGCCCAAATGGGACTAGATACTACAACATCCCCACTAACGTCATCAGTGCCCAATAGTGGGTGTAGAACTCTGTATCAAGATATGCTCTCTCTCACACACACACACACATAAGAGCATATATTCGCACAAAGCCCTCGGTACGGAGTTTCTGTCAAACCTCTGGAGATGCAAGACAGACACAGTAGGAATTATATACCTTCAGTGACTTGAATTTCTCCTGCAGTTGCTTAAGCTCCATCAAAGCTGTCACTCATGCAGCCTAAAAAAGCATGCATTGAAAACAACCATTATAATAGCTATGAAGATAGGCAAATATAAAGCAAGCCCCACAGTAGCCTCTCTGCCTTTCTTGCAGGACTCTGTCTGAAGGTTGATTGATTTTGGCATGCTGTTGCTTTACATTCCCTAAATCACCCTCAAGCTTTGCTCGGACTTGTCTTATCTGATGAACTCAACAAGATCAAGGAAGAGAAAATGATAACCCAAGGTGTTCCAGGTGCAGTGAAACAAAATACAAGCATGGGAGCATCCTCCCCCTTGACTCATGCCTTTTGGTTTCCATAGCCGTTCTCCAATGGCTCTTCTTCTGAGGCATTCCTCCATCCTGGCCTGCAATGAGGTCACAAACTGTATGTCTATGAAGCAACCAAGCCAACAATCACAAAGAATGTGAAAAAATGATGCACACCCTTCTTATTCAAGGGATAGCACATAATCCCTACAGAATTAAGGGGCACAAGAGGACGACGCCATGGTCAAAATTGTTTGTACCTGCAGCACAATGTGCTCATTACTTCAAATTACACAACAAAAAACCCCCAAAAACCAGGTAGCATCACGACTGATCAAATACCTTGTTAGCCTTCAAAGTTCCCTTAAAACATATAGCTCGTCCCATACCGCAAGGCTGCTGCCCGGTACACATCAGCATGTGCCTCGATTGACACTGTCAATATTGCAACAAAATAGGGAGACATCAAAACAATGTTTTCTTTCAATATTCCCACACTTTCTTAAATTAAACCTAGCTGCTTCATATTGACCTTCCAAGGGTTTGGAGTATCCACATCCCATGGTGATAACTAATGGAACCCTTCGAGTAAAGCAAGCTGTGTACACGATGTTGTTTCTATGAAGTAGTCCCTGTCTGCCAAAAGCTATAAAATCATTAATCAAACATGCAGTTGGCAAGGCTGCAACTCATCACATACATAATTCTATGCGGAAAACCAGATAGACTATGTTATTCAAGTGCCCCCAAAAAATTAAAAATGTCATGGAAGCTCAAAAAAATAACCTTGTCATAGAAAGCTTGCCAGAAATGTCTTCACTAAGAGCATCAACTCCTGCCTGCAAACCAGAAAAGTACTCTCTCTCTCTCTCTCTCTCTCTCTCTCTCTCTCCAGGATTTTCATTACCGCACGGCGCATGTACATGAGAGGCCCGCATAATATGGGAAGAACATGTTCTATGAAGTTTATAACCCTATATAAAGGGGGTTTCAACATTCCTTCAAGCATTTCAAAGGTGTTGGCAAGAACCCCCGCATAGAGTCAGCCCGAGGCAGCTCTAGGCAAGAATGCAAGCATCTGGAGAGCATGACCAAGCTGTGGATTCAGTAAGACATCTTTTGTATGCACAGTAGGTTAGGATGCATTAACTGGATCTAAGTCTAGATCCAAGAACCATTGTGTATATAAGCCTTCAACAATAGATAGTAGAGAAGGGTTACATCTCTTGTCTTCTATGTGTTTGCAAGTTAAGTAGGATTATCTTTCATCTCTCTTGCTTAGCGTTAATCAAGATCACGCTTCTGCAGGCATGTAACAGTGGTATTAGAGTGTCAAAAGTGTCAGAAATGCAAGCATCTGGAGAGCATGACCAAGCTGTGGATTCAGTAAGACATCTTTTGTATGCACAGTAGGTTAGGATGCATTAACTGGATCTAAGTCTAGATCCAAGAACCATTGTGTATATAAGCCTTCAACAATAGATAGTAGAGAAGGGTTACATCTCTTGTCTTCTATGTGTTTGCAAGTTAAGTAGGATTATCTTTCATCTCTCTTGCTTAGCGTTAGCCAAGATCACGCTTCTGCAGGCATGTAACAGTGGTATTAGAGTGTCAAAAGTGTCAGAACTAGTCCAACCACACCATTGTCCATGTGACACATGTAACACTGGTATCACAGCGTAGGTCAACCCAAAGCAATCCTTAGGTAGAGTTTTTGCATAATGAATTTGGGTGTCTAAAATTAGGGTTTGCATGCCAAATATGGAATTCCCTATTTTGCAGTAGTTCAGCCCTTGCATCAGCGTTTTCAGTAGACTAGTATGCCAGCTAGTGATGCCCCTCCTCTTCCTGCCCTGTCAATGAAGTCTGACATCTCGTCTATGTAAAGGCATATAAGGTGATGTTAGACGGGACCCCTAGATCCTGGAAGCATTGGAGGAGAAGATGAGCACAAGGCACCATATCAAAGGCTTTGCAGAATTCCACAACGCAGCATGAAATCTGGCAGCAGCAGGCTCTCACCTCCTTGATGATGGCACGGAAGGTAAAGATGTAGTTCAGGGTGGAGAAGGTCCTCTGAAATCTCGCTTGTCCAGGTGCTCTGTGCCCCTCTCTCTCCACCAGTGCTCAGACTCAAGTACAGACCCATAGAGTTTGGCGTGTGACCAATCATGATAGTCCGGTAATTATCCATGGGGTCTTCGGCTTTATGGATGGGGGCAATAATGCGGGATGACCAAGTGGGTGGAAAGCCTTCCGAAAGAGCTCGGTGAAGCATATATATATATATATATATATATATACCTAGATGAATCTAGGAACATGCCCAAATTCACCTTTTAGGAACGTGCATGTTATATACTCATGGTAGTCAACCCACAAGACTATATAACTATCAACTCCATTATGCATAGTATGGACTAGATACTACGACATCCCCACTAACGTCATCAGTGCGCCCAATAGTGGGTGTAGATCTCTGTATCAAGATATGCTCTCACACACGCACTCCACACACACACACATAAGAGCATATATTCACACAAAGCCCTTCGTACTGAGTTTCTGTCAAACCTCCGGAGATGCAAGGCAGACTCAGCCATAATGAAGCCTAGCACTAAGGGAAGTAGCAAATAGAAAGAATTAGTACATCAAATAAGTAGTTGATAGGGCAAATGCACCGCTAAAGATAGAAAGAATAAGCACAATATCAAATGGCCGCATATAAGCCAAGAGGGTTGCTAGAGTGTCTCCCACATGAGAGAGAGGTTCAGCCATGAGTCCCTCATGATCCTAAGATCCATCATTTTTGAGCTAGGCTGGACCTACTTGGGCTTACCTCCGTTTAGTATCATCTCCTAATTCTGAGCCAGAGTAAGAGCCATGTCAGATGACTGTGGCTCAAAGTTACACATGGTGAACCCAATGTTTGTATCCAACCCCCTAATGAACTATTTCAACTTGTCCTCCTCAGATATCCCCAACTGATGTGCTAATGTGATAATTCTATTAGAATATGTCAGGACTGGAGACCCATTTTGAGAGAGTTTGTAAAACTCATCCTCAAGGTTGGTCGTGTATTGGGGAAGGAGGAATCTTTTTTTGAGGTTGGACATGCCTAAGCCCAGCTTATGTAGCCTCATTTTGACATGGATTATGCAGCCTGGTTTGACAGCTCGGTCTGACAATGTTGGTAAGTGCCAATGGTACAGTGATACAATGTGAGGGGATCTAATAGGGTCCTCGACATCTATAACTGTATAGAGACTCTCCAAATCCACTGCCTATGGAGGGGCATTCCTGTATCTCTGGAGGACCTCTCAGATTTGAAGCTGTTGGGTCGATCTCCTTGGACCAGGAGGGTCTCAACCATCTAGAGAGAGAGAGAGAGAGAGAGAGAGAGAGAGAGAGAGAACACCATAAAGACCAGGATCACCTTACCATGCACTTTGAAAACACATGGAGGAGTTCTATAATAATGTCGATTAACTTTACCCCTAAGGAAAAATCCTTTGTATAAAACCTAAGGAGTAAACGTAAAAAGCTTGAGTTGTCAATGCAAAGTCATAAAATCACCTGGAAAAAGACCAAGCTTGGATTATAGAAGTCAAACAACTGTTGTAGCCTATCAGAGAGCACTGCAAGATAGTAATCATCTCCTGTACAGTCAAGCAAACCCGAACTATTATCTATCCGCATTTCTGTACGCCATGGAGCGTTGTTTGTTCCATGCAGATTGAACGTCACCACTCGATTGTCATTCTCAAAATGCCTGCTAGTATCGTCGTTCTGTCATGGAGCCAAGAAGCAACAAAACAATGAGAGCAAACACAAGAACTTGAATGCATGCTTGCTGCAATCTGGTTGCAATTTAGCTCACAATCAGTGCATAATTAAGCCAACCTTGATAAGTTCCTAGACAAATGAGCTCATATACTATAAGTACATTCAAAGTAAATATGATACATTCGCATCTCCTAAGGGTCGTAATAAACGGACTGTACTGTTGGCAAAGTTTCATATCCCTCAAGTTCAAAGAAAAATCAAACAATTATCATTTACTCAAGAGCCCACTACAAAAAACTCTCAAAGATTACACTCAAATTCTTGAAGAGATAGCATTCTCTCTCTCTCTCTCTCTTTTTTTTTTTTGAGGAAACACAGAGCTATAATACTGGGTATGAAAAAACCCCAAAGTGCCAGAGGTGGCCTACTGAGGGGGCATACAAACTGTGCAGTGAGAGGCGTGAAGCCTGTGAGCAGTCGGTGCTACATCACGGTGGATGATGTGATGTGTGCAATATGAACCACTGTGGGGGAGTGTACTCCCATCTAGCATGTCCTCCAACAATCCTGAAGAAGAGACCCGTGCGCCCCCAACGACGAATGAAGGCCTGGAGCCTGTCCTGAGCTGTCTGTGAAGGCCGACAGGAATCATCATACGTGGAACGCAGTGCACGGATAAGATCGAGCCAAATCAGGACTAGAGTATCACGTGTCGATTGCCGCGTGTGACTAAGGACATGGAGACAACGAGCTCTCCAAATGTTCCACATCGCAATCGCGGCAATCACCATAAAAACATCATCCCTATGCCAATGCTCCATGTGCAAGGCGTCAGGAGGAATCATACTGAGGTACCCCCTCCGATACCCCGTCGCCGTAAGCATAAGCACAGCATCAGTGCCCTCACCCTCAAAGAACACATGAGGTCCCGGCCAAGGAAGGAGCCATAACACAGACCCCCAACTGAGGAAACCTGCATGCTGACCAGCTCTGCTGAGGAGAAGAGCCACTGCTCGCCAAACAGAGGAAGCCATAGGACACGACCAGAGGCAGTGGGCCTGAGACTCCTGAACCTGATGATCACAGCATATACAAATGGGATCATGGCCCATCAAGGCACCCCAAGTGCTGACAGCAAGACCAGCATGAGCAGTCAACCAAAAAAAGAGAGTGATCCGCCGAGCAATCCTCAGCCTCCAAATAGATACCCAGTACTGTGCCAGGAAGGCATGAGAGAGACCTGCATGTAGCCAAGTGCCCGAACGCGTAGGTCTATGTAACTGTCGTCGAAGCAAGCAGTGCCTCCCAATCCGAACAGTATACCCGAAAAAGGAAGTATGCCTAGCGCCGGTCTCCACAGCAGGCCACTCCCATTCCCCGGGGTCCCAAGTCAGCTGCGAAAGAGGCCGTCCCTCCCAGATCCATAATCGCCAACGGGCAGCCATACCAATGTGAAAAGACGGGTCCACCTCCCGTCTTTTCCTGAAAGAGCCAACAACACGGATGGGAGTCCAGTCAGCCTGACGCAGCTCCTCTAGGCAACCCAAACCATGAAACTGTAATCTGACATGGCCAAAAGCATCTGGCATGCCCATAGGGATAAAAACCATAGGCCAATAACAATGAGAGCTCCAAACAAGAAAGGGTGTACCTGCAGTACCAAACATGCATAACCATCCTGAGTGCTCAGGCATCTCATGTAAACCCCGAATGGCACGATCCCAAAGCTCTGGAATAGCTGCATCAATCTCTGCAATCCGAGGCAGAATACCCCTGCCTATGGAGAACTCCTCCCCAATAAAATCTGCCGGAAGCTGCCGTGTCTGCGACCAAGCATGCATCGAAGCAGCCGGGCCGCTATCCCAAGCCGCCCAGTCAATGTGGGTCCTCTGGCCAAGCTGGCGACCCTCAGTATCCAACACATGGGGATTCCAGATCAAGGGCTGACGCTCAATCTCTGGCAGAGAGGCAGGAGAACGTCTATGCATGCCCTGTCTCATGGAGATCCATATCTGTAAAATGGAGCGCATGAAGGGTGACAGATGAGCTGTACGCAGAGGAGAATCTGAAAAAATATAGCGTATACACGCAGCCCAAGTATGACCATCGCGGGTTCCCAACTGCGGGGTCACTGTGTGCAAAACCGATCTGAAAAGAAGCTTCCAAGTTTCATTGCCCGGAAACAAGGCGCGGACAATGAACTTGGTAAGCAAAGCACGACACTGCATCTCTAGATCAATAATGCCAAGGCCCCCCTCTGCAATGGGCCGGATAATCGTCTCCCAACGGACTCTAGCTCTAGTGTCAACAGTGCCATCACGGCCACTCCACAGGAAGTTGCGAATCAGGCGGCGAACCTGCCGCATCACTCCCGTATGAAGCATCCAGCAGGAAGCAATGTACCAAACAGATGCCAACAGTACCTGATTGGCCACAAGGACCCGCCCTGCAAGAGACAAGTGCTGGGAAGACCAATGGCAGAGCTTTCTGCGAAGCGACTGCAAAACCGGCGCAAACTGCTGCTGGGGAGTGATATCCAGATTCCAGTCCAACCTGAAAACCCAGATAGCGACAGGACTGACCCCGCTGCAACCATGTAAACCCCTCTGCCACACCCCAAGTCGGGACATCCTCAGAGCCAACCAGCATACCATATGACTTGTGCCAGTTAATGCGAGCACCACTGGCCAAGCAATAAACATCAAGAACTGAACGCCTCACATCAAGGACAGCAATGGCATAACGGACCATGAGCAAAGTATCATCAGCATACTCCTGATCAATCAGGTCACGCTCGCCTGTAAGTGGCAAGGTGACTCCCTGTATATCTCTCTGCCGGGCATGAAGAAAGTCAGAAAGTGCCTCTCCCACAAATAAGTACAGAAAGACTGCAAGGGGGCATCCCTGTCTCACAGAGCGAGAGATGTCAAAAGATCTGCCAACAAAACCCCCAATAGTCACTGCACTGGCTGCTGATCTGTAAAGTGCAGATACTCCGGTGATCCACTGCTGCGGAAACCCCATGCGAGCAAGAGTACCCTCTAGGAAGGACCAATCCACCCTATCGAATGCTTTCTCAAAATCAAGAAAAAGCAATGCTAGGGGAGTGCCAGTAGACTGAGCCCACTCTACCGCCTGATGGTAGCAAAAGATATTATCCAGGATACATCTATCCTGGATAAAAGCAGTCTGTGATCCATGAATGATGTCTGGAAGAAAGGGCCTCACTCGCACTGCCAGCATGGAAGCTAATATCTTATATACCGTAGGAAGGAGAGTAATGGGGCGCCACTGTCGCAGGAGCGTGCCATCCCCCCCCTTAGGTATAAGAGATATGAGCCCAGAGCAAAGAGACTGAGGCATGGTCCCAGAATCATAAATCTCCTGAAGCCCTCTCAGCAAGGGCCCTGAAACTGCATCCCAATGAGTAATGAAGAACTGTCTAGAGAGGCCATCATCCCCCGGGCAAGAAGCAGGGTCTAGAGCCTCTACCGCCTCACGTAACTCCTGGACTGTGAACAAAGAGCAAAGGGAACGAGCCATGTCCGCAGTGACTGAACGTCGCGTGTGGGACCATACAGTAGCTCTGGCCGCCTGAATGTCATCTGTCAACGGATCAGCACTGAATAGATCAGCATAATAGACTGTAGCAATCTCCAGGACTCTATCTGGGTGAGTCTGTAAATGCCCATGGTCATCCAAAACTGCACGAAGAGCAGTCCCACAAGGTCGCTCTCTATGTGATGCAAAGAAGTCTTTGTTCACTCGGTCACCGAGCGCTACCCAACGAGCCGCAGTTGCGTGACCAGAGAACTCAGACCTCCTCTCTTGAACTGACCGGATCTCATCAAGCAACTGTGCATGTATACCAGCATAATGTGCATCTCCTGGATGGGACTGCAAGAGACGCTGCACCGATGCTAATGGTGCAAGCAGAGATCGCTCACGCTGGGCCACCTCACGACGACAAGCGGAGGCGGTCTCCCGGCAAGAAAAACTAGACTCTCTGATACAAGTGGCAAGGAACTCAGCATGTAGGTACTGCACTGCAGAGGACTGCGAAGTGGGATCGGCTCCCCAGATCTGAGCAACCGAAGCAGAAAGATCGCTACCAGAGAGTAGCCTGTCTGGAATGCGAGACCCTCGGCGAACTGCATGAGGCCGCTCAAAAGAAATAGTCAATGAGACAGGGCTATGATCCGACATCGAGGTGCCAGGCCAGATGCAAGTGGAGCCGCCCAGGAAGGAGGCCCAATTGCCAACATAAAATCTATCCAGTCTCTCCAGTAATCGGCCCTGCTGACGGCGAAGACCCCAAGAAAAGGCCAAGGAGCAAGGCAGGTGGGCAAAAGAAGGCGTATACCACGCGTCAACAGCTCGAATGCATAGAAGAAACCTCTCCCAAGCATCCTGCTCTGAAGGTGCGATAGAGGTCAACACAGGGGCGACCTCTGCCTGGAAGTCACGGGCAGACTCAATGTTGTTAAAGTCACCTCCAACAACCCATGAATCTACCGAGGAAAGCAGAGGACACAATGCATCCACTAAGAGGCTCCAGAAAGCTGAACGAGCTCTGGCAAGAGTCGGGGCATAGATGGACAAGAAGCCAATCCGAGAATCCGCAATCCTCACAATCACATACATCGCTCTACCAGGTACCAGAATACCATGCCGAAGTACCGAAGCCACAAAGGATGAGCTAACAGAAATGCAAACACCACAACTGTGACCGGAGTCCCCAATGGCCGGCGACCAGTAAGAGCGGGACCCAGACTCATAGGTCACTTTGGCCTCTTGAAGAAGTTAATATCTCTCTCTCTCTCTCTCTCTCTCTCTCTCTCTCTCTCTTAAGAGGGTGAACTTGACAAGGGTTTCATGGAAATAGATAAGATACATGTCACCAAATGGCTCTATATGCGAGCTGCCACAAGTTTCATCTAGCACATAGTATGTAAACTAGAAGACAGTGAATTTTCCATGAGCTTTTTTCGCTCTTGGAGGAGCTGGCATGGGAGGGCAGCAAAATACCACATCATGAGGATGGTACCCGTAATAAGGGGAGATCTCTAAGTCAGTGTATTAAAATCCAAGCTCAACCAGCAAAGTGAAATATGAAGCACCCAACACCATCTCTGAATAAATGCAAGCATCTAGTGCATCAGTTCTTCAGAGCAGAGTCTTGGTACAAAGTCAGATTCTGAGTTAAAAGTCTTAGTTAACTAGCATAGATTTCTGTGATGAAAGGATTGATTTTGTGCTCCAAAGTAATTTAGAAAACCTCCACTACTCAAAGTGCCTTCTGACATTGATATCACAACAGGTTTCTCTTTGCTACCTGGCAAATTACTCGATCAGGTCTAACAGTCAATTTTCAGAGACAATATTTTTTCCCCTTTGTTGGGTGGGACTCAGTTTGCACAACAGACTTGGAGGTTTTTTTCAGCATTCAATCAGCAATTTGAGTCTTGTGGGAGATGACAAAGGAGCTTCTAATATCTATAGAAAACAATACAAGTCACCGTCATCATCATTTACATGTGAGTTCAATCTCTAGATGAATAGTTTATTCTCTGTCCTGGAAGCATATCCTCAGTAAAATTTTGTAAGATTTGTTCCTTAGAGGTGGCATTTTTCCCTAACACCAGGCATCTAAAAGCGTGGCCCTTTGCATTCAGCTTTCTGCATACTATGGGGATACTTGAGGAGGACGAGGATAATGACAATGACAATGATAATGAGAAATGATGATGATGATGATGGTGAGATCGGTAATAACAGCGACGAGGAGGAGAAGAAGAGAGATGGGAATCTTGAAGGAGTCCTATTACTTCCGTTCATTTGGCTTTCCCATGGGATCCTACTTTGTCCATCAGTGTTTTTGTTTTGCAAAAAAAAGAAAACTTCTACTGAGTATGGCAGTGTTGGTTTGGAACAAGACAGTTCAATCTGAATAAGCACTGTAAAGGATATCCGAAAAAACAGATATCATGTCTCTATTTCAACTCCCATATAAAGTTTGATGTGCACATTTTTGTATACCCCTCATTGTTGTACCATGTCTGATACATCAGCTATGCTAAGAATGAGAGCTTGGAATTCACTATTTCAGCATGTGTGCATCATGTAAGCAGTTAAGAACTCACTTGCCTGGTACACATCTAAATCAATCACTAGAATAGGTCTTTTCGAGTTGCAGGTCTCAGGATAACTCTGCAGGGCTACAGATGCAGCTACTGCAACATCATTGAATACACCTGTCAAAAGGCAACAAAAATAATTGAAAAAAGTATCAAGAAATCTCAATCAAGCACAGTTGTGTAAACTTTTGTAAGTACCAGAAGGAACCAAATAAAACCCTTCCACATGGTTTAAGAAACCATGACCACTAATGTTTGCAGCTGCCAGACGCAACCCAAGCATCACAATATGCATGGCTGCTATTGCTCCACTGCAAAAACAATACATTTTCTTAGCTCCATTGATCCCCATTCTCATGCAGATACCTCAAAAGTTGATAATTTGAGTAAGAAAACATACCATTGAACTTTTACCCTAAGTTTTATGTATTTGCGTGAACATTCTTGAGCATCCAGACAAAGAGAGAAAGTCACATTTTTCTGCTATTGAAGAGTGCCTAATGTCTTGCTAGTATTAGCTTGCAGGTAGATTTAGACCTTCACGGGATGTCAGTGTTGGCACACAAATGTTAGGGTTAGGGTTTGGAAAGCAATGGAAGCTCACACACACACGAAGGAAGCAAGCAAGAGAGAGCTAGAGTGGGAGAAGTTCTTGCATGTATATTCACACAATGAAGATAAGAGACACATACAAGTGATAATAATAAAACCTAGTCTAGGTGTTCTTTCACACCAAATGTCCACGGGGAAAAACCTGTAGAACAAAAGTGCCCCTGGAGTTAGAGCATGTTCACATGCAGCACTACATATAAGCAAATGCCTTCAAATCCACCCTGTAGTGGTAATGTGAACCTGTACAAGGATACAGATCACTCTTTGTAGGACAATAAGCCCAAAGCTTTGCGGAAAGCTTCAAACTTCTATAGAGGCAATGCCTTAGTTAAAAAAAATTGCAATAGTATCCTTTGTAGAGCATTGAAAGTAGTGAAGTACGCATCCAATTTGTTAGAAGAATGTGTGAAATTCCCTGCAATGTTGAAAACATTATCCTCTTGCTTGATGTCAAACTGTGTCATCCCATGTGGGTAAGGTTGAAACAAGTGTTATATCTGCTTTGGTAGTCTCTGTGTCTTCAAAGAAGTCTATCGTTGGTGACTCATCATGTTGACAAAAAGAATCCAAGGACTTTTCAATATCATCTTGCTATTCTTCTGAAGTCATGCTGGAAGAATCCTAGATGTTGTCATCAAGTGACTCAATAAAGTTTGCCATATATGTGTCAAGGTTAGCAGAGTCAACTTCAGTTCCACAAATCTATTCCATGTTAGTATGAAAACTCTTTGAAGAAATGATTGAAGCAAGGCTATATAAAGTCATGAGCTGTTGCATGTTTTCTTTTGAAATATCGGAGCAGTCTTCTGAAGTTGAGGATCCACATTACGGTTTTAAGGAACATTGGGTCATTTAGGACATTCAAACTATCTATGGTTGCCATTACAAATTGTGCACAAGAGAAGACAAAGCTATTGTAGGATGAGGAGTGCGAGATTGGTCATGTCCAGAGTCCTATCCCGATCAAATGCACATGGTTGAAAGAACTGCTAATGCTTAGAATGATTAGAAGATAACCCTTCCTCTTGGCGAGATTGCTCCAAAAAGTTGGGTCGAAATTGTAAGTTTCATCATGAGGATTGTTCATAACCTTCATGAGCCATACGTGAATTGCTCCCATAATGACTTTGAGAGGCCAATGTTTGAGAATTCACATTCATATCTGCAACATGCTTGGCGTAATGAATGGCCGTAGCAAGGTCAACAAGATTATACTTTTGCACATCCGTACGAAGTGCGGGGTTTGAACCTTCAATGAAGACATGAAGCTCGTCCGCTAGGGACAAAGAATCAATCTCCAATATCAGAGTAGTGAATTGTGAGATATAAGAAGCTAAAGAACCAACTGGTCTAAGGGGCATAAACGAAGTTGAGCTTGAAAATCCACATTGACAAGGATAAACTACTTACAAATGATCCGCTCGAATTTTTCTTACGGCGTAACCATTTTTTCAACATGCTGTCATCGTTGCCACCAGAGTAAAAGGTAGTATCCTTGAGGATGCGAAAAATGTAATCTTCTTGACATCAGTAAGAACCATTGAGTCAAAATACAAGCGAAGTTTGTAAAGCCATTGTTAAAGTGTACGCTTATTGCGTTGTCCTCCATCAGACTCAAGGAGTTAACTTTCTGATTCTTTGTTTTACTAGCTTGCAAAATACAATAGTCTTAAGATTGTCACCTTCCACATCAGGGAGAATATTGTCTTCATTGTCTGGTACTCATACTGTAATGTCAATTGTTGGTACAGAAGTGGTATGAGAATGGCGATCCGTCTGCAACTGTTAGATCTGAGAAGCCAATGTGGCCATGGACTCTTGAAGTTACTATTGGAACTATTGCTGCATCTACTGCAAAACCTGCTGCCAATCCACTGGAGCTGAATTGCCAGGCTGATGGGCTTGGTCCTCCATAGTAGTAGACTTAGATGAAGACTTTGCAAGGTGAAGCTCTGGGGATGTGTGTGCTGATGCCTTTGAGCCCTAGTGAGAACTATCAACATGTGGGTGGGACAGAGGCATACTATGAACTGAACTCGAAAGGGTAGGTTGCAAGCTGAGGAGGGTGCTAGAGACCATCCTGTATAGGTAGGAAGATCAGCTGAAACCGAGAGCACTAGGACTGGTTGTTGCCGATGAAGAGGAAGTAGAGAGAGGTTTTTTTTTTTTTTTAAACCATAGACACACCACAAGTGTGTGGTACTCGTATGATGACGAATTGTGGCTTTCTTCAACATTAAAGTGACACATTGTTTTGGTGGTTGTTATATATATGTGTGTGTGTGTGTGTTTTTGTGTTTTTTTAATAATAAAAACAGCAAGGTATATGGCTGATCACACTTGAGATGTGTGTGTTTGAAAAGCCCAGTACTGCAGGAGTCACACGCTAAGTACAGGCAAATGTAACACGTGGAAGCTCTGAGAGTCTTCTTTCAGCCCTAAACACCTCTTAGAACATGCTGATGCAAAAACGCAGACAGAAGGGAGAGAAGAGAGAAAGAGAGAGAGAGAGATAGCTGGAAATTCAGTATATTCATATGGTACAAAAAGGTACCTAGGTTCTACAGCCATAGGCTGCCTTGAAAAAGTAGTGAAATACCCTACTCTAATCCTAGTCTGGACCCACACCCAAAGGGGGAGTGAATGAATACAACAATGAGCATACATGCCTATTTATAGGCTGGATATGACAATCAAATCTGGCCAACTGCTGGTCGGCCAGCTTTATGGACATCAATACTTCACTTGCTGCAGCCGACTGGACATCACACCTGCATAATCTAGCCAACAGCACACCATGTCCTCCAATTAGTCAAATCCCTGCAAAAACAACAGCACATGCTCCAAATCTAGTCTATTTTTCTGGCTGCCCCTTCAAGATTAGCTCCAAAGAACGTCCATGGCAAAACTTGCACATGACATCCCCCCCTGATAAACTTGATGACGGGATTCCAACCTGTTCTTGGATGACTGTCATCATCCTATGCTATTCCCAAAGTCCCTCTGTTATCCATCCATCTCTGGCAACCCTTTTCACTGAAAACCCAGCCCGGTCTCCAAAACCACTCTGACTCTGAATAAGATCTATGCATCTGTTCCATTCCAGTCCCCAATCCGTTCCTACCCTGTCTCTAAACACCGTCTTGGTCTTCATTCCTAAGAAATGAGTCTAGCACTCTCACTCCACCCCTTGGAGGATCATCCTCCCTTGGGACCGTTGCCCGAAAACCTATCTAGCTCACAAGACTACCATCCCTTCTGGGCTTTGTGGAACACCACCAACAAACCTCCTGGGAGCTCTTCTCGATCTCGTGTTCCTTGCCTTGGGCTTCGTACCTGTACACTTTCCTGTACCTTGGACCTGTACACCATCATATGGAATTGAAACAGTGTTTAGCCTTGCTGAGCCTGATGCTCTGATACCAATGTAACACGTAAAAGCTCTGAGAGTCTTCTTTCAGCCCTAAACACTTGTTACAACATGCTGATACAAAAACGCAGACAGAAGGGAGAGAAGAGAGAGAGAGAGAGAGATAGCTGGAATTCAATATATTCATATGGTACAAAAAAGGTACCTAGGTTCTACAGCCATAGGCTGCCTTGAAAAGGTAGTGAAATACCCTATTCTAATCCTAGTCTAGACCCACACCCAAAGGGGGAGTGAATGAATACAATAATGAGCATACATGCCTATTTATAGGCTGGATATGGCAATCAAATCTGGCCGACTGCTGGTCAGCCAGCTTTATGGACATCAATACTTCACTTGCTGCAGCCGACTGGACATCACACCTGCATAATCTGGCCGACAGCACACCATGTCCTCCAATCAATCAAATCCCTACAAAAACAGCAGCACATGCTCCAAATCTAGTCTCTTTTTCTGGCTGCCCCTTCACGATTAGCTCGAGAGAATGTCCATGGCAAAACTCGCACATGACAGCTACAAACAATGAAGACCTACAATGCCAGAAGGTTGGAACTACGCGTGCAGGCCAGAAACCATGTGCAAAAGAGGAAGACCATGGGCTAACTTGCGCAGGCATGAAGAGGAGGGAGACTTGTGCTATCTATGTGACAAGCCAGGGACATGTTTGTGTAGGCTAGTCAGCTACATGCAAAGCCCCAGAATGCTTGTGTGTTCATTGGGCTGGCCGCATTGGAAGGAGGGGTTGGAAGGAGGGGGGGAGGGAGTGCTGCGAAGGCTTCCTTTTTTTTCGTGGCTTTCACCCGCTGAAAGGTGGCAACTCCTGCAGGATGACGATTCAGCTTAGAAGAGAGGATTTGAATTTTGCACACATCGATGCCTCTAAGGTGTGGAGAGAGAGCCTATCCATGGTCTAGGAAGAACCCATGTTGCCTGGGTAACCTATAGAATTCCATCTTTTTTTTTAAGAAGGGCATATTTGGGGAAATCACAAATCAAGCAAAATTGGACAAAGGCAAGAACATTCTCTCTTTCTCTTCCATACAACCTTTGCTAAGGCTAATTTTTAGGGTTAGGGTTTGACTATGGGCATCCTATAGGTTGGAGTTTGTTTGCTCTGATACCACTATTAAGCTTTTAGCTTAATTAAACATGATTAAAATATCTTCATGCTTAAATACTTAAGTAAACACGAGGCAAAGAACGAAAAGCTATGTTGTTGCATTGAGACACAAGGCCTTATTAAATAGAGCCTAAATAGGTACAAATGAAGAGGAACATCCCTGACGAAAGGGTGTGACTCTTGAATGAATAGTTATGTCCTTTGGACATAGAGATGTGTCTCTTTGAAGAGATGTGTCCTTTATTGATGATCCATGTGACCCTTAACTGGTGCCCTTTCAATGTTTGAAGGCTAATCAAGAGTAGTTAGAGAGATCAAGTCACAATTGTGACAGTACATACTCCTGCATCATGCATGCTCAATTTAAGCCCTAGTTCTATTGGGTAGAAATAGGCTTACAATCCTGAAAGCCAAACCTTATGCAAGAGCTTCTATATGTACTTGGATTCAAGCACCATAATGCCTTTATTTGTTTGCACAAACTGTATGCCCAAATAGTAGTGCAAGAGACCAAGATCTAACATCTCAAACGAGGTTTTTAATTCAGCTTTGAAGGCTGAAATTGCATCCTTGATTCCTCATTGTTCCCATTCAGCAGCATGTCATCCACATAAATTATGAGCACAAGTAAGCCCCGTGATCCTCTTTAACATAGAGGGTGCTCTCAGTTGGACTATTTTTGAAACCCTGGCTAGCTAAATAAGAGTGTATCTTCTCATACCAAGCTCTGGGAGCTTGTTTGAGACCATAAAGAGCCTTCGAGAGTTTCAACACTTTGCCTTCTTGGCCAGGCACCACAAAACCAATGGACTGACTCACATAAACCTCTTCTTGCAAGTCCCCATCGAGAAAGATTGTCTGAATGTCCAGTTGATGCATCTTCCATCCATGATGGGCAGCCAAAGCGACAACACATCCGATAGTGGACAACCGTGAAGTAGGTGCAAAAGTCTCATCATAATCTTTGCCTTTATGTTGGGCATAGCCTCTTGCAACAAGTCTGACCTTGTACCTGTCAATGGTACCATCACACTTTCTCTTGACTTTATAAACCCACTTCATACCAATTGATTTCTTGCCATGAGGCAAGTCCACTAGATCCCATGTGCTATTTTTCTATATAGCATTGATTTTATGTTGCATAGCTTCTTGCTAGGGCTCATGCTCTTGAGCCTCCTCATAAGAGTCTAGCTCATCTGTGTCATAAAGACTACTCATGCAGGCCACATCAGCATGTTCTCTAGCATTTCTAGAACCAACCTGTGTCCTACTACGAAGAGAAGCTAAGAGTTTACTCTATTGCAAAGAATGGACCAGCCAACGAGGCACTGTTCTAGCCTCTTCTAAAGCTGTCCACTCTTCATGAACTGCTTCCTCTATGTCATGATCTACAATGGGCTGGTTTAGGGCTGATTTTCAGCACCTACATGCTGTCCATTAGGCATTTCTAGTGGCTGGTCATGTCTGACATCTCTACCCAATGGGAGTAGTCCCTCAAACATATCCTGTGAGCCATTTTTGGAGTCTCTACTGAATTCAGCCAATGGTTGTGCTGAGCAAATACATCATCTCTACTCTCAAAAATCCTCTATGTGCAGGGATTGTAGAGACAGTATCCTTTATCGCCACTGCTATATCCCACAAATATACATTTTGCAGCCTTGTCATCCAATTTGCCTCGTAACTGCAGAGGCACATGTGCATATGCAACGGCATTCAAATGTCTTGAGGTATTGAACCTTAGGTTTTCTATAGTACCAAGCCTAAAACAGAGTAATGGTTTTCAAGGCTTTTGTAGGGCACCTATTCAAAACATGTGTGGCACACATGATTGCCTCCATCCAAAACTTATGAGGCAAACCCTTGCCTTTGACCATACACCTAGCCATCTCCATTAGAGACCTTTTCTTTCTTTCCGCTACACCATTTTGTTGTGGTGTGTATAGTATGGTACATTGATTCTTAATGCCTTTTTCAACCAAGTATGCTTTAAAAGCATTAGGCACATATATTGCCCACCCCCCCCCCCCACCCCACAATCTATATGGAGGGTCTGCACTATGCAACCTATCTCATTTTCAACAAGCGATGGTGTTCTCATAGGACCACACACATCACCGTGTACGAGCTGTAATTTCCGAACAGCCCTCACTAAACCATCTTTTGGAAAAGCATTACGATACATTTTACCAAGAATATATCCCTCACATACATGTCTATGAGGTAGCTCAACATGCGGCATTTGTATGCCTCTGCAATAGCATCAGACTACCATAGTTCACATGCCCAAACCTGGCATGCCATAACTCTTCCTCTTGCATGGCAGAAGTAGAAGTAGTAGCTATACATACATCCTGTTCTCTCTTCTCAAAATGAGTCTAGTTGATACAAGCCCTGGTATAATGTCCCAAAAGTGACTATCTCATAGTCCTCTCTATCTCTCACTATGGCACCTATCATCCTCAGAGTGGACTTCATAGCCTCTTTTAGCAAAAGAGGACAACAAATTCTTCTTTATGCCTGGTACATAGAGTACATCAGTACTGCATATATTTGAACCATGTGTGGCTAAGTATGATCTCATCAATCCCATGTGGCTGTGAGTATGATCTCACCAATCCCTTCGACCGGATAAGAAGAATTATTAGCACACGTGACCTTTTTTCCTTTTGGGGCAGCCCTCAAAGGCTTGAACAAATTCCTCATAGAGGTAACATGTCTCGAGGCTCCACTGTCAAAATACCAAATTACTTGTTTCTCATTCACATTGAGAGACATCCTCCTGTGATGCATCATACCTGCAAACCAAAAGCCCAATGATCCTGCACAAAATTAACTGAATTATCAGCTTTGTCTATAGGAGCATAAGAAGAGTCCATCGCCAGTTGTCTCTTCTTGCACTTACTGATGTAGTACCCTGGCTTTTTGCAATAATGACACTTGCCCTTCTTCTTGGGCTGAGCTGCATCATTCTTTGTTTTGCTTGATGGCTGTCTAGAATCAGCCTTAGAGTGATAGTAACCACCCTTTGCCTTGCCCGTGCCTTTGTCATTCAGATGTGTGGAATGATTGACCTCTTGACTGACAAAGAGATTAGAGCCATAGCTTGGGCATCATGAGCATCCCACCCCTTTTGTTCCTAAGTGGAAAGTGCAGGTACTGCAGCTAGCTGGGCACCACCCTGCTCACCCCTTTGAGGTGTGGCAGGGCCACAGGTGCAACATACGAGGGATGGGCATCATCGCCGTTTACATAACCCCACAAGCCCAGCCACCAACAAATTTCTGACCATAAAACTCCATAGAGGGTAATTGTTCCTATCTAGTTTGTCCTCTTGGGACAAAACGTCAAATACGTCTCTTGCATTATGTGCCATTATACAAAATAAACAACTGACAAGGACTAGCAAAAGGCAAAGATATCCTGTATGCAACCCAAATATGCACTAGTGTGCACTGCCAAGCATAGTGAGCACAAACTGCCACCAAAAGGAGTAACCTATACTTATCCTGCACAAACCTATGGCAAAAATCTGAAGGAAACAGTGGAAAAAGGCACCATTTTGCACTTACAAATGTTATTTTTTGACACTGAAATAATGTTGTGTGTAGATAGCCAATGCCAGGAAGCTCAAGAACCCCAAAATCAGAAAAGCCCCAAACTAATTTTGGCCGTAGCAACTGAAGGTACAGCCAATACAATCACGCAGGCATATAGTACGGACATTAAGTACAGCAACTATACGGATGCCGCACGAGGAAGTATGAGCAAGTCCAGAACTCTACGCGAGGATGTACGGACGGATATGGGTGTCACACGTGTGTGCGGACTATACGGCCAGCGACAATGACTACACGCTCGAGGCAGAGTTAAGCTAGGGCTCTGATGCCAAATGTTGGCACACAGGTGTTAGGGTTAGGGTTTGGACAGCAATGGAAGCTCTAACACACACTAAGGAAGCAAGAGAGAGAGAGCTAATGGGAGAAGTTCTTGCACATATATTCACACAATGATGATAAGAGACAAGTATAAGTGATAATAATAAAACCTAGTCTAGGTGTCCTTTCACATGTCCAGGGGAGGATGCCCCTGGAGTTAGTGCCTGTTCACATGCATGATGCAACACTACGATAAGAGACAAGTACAAGTGATAATAATAAAGCCTAGTCTAGGTGTCCATTCACATCTCTAGGGGGAGAAACCCCCTGGAGTTAGTGCATGTTCACATGCATGATGCAACACTACATATAAGCATATGCCTTCAGTCAACATATAAAAAGGGAAAAGGTCATTGAGTGTACATATGGTATCATAGGTGTGCGCTCATGTTGGGAAAATCGAGTGCCTGGAGGCAACTGCCTACGTGAATGGCAAGCTGGAAACAGAAGGAACAGCGGTGCGATCACAACTACCAACTCGCCTAACATACTGCAGACGCAATGTCCATGTTTCTTTATATAATTAGGGCTGACAATGTCATGTAACATCACTTAATCTCCCTTGTACAAGGCCTCAGTAATCATGAAATGCATTTCCTTGCTACTTCTGTTCTTACCACTTCAAGAAGCTTTTGAGTACATGGAATGATAGCTGCTAACCTTTCCACCTTTGGAAGCTGAGGTAAGTCTTCAATTATCATGAAATGCATCTTCTTACCACTTCAAGAAGCTTTTGAGTATATGCAATGATAGCTGCTAACCTTTCCACCTTTGCAAGCTGAGGTAAGTCTTCAGATTATTCCACTGTGATTGGATCTCTCTCACAAGGCCAACTGTTGAGAAAAACTTTCTGAGCAATACTTTGAATGGAACAGACCTGTGGTGAACTGAGTGGAATCCAGTGGAGGAAGATCTGGCAATTTGGTCGTTCGTCTGACATGACAAAGGCCCAAACCATCCTGGTCGTCTTTTTAGGATTTGCACAGAACTCCAAGTTACCCGAACATTTGTCCCTTGCCAACGAGACATGCACACTCGGATGTGTTTGTTACTGAAGCTTATGTGGAACAAGTTTTCCAAGCCCTTCAAAGCATGTGCAACATAGGCATGCTCCTCCAAGTGATGTTAAATCCATGCTCTCTCCAGCAGGAGATCTCAGTTTGATCCTATCTTGCTACAGTGTTGAGTTTGGAGAGAGGCAGCGATTTCAAATAAATAGCAGGATCTCAACTTGGAGGGAAAAAAATACAAAAAGATTGTAGAACAGAAAACAGCGTAGTGATGAAAAATTGGTAAACTTGGGGCAAATTAATTAAGGACAACTTAGCAAATTTGGGACAAGTTAGCGAAATTGGGGGATATTGGCCCAAATTGGGGTGAAACTGGAGCAGATTTAAGTAAATTGGGGCACATATGTGGCAAAATTGAAACAAATTGGCAAATTTTGGGGAACAAAAAAGTGGCAAATTGGCAAATATGGGAAAACTTGGTACAGAATTAATAGATTATGTTTGTGATAAATTATGTACCCAGTTGAAGCACAGGAGCGAGTTGCAAGCTCACGACTCCATGGAAAGCCAAGAGAATGCTGCTCCTTCTCGTTCCATTCTTCATTGAAAATACTTTCAATATACCTGGATCAGTCAAAGAAAGGAATTCAGGAAAGAGTGCAAGAGATTAATAGTTGATATAATACAAACCAACAAAGAGGGAGGGGAAAGCAACTCTCTCATCTACAGGTACCGTTCCTCATATACCAGACAGAGTTCCTCAGAGACTGCAAGTGGAGCAGGCCGAGTGACAAGAAGGTTGTGCAAGGAAGTATCACCCTCAAGTAACAGTCTCGTCGCCCTACACCTGGGAACACCAGCTTTCTTTATGAGACATCTACGAATCCATACTTGTTTTAGATGATAACACAATCGTAACAGCAACATAAGATGAATACTTCCAAGCTTGACATGGAAAACTGAAGGTTCATGGAGATTCTGCAGACTCATATATGTAATATATATATATATATATACATATATACATACCTAGAAGGCTAGATGAATCCAGGAACATGCCCAAATTCACCTCACCTTTTAGGAACGTGCATGTTATATACTCATGGTAGTCAACCCACAAAACTATATAACTATCAATTCCATTATGCATAGTATGGACTAGATACAACAGCATCCCCACTAACGTCATCAGTGCCCAATAGTGGGTATAGAACTTTGTATCAAGATATGCTATCCCTTCGTATTGAGTTTCTCCCAAACTACCGGAAATGCAGGGCAGACTGGGCCATAATGAAGCCTAGCACTAAGGGAAGTAGCACATAGAAAGAATTAGTGAGCAAATAAGTAGTTGATATGGCAAATGCGACCTTGCAACCTATTGTAGCTATGATATGGCACACTGCTCGACTTCACCACCCAACCATTCCAAGTCGATCATACCTCTCTCCTTCACCATATCTGGCACCTTCCCCACCACACCACCTAAAGCACTTCTCTCTACACATGGGTCCACTTTCACGGTGATCTGGATGATGTGTATCACAACAACATCTACCGCCAACTCTTAAAATTGATCCCTCATTCCCTCACCCTGCTCCACCCTGCTGGGAGCTCAGTAGGCAATGAAGGGCTGGATGTCCACTGGCGTCACAGTTGGTGGGAATCGAGCTCCAGCTCCAGGCCCCCGGGCTTCAGAGTCTACCAACTCAACTCTTAATCTCCCTTCTTTTACACAGAATGGTGGGCTTGTTTAATCGAATAAAGTACACAATGTAGGAGGAGTACTTATCCACTGGAGTTTTCTGGGCAGCAGGCACGGGCAAGGCATGGTGATCTGAGTAGAATGCCACCAGATTGGATCCTCTCCCAACATCTGCAGCTGCTTTCTTGGTGTCACTGAGGGCAGAATCATTGCCTGAGGATGCTTCTGAGCTTGCAGTCTCCACATTGGACTCATTAGCCCCAGAGCATCTGTTCAGGGGAAAAAAAAATATTTAAAAAAAAAACTAGTTTCCAAACAACCCAAATCATGCTTTGAAAGCCTTAATCATTTTAAAAAAAACCCCAAGTCACTAAATTATTTAATAGGACTCTATCTGATAAGGAGACTGCACATTCCAAACCACGGCATTCAGAAGAAAAGAGATTGTGAGGGGATTTGTCCCACATTACCTTGTTGTGGGCAAAGGGAGAGGACGATGAGATTGTGCAAAATGATGGGCTGGCTTCAAGGGTAAGCTGCAGGAAGAGGATTGATGGGAGACGAAGGTGTTGCTTGGCAGTGTGAAGACGACAGAGAAGGGTGTAAACGTGCAGCAGCACAGGGCCATGGAAGCTCGGATGGCTCCCTTCGGAGTGAACAGAAGAAGAAGATGATGCTGATTGGACCAGAATGATAGCTATTAGCGTGTGCCTGCCCAGTGCCCAATCGCAAAATTTTTTTATTTTCTATTTTTTTTAAATGCGAGAACTGCTTCTTGCCACCAAAAACATTTTTGAAATATATTAAACTATTAAAAAATTTAAAAAAATCCTCCAATCAAAATAAAACGACAAGTCAATCTACCCACTATTAGTTCCCAAATGTATATACTATATGCAAGGATATATGTATTAAATGAATCCTTTTAAATAATATGCACCCAAAACGTTTTTTGGTGATTAATTAATTAGTTGGTGTGTACAAACCTTGGGTTCAAGGCACCAAATTTCTTTTATGTTTATTAAAGTTTTTTGTAAGGAAATGGTCCACATGCTTTCTATTTTTGCTTTCTTTCTATCTATGTTAGCCTGCATTGCATTCTATTTTTAAAGGTTGATGTCTTCCATAATGTTTCTTTTTTTGGGCTCATAATGTCCTCCATAATCTTTCTTTTTTTGGGTTCACATTTTCTTTAAAAAGGAAAGAGGGCTCATTCTTTTTCCCTTGGAGGGGAGAGGTAGGGAGAGAGGGACACCCTAAGGTATAGGGTATGTATTAATTAAAGCTTTGGTGGCGATAGAAAATGTAAATTTTTTAACCATAGACTTTTAAAGGTTTGTAACCTTATAAAATCTAAAGTTTGAGTGAATATGCACAACAGAAAAAAAATTAATTAATAGGTTTGAGTGAATGTGCACCACAGAAAATATGGGTCCCACACGTTTTTTTTGCATTAATGAGTTTGGTGAATGGAGATAACCTGATAGCCTTATGAGTGAGGGGACCCCACTTTGGGAATGTTAAATTTTTTTAAACCCTAGTGCGTGGAGGTTTCGAGAGGCAAGTTCTAGAGGTTTCCAATGAGGCCTTTAAAAGCTTGTGCCTCGCATTTTTCAAGATGGGGCTTTCAAGCCACGAGAGAGAGAGAGAGAGAGAGAGAGAGAGAGAGAGAGAGAGAGAGAACATATGTGTTGTGGCGCCATAGAGAGAGAGAGAGAGAGAGAGAGAGAGAGAGAGAGAGAGAGAGAGAGAGAACATATGTGTTGTGACACCATAGAGAGAGAGAGATAACAATCTTGGATTGCGTGAGAGAGAGAGAGAGAGAGAACATTTGCCTGCGTTTGATGACAACCGAGAGAGGGACCTCTTCGATGTGTTTGATGAGGAGAAAGCGAACCTTAGAGAGATAATGATCTTGGATTATGTACGGAAGAGAGAGAGAGAGAGAGAGAGAGAGAGAGAGAGAGAGAGAGAGAGAGAGAGAGAGAGAGAGAGAGAGCATTTGCCTGCGTTTGACCCATTAATTAATTAATGGGTGTCTAGATTGGATATGCAACCTGAATAAGGACAATGAAAAATCTCGCGCATTTTTTCATAATTCTAACCGATAAAAATACACCAAGAAGTTTTTTTCGAGCACTCCGTGTACATTTAACCCTCAACTTGCACTCAAATTCTTTCGGCCTGTTTTAAACTTTTTTTAAGAAATCTCTAGGATATTCCTTGCATTGAACCTTTACAACATCATGGTCTATAACCTTAGAATTCGTGAGCCTTTGATTAAAGCATATTTGCACTTAATTAGAAATAATTATTTTGTGCTTCATTTTCGCAACATGCACCATGTGTGTGGCATGGGCAGCTTCTCTTTTTCCAAAGTTCAAAATAAATTTTCTTGTACCAAACCTTAACAACATAAAGGTATGTAACCTTCAATCTTGTTAGTCTTTTGTCAGAACACATGCACAAAATTAGAAATAATCACCATGGATTTTACTTTCACTACATGCACCCACATGTATGGTAGCTTCCAAACAAATGCCAATCATGGCCTTGACTTTTGTTGCATACCGAAGAAGCTTCAAACCATGTCTTTGATGATTCTCTACACATCTTCCTCGTCTTGCAATTTTGCATGCGCTTCGTTTTGCTACTCTGGTTTCACCTTGTGAGCATGTGCTTAGTACGATTGTACGGAATACCACCCCACCTTTGTGAATAAGCTATGGAGGCCACAATTTTTGTGTACGATTTCTACATTATAAAGTATGTCTCTACTACTTTGTTTTCATCAGCATCTTTGTTGAAAGTTCTCTTAGCTACATCGTTTTTTGTATCTTATACCATCTATCGGTAATCTTTATTTTGTTTCTTGCTGAGGTCATGTGACGGAATAGAGGAAGCCATGATTTTCCAAAACATCACAAATGTGCCTTCCCTATCACACTCTCTCCTCTCTCAAACTTCTCTCAATAGATGGTATCCAAACTCTTCATCATCCTCTCTCTTTATCATTTGAGTCAACCCATAGACTCTTCTACATATGGACCTACATTCAAATCTATAAAGGAAGCAACAAAGCTTGATGATTCCTGTGTATTCCTATGCAGAAAATGAAGCACCGAAGCTTGATGATTCCTACACACTGAAGCTGTTATAGGTGATCCAAGTCCTAGTATCATTACCCCTCTAGAAGGTCCTACGAATCTCTCTAATCTAGGAATACGCAAGGCCAAATCATCTAGTAATAAGCAACCTTTCTCTTCCCTCTCCCTTATGCTTATTATGTATGCATGTCCTATGGTTTGCATTATGTTTATTAAAGTTTTTTGTAAGGAAATGGTGTTGGGTCCACATGCTTTCTATTTTTGCTTTCTTTCTGTCTATGTTAGCCTGCATTGCATTCTATTTTTAAAGGTTGATGTCTTCCATAATGTTTCTTTTTTTGGGCTCATAATGTCCTCCATAATCTTTCTTTTTTTGGGCTCACGATTTTCTTTAAAAAGGCAAGAGGGCTCATTCTTTTTCACTTGGAGGGGAGAGGTAGGGAGAGAGGGACACCCTAAGGTATAGGGTATGTATTAATTAAAGCTTTGGTGGCGATAGAAAATGTAAATTTTTTAACCATGAGAATGTTGTTGCTGATGCATTATCTCATATAATGTATCAGATGAGTTTCAGTACAGTCGAGAATGAGATTATTCATAGAATACGTGAGGCTCAAAAGATGGAACCCTATGTTCAATCGTTATAGAATAAGGCTAGCCAAGTAGATAACAAATTAGCCTCGTCTAATTTATTGTCTAGTAAACATAGATTTACCATTGAGAATGGAATTCTCAAGAGGAAAGGCAAGGTATGCATTTTGAACTTAGATAATTTGATGATATTAGACACAATAATGTCATGATAGTCCAAACTTAGATCATTTGAAGATATTAGACACAATAATGTCACGATAGTCCATGTGCTAGATAACCAAGAATAAAGAAAACAATTGAGCTCCTTAAACGTTTCTACTGGTGGGGCCACGATTAAGAAACATATTAATCATTATGTGCACATTGTTTACAGTGTCAGGTTTCTAAATTTGAGCGTGTGAAGTCACCCGGATTGTTACATCCCTTGCCTATTCCAGAAAGAAAATGGAAGAGTATTTCCATGGATTTCATTATGGGTTACCAGAACTAGGAAAGGTTATAATACTATCTTTGTTATTGTGGATAGATTCTCTAAGATAGCACATTATGTTTCTACTATGAACAAAGTTGAAGCTCCGCAAAAGTAGCAGAATTATTTAGTACTAATGTGTTTAGATTATATAGCTTGCCAAAATCCATTATGTGACACATTGTTTATAGTGTCAGGTTTCTAAATTTGAGTGTGTGAAGTCGCCCAGATTGTTACATCCATTGCCTATTCCAGAAAGGAAATGGTAGAACAGTCAGGGTCATCCTCGAGGAGAGGAGGGTCATCAATAACAGGGTTAATAAGAGTGGGCCTTGAAATAAACTAATGTGGAATGAGTTATGTACCTTCTAGTGAGTGGAATGCCCAAGCACAATGCATTTTCATTGATTTGTTGGATAATTAAGAACGTTCCATAAAATCTAGGAGCCAACTTGATCTCAGGATGCTTGGCAATATTCTTTAAGCGTCTTTTCTCTATGCGAAGCCAAACTAGATCATTTTCTTTGAATTTCATTCGTTGTCGTTTCTTGTTGGCTTGAGCGGTGTATTTCAATTGTGCTCACTTAATACATTCAGCGAGAATAGTAGCATGGTCTCATGAGCTAAAGTGTCAGCAGGATTGGAACATCACTAGTTATGGGGGTAGAGTCAGGAATGGGAAGTTTCTTGCAATAAAAAATTTCAAAGGGAGCTCGACCAATAGCCGAATGGGGTGTATTGTTGTTGTAAGAAAATTGAAGTAGAGGCAAATGTTGATCCCAATTAGAAGGTCGGTCAATAGTATAGGATCTAAGAAGATCCATAATAGTGCTATTGGTAGCTTCAGTCTGGCCATTGCTTTTTGGATGGAAAGCATATGTAAAGTCCATTTTAGAACATAAGTTCTTAAATAAAGCAACCCTAAAATGATTGCAAAAACGACCATCTCACTGAGAGATAATGACTTTGGGAAATCCATGGTGAGGAAAGATAGTCTTAATGAATAGCTTAGCAGCTTGAGGGGCAGATAGGGTCTTCTTGCAAGTACAAAGTATGCTTGCTTACTAAATCTATCAACTATGGTCCATATCATGTCATTATGGCAGGACGTAGTTGGCAAACCAGTAATAATAAAGTCCATTAAAATCTCTTCCCATGGACCTTTGGGAATAGGTAGGGGCAGTAAAAGACCAAAAGATTTACCATGATGACGTTTAATTCTTTGACAAATAATACATTCAGACACAAATTTTGCAATGTCATGTTTCATGTCAGGCCAAAAGAAATATTCTTTACATGCAGCTAATGTGGATTGAATTCCTCTATGTCCCATATATGATGTAGGAGCATGCATCTCAGTTATGGCTAGTTCTCTAAGCGGGTGCAATGATGCAAAGTCTCTTTTGAAAGAACAAAAATCTATTTGCATAAAATAAATCATTTAGTTGTAAATAATAGTTAGCATGCATGGCATTCCATGGAGATGAAAAATCAGGATCATCAACATATGAGGCAATCATGGCATCGTAAGATTGCACTTGAATAGCAGACACATTATTCAAATAAGCATATTTAAGCTCATCAAATTAATTAGAATTACAAACAGAACTTTGGTTATCATTAAGAGGTATGCAACTTAAAGCATCTGCAACTACATTAATGTGGCCTGGTTGATATTGGATCATTGGCAGGAAATTTTGCATAAAAGAAGCCCATTTGATGTGGCGATCCGATATTAAATATTGAGTCAACAAGTGCTTGTTTTGATATAGCCTGTTGATCCATTTTTATTAGTACCTCAGATCCCATGAGACAATGCTTCCATATGTTGAGGGCATGGACAACAACCAAAAGTTTCTTGTCATACGTACTATACTTGGCCTCATTGGGTTTGATCTTGCGGCTCTCATAAGCTATGGGATGGTCATTTTGCATGAGAACTACGCCTACACCAGATCCACTAACATCTATGGGACAACTAAAAAGAAAGGACGGGAAAAGTCAGGGAGTTGTAGGTCAATGGTGGGAGAGCAATGAGCAAGAAATTCTTTACGAACTTGCGCGGTAAAAACCTACTAGACCTAGAAAAGATCTAACTTCATGGGCATTTTAGGAATAAGTCAGTCTTGAATGGTTTGGACTTTCTTAGGGTCGACTCAAATACCATCAGAGGATACAATATGGCCTAGATACTCCATCTCAGTTTGAAAGAAATAACATTTGTCAGGGTTAGCATATAATTGATTTTCCCATAAAAATTAAAGACAATATGTAAGTGAGCCTTGTGTTCTTCTTCAGAGTGATTGTAAACTAGAATATCATCAAAGAAAACAATCACAAAGTTTTGACAATCTATAAAAAATTTGTTCATCATACGTGCAAATGTGGCAAGAGCATTAGTGAGATCGAAGGGCATGACAATGAACTCATAATGTCCTGATTATGTATGGAAAGCAGTCTTGAAGATATCAGCAGGATCCATATGGATTTGATGATACCTAGACTTTAAGAGAATTTTACAAAATGTCCTGATTATGTATGGAAAGCAGTCTTGAAGATATCAGCAGAGCAGGATCCATATGGATTTGATGATACCTAGACTTTAAGAGAATTTTACAAAATACACTTGCACCTTTCAATTTATCGGATAGGTCATCAATTCTAGGGATTGGGTAGTGGTTCTTAACAGTCACTTTATTTAGTGCTCTATAGTCTATGCAGATTCCAAAGGTTTTATTCTTTTTTTGGCACAAGCAAGACAGGCGCACCAAATGGGGAGCTATTAGGGTGAATGAGACCTTTGTCAAGCAATTCAGCTACTTGACATTGCATTTCTTGTTGGTGCAAAAAAGGGCTGTGTCTATATGGTGCTTTGTGAGGCGGTTAAATGCCTGGAAGAAGTTCTACCTTATGGTCTAAGTCCACATGAGAAGGGGGTAGATGGGGAGGATAGTCATCCATAAAACAATCGTTAAAAGAAGCAAGAAATTTTTGTTGTTGTGGTGAGAGAAGAGTCTTTCTTTTCCACTTCATTAACATAAATCATGTATACATTCTCATGTTTCCTTAATGCATGACGTGCTTGTGTGTGAGAGATGAGTGGAAACATTTCAAGAGTTCTAAGAGTGACTAGATAAAGAGAGATTGATTATTGAAATTGAAAGACATAGTGTGTGTATGATAATCAATATGTGGATTATGTTGGTGTCTAAATGGCATACCAAGAATGACATCTAAGGAGTGCAGAGGTGCAATAAGAAAATTTTATTTTTTCTTATAAGGATCAATAGAAATTTTGAGATCTTTTGTTTCACATGTGCCATTGTACCTAGTTCCTTGAAAAGCAAATTTAACTTTATAAGTAGAAGGAAAAGTTTCAAGTTGGAGTTTCTTAACAAGTTTTCTAGAGATGAAGTCATGTGAACCACCATCGTCATGTAAAACACATACTTTAGAACCATTTATATGACCTGTCATCCGCAATAAAGCATGTAGCGAGGGAGGCATACCTGGATCAATATATTCTGTGTTGTTCACCTCGGATTGAAGAGCTTCTTCAATCCAATCTAGAGTGAAATCAAGATCATCAGTAGCGCTATCCTCTTCAATAGAGTAGAGTTTTGCCGGATGAAGGGTTGTCCTTTGGAAGCTTAGCAGGGCACTGAGACTATTTATGGCCCGGTTTATGGCATTTATAACAAAAGATGGGATATTTGTGCTGTGAATCAGCACGTGGTGCATGCACACTATTGTGGCTCATTTGGCTTGGAATTAGCCACATTAGATACATTTTTATTTGGAAACATGGGTGCACGTGTTGTTAAAAGTGTCCATGCGTGGAGTAACAAAAGGTTTACGAAAGTTACGATTGTTAAAAGTGTCCCTACGTGGAGTAACAAAAGGTTTACGAAAGTTACGATTGTTTGCTACCCAAGATGATTGTCGATTTTGAGTTGCCACTTGTGGTTGGCAAAATTGGGTAGTCTTTTGAGAAGAGTGAACCATATGGGCAATAGATTGAAACTCTTTCTCCGTATTGTGAGCAAAAGAAATTTCTTTGTAGAGCGAAGAGGGCTTCAAAGTGTTGATTTTTGCTTGTATACCACATTGAAGACCATCTTTGTATTTGTGTTGAAGTGAATCTTCAGGCACGTCTTCGAGCATGAGGAGTAAGAGGCGTTGCCAAAAACGCTCAATATATTGACTAATGTTTTCACCTTCAATCCATGAGAAATTTGACCATGTGTGGCATGCATGAAGATGAAACTGAGGTAGTAAGAATGATTCTTTGACCTTATCTTGGAACAAGGCCCAAGTGGTAGGGTGATTAGTGCTATTGCGAAGCACGTTCCACCAAAAAGCAGCCTAATCATTCATGTGGTTGGTGGCGCACTTGATTTTGTCACGCTTGGAAAATTTTTCTTCAGCAAAGTAGTCATCAAATTGACTCAACCATGACAAAATAGTTTTTCCATCTTTGCGACCATCAAAGTGAGAAAACGTAAAGGAGCGATGACTTATCTTTTGTTCTTGCAGGTTTGTTGAGCATCAAACATGGCTCGTAAAATTTTAGCAATTCGATCGTCCTCTGCATCCGTATCCCGCAGTTGCTTATCGTGGTCTTGTAATTGGTGTTCAGCATCTTGAAGTTGTTGCAATAAATAAATTTGTTGTTTCAGATTAGCATCAGGAAAAGAGGTATCCATGTCAGAGTTGTGTTACAAATGAGTTGTTGCTTGATGCGGTATGGTGAAGAAAATTGAAAGTTGTTTGTGTTTGTGCTTTATCTTTGTCTGTGCTACAAGCAGACTGCTGTGTAGAGAGCTTTGCTTGATGATGTGGCCGAGAGGTTGCGACGAAACCTTTCCAATCAACGGTTCCTCTTACGGCATGAACTAGCAAGGTGCAGTTCACAATGTGAAATGGACTTCATAGATTTTATCAGTTTTGATTTTTTTAAAATTGATGGTCCCCCTTTCACGGCGCAAACTAGGAGGGTGTAGTTTACGATGTGAAACAGACTTCACGGATTTTTATCAATTTTCCTTTTATTTTTATTTTTACCGACGGTCCCCTTTTCATGACGTGAACTAGCAAGGTGTAGTTCACGACGTGAAACGGACTTCACAGATTTTATCAAATTTGATTATTTTTTTGGCCGACAGTCCCCCTTTCACGGCGTGAACTAGCAGGGTGCAGTTCATGACATGAAACATACTTCACGGATTTTATTAAATTTATTTTATTATCAGCGGTCCCCCTTTCAGGGCGTGAACTAGGAGGGTGCCATTCACAATGTGAAATGGACTTCACGGATTTCCTCAAATTTATTATTATTATTATTATTATTTTGCCACGGTCCCCTTTCACGACGTGAACTAGCAGGGTGCAGTTCATGACATGAAACGGACTTCACGAATTTTATCAAATTTAGTTATTTAATTTTATTTTTTTGGCTGATGGTCCCTCTTTCACGGCATGAACTAGCAGGGTGCGGTTCACGACCTGAAACAGACTTCACGGATTTTATCAAATTTGATTTTTTTTTTGGGAGGCGACGTTTCCCCTTTCATGGCGTGAACTAGTAGGGTGTAGTTCACGACATGAAACGTGAAACGGACTTCACGGATTTTATCAAAATTGTTTTTTTTTTGCTGACGGCCCCCTAGCTAAGGCTTAGGAACCATTACAAGACTATAAACCTCATCAATGGCATGATTTACAACATCTGGGGAGGTTCATGATTCAGTAGTCTCTGATGTGTGTATGCAGGTTGAAATCGCCTTAATCTTCAAGTCAATTAGCGTTTGGGGAGCTTCATGATTCAGTAGTCTAATGCATGTATGCAGCTTGAAATCACCTTAATCTTCAAGTCAATCAGCATTTGTTCAAGCTTATACAAGACCTAATTAAGCATTAAACACAACAACCTTGTTCAAGCTTATACAAGACCTAATTAAGCATTAAACACAACAACCTTGCTACGGAGCCTATTCTGGGTGATTTCGACCGACTGCAAATTAGAAACTTGCCTTAAGCTTTGCATTGCTAGTGGAGGTTGTGCATAGCTGCATGCACAGCAGTGAACCAAGCTATTGAGAAATTTTCTATGTGTTCTCTTTAGATCCCTAAAGGAACATTCATGGCCATTCCAAGGCTGAGGTCTTATAGCTTTCATTGCAACCATCCTAGCAAGGGCTACATGTGCTTCAACCACAGAAGATCGAAGCTCTTGAACGACAAGAAAACTGCATTGAGTTGCTTCCAGTAGTGAACCATCATTTGAAGCTTCCATTACCATCATTTGAAGCTACCATTATTACTTTCAATGATGGAATGTATTGCAATGTTGAATGGCTCTTCAAGATCCTCAACCCTCCTTCATTTCCATGGTGATTGATACATTGGTGAGTGTTTTTGGTTGCCTATGGTTGATTTTCGTGTTTCTACCATTGATTTTCATCAAGAAATCAAGAAGGGCTTCTCTCTATCACCATTAGTTTGATATTTCATCACAAGGGCAAGGTTGGATACACTTTGGATTCCTATTGATAAAAAATTCACCTCATTGATGCTTCGATGGTTCCTTGATTGATTAAGGGCTTTATCATAGCCTTATATGCCTTGCACATGCGTATGAAGTTTATGGATGATTACATTTTGTATCTATATGATTTCTTGAGACCATTCCATTGAATCTACTCAAGATTCATGTCATTTGATGGTATTACATGCTCCAATCAATGGAATAGAAGAGGTTGAATGCATTATGTGGTGTCCTTGAAGACTATAATACAATGAGGACATAGCTTATGGTTGTTTTCCTTGAATACTACCACTTGGAGTGAAACCTTGTGAGCCTCTTCAGACAAAAATTAAACTCTTGTTATATGGCTATGGGCATTCAACTATAAGTGCCAATTGTAAGTGAATTCATATACACTTTCAAGTTCATGCTATACAACTCACACACACTTGTATTCACATTTCAATTCTTAGTAAAACAAGTGATGTGTGAGGATACCTCGGCATTTGGAGGAGACCAGGGGGAGTATGTCATGAATCCGCCTTGCCCGTGTGCCTTGGAAAAGCAGTAAGGTGAAGGATTAGGTATATTGGATGTGAAGACATGGCCCCAACTTGTGCCTAGTTTCGACGTAGTGCTTAGTCGGGAGATTGGCAAGCATCAACACGCTACCTCAACAACAATTGGGATTGATTCCAGCATCAACAACATCTTACATTCAGCATTTCATTGAAGAAATTGCATAGGCAAATGCAATTACATCACATGGTTAAGTAATGATGGACAATGGCAATGGCACTGCATAAGCCTATGTTACATGCATGATTGGGCAAATGATGTATTTGTTGGGATGGAAAGTGATGCAAATTTGTTGATGGGGTGCTGACAAGAGTGATGTGAATGGTGGATATTAGATTGTTGACATATCTACATTGAGATTTTATCCAAAATACAAAGGAGATGCTACCCAATTTTTCCAAAAATCCTCCATAGCAGACAGCTGATCAAGAAAATCCTAATCATTAATTGGTGATTAAGAGCCTCTATTGGGCAATCACACCTCTTAGAAGAGACAATTGGAAGCTACGAAGAGAGCTATTAACCTTTTGAATCGGACACCCATATAGGGTACCCAAATTAGGGTTTAGCAGTAAACTAAAAACCCTAATTTAGTCATAGACCCTTAGGGTTGTCAAAAAAATGTTTAGAGTTCTTCATAATACTCTCTTAGGGCTATCCAATGAGCCAAGAACCACTCTATTTTGACATCGTTTGATGGGTCAAATCTAGTAAGTTGACTTTGACCAAAAAGCCAAAACAGAGGATATCTGCACTTTGACTTTGGTTAAACCCTCTTAGGCATAATTAGTACTTGTCATCACAAGCCCACACACCAAATTTCATCTAAATCCGATGACTTTTGAGTACTTTATGGCCTAATTCCTATTTTCCCAATTGGGATGCTTATTTTCATGCCTTTCCTTGTGGACGAGCTTGCCAAAGTGAAGAAAGTGACTTCTCATTTCAAAGGAAGAGCTAGATCTTGGTGGTTGAAGGAAATGCACAACTATAATTGGGATTGGCAGAATTTGGCATATGATGTTGTGCAATACTTTGTGACCACCCAAGAGAAAAATTGCTTTAGAGATTGATGTATGGTATTCTCACATGAGGACTCTCTATCTAGCTATATGGAGAGATATTGGTACCTTTCCTTCTTCGTTCGCAAACATTAAAGAGAAGGAAAGTATAGAGGGTTTTGTGAAAACATTAGAAAAAGATTTCATGCAAGTATCTCAAAGCATTTTACAAATTGATGAGGATATTAGTTTAGATGAGATCATAGTGTTGATGGGACTTGTCCACATGCAAACCCAAAGGGTCAATTACAAGGGCAAGTTTGTTGAGCTAAGCAAGATAGAAATGATTGAATTGGTGATACCCATTCTAGGCTACATTTCATGTTTGAATGGGGATGGAATGCTTCAGCTCATGTTCAAAGATTTGGATATCAAGATTGATAAAAGAGGTTACCTACTCTATCTTTTGGTCATTGTATAGAGCATGACTATGTAGGTCTTTATGCACACATTGTGGGTGTTGAAGTGGATGAGACGCTTGCTGTAATTTCTAGGGACAACAAGTACATGAGGAGATCTCGATGCCAGTTTTCTCTTGACAAGACATCACTGATGTGTTTGTGGCCAATGGGAATTGGTGCTATATGGCTATCATGTACCCGCAGGATCCTATGCATGGATGCATTATTTTTTTGACCCAGAGGGACATTGGATGTATCTCATTGATGGATGTGGTGCATTACATCATCCATTTGATCCAAAAGGATGCAAGATTGATATGGTCATGGGTCAGGCATATTTTGGATTTCCATTCGATCTAGGCATCATTATCATTGGCCTCATTGTCGAACTACTCCCTCTTATCCTTTCCATTCGATCCGGGTGGGTGTCGTGGACATGTTTTTGATTGCAGATACATCTAGGCCATGAGTGTATTTTTTGACTTTTGTATATAGCCACTTGTATATGTTTGTGCACGACCACGCTTCGATTTCGAGGAGACGAAATTATTGTAGGAGGGGATGGTTTGTAATGAAGTAGATTTGGTGTCACATGCACATGGGGGATGGGGCCTAGGCACTTGGGTTTAGAGTCATTTACATATGTGCGTTTGGGGGCCTTGGGCTATATGATACATTGGGCTCATGGGCATTGTACACATTATTGATCATTTTGACTATTATCTTTCTTGGAGCTCTCATGCCCAAGCTTCTATGGTGAACTTCTCCCATATGAGATGTGAGGATGGTGACCCACATCCATGTTGTCACTCCATGCCTTGAGTGGCCAACCCTAGTTTCTTGCACTCTCCATCTCATCTTCCTCTCTTGGTACATGGCAATCTTCACAGCTTTTGCAAATGTGTGTGGGTCTTTCACCTCCACCTTCTCCTTGATCATCCCATGTAGCACTTCAATAAACTTGTCCTTTTTTAAAAACTCAAGAGGAACCTGGTTCTCCTCTTCCAAAGTCTTGAGCATCTTCCTCCATGTAGCTTCAAACCTATCCACAAAATCTGACATTTCTTCATCCTCTCCTTGGTTCAACCTGCTCATCTGTCTCCACAAGTCCTTAGGACTAGCTACATTTCCATACCTTACCTTTAGGGCTTCTCTCCACCCATCCCAGCTTCCTCTTTGAGCATCAATGGCTTCATACTCAAACCACCCCCTAGCTGCATCTTCTAATAACAGACTCACAATCTTCCACTTGTAGGCATCCTCATCTCTATTTTTCCTCAAAGCTGCCAACTCAACTCTCCTCAAGAATTGAGTGACATCTTCTCTCTTCTCCTCTGAAAACATCATATACAAAACCAACCACCATCGGCCCCGAGTTGATCAGAAGTGGATTCTAACCTATTGATCAAAGCCCTAAATAAGAACCTTCTGATTCTCAGTGGGGGTATTAAAGCATGTGAGGATACATAGAGCTTAATCATATGCATGCATGCTTAATCCTAAGTTAATCCTAAACCCTAGCACCAAGGGTGTAATAATTAAAAGCAAGGCAAATGATAAGATTACATAAATAAGAGAGCTTACCTTGATAATCCGAAGGAGAGGACAACAATGCAAGACCTACAAAACATAACATGAGAAAAAGTGATTAGTAACACATTTATGAGAAAAGCTCTATGCATGATCTATATGCATGCTGTTGCCATATATATAGGCAGTGATGTGTGTGAACACACTTAGGACCGCTGGGGCACTTTTTCCCTCTTTAGGAGGTTTTTTCCCCTGGCTTATATATACGGCCATCATTCTAGGGCTAACTTATCTTTGTACATTGACACAATCTAATTTTTTTTGTGTTATGTGCATTCTTGCTTCTTCTTCTCCAAGCTTTGTGTGCGTTCCTGCAACCCTAATTCCAACAATTGGTATCAGAGCAGGCATCGGCTCCCAAGGCTACGCCGCCAGCACCCTCCGACTCACGTTCTCCGATTGAGGTGAGCTTTCACGAGCGCTTGTAGGTCCCTATACTCTGCAGATAAGCCCATAGGGCTTAGCATTCTCAGAATTTGCATCTGAGGTCGTTTCGGGCTCCGTTTTTGCATTTCAAGTTCTGCACAGGTGTTTTCGTCATTTTCTGCAAAAATTTTGACAGTGCAGTTTTCTGTAAAACAAGCATACGTGTTCTATTATGGACCGTGCTACATAGCACAAGTTGTCTTCTGTTTAGTCTTTGCTTCATTACAGGTAGCTTTTGCATCAGTTTCAGTCAGTGGCCATGGCTGATAACAACAATGATGTATTTCGCATGTTGTTTGCTGAAGACAAACTGGATGGAGACAGCAACTACCCACTTTGGGCATACATGATGCAGCATGTTTTGGTTGCAAAAGGAGTGTGGAACATTGTGCAGGGTATGGATGTACGTCCAGGTTCTGTGGATGTAGGATTTGTTGAGGATGTTGCAGGTTCTAGCAGCTCTACTGTTGTTGCTGCTGTTTTACCCACTGCTGAACAAGCTCGTTGGGATGGTAAAGATGCGTAGGCTCATGCCTTGATTGCACTTTCTGTCAAACGTAACATCACCCCACATATTCGTTCAGCTAAAACAGCAAAACAGGCTTGGGATATTCTAGCTGGTTTGTATGCAGGTCGTAACGAGGCAAAAATCGCTTACCTGCGTAAAGAGCTAGAATTAAAGATGATACAAGAAGATGATGACATGAATGTTTTTCTTACTGAGATTAAAGATCTCAAAGAACAGTTGATTTCTGCAGGTGAGATTATTCCTGATCATTCTCTTGTGCAGACTGTTCTTGATGCTTTACTTGAGACATATCAGACTTTTGCTTCCACGTGGAGACTTCTTAATGAGGACAGACCTGATGCTGTCAAGTATGATACTTTAGTCAACAAACTCTTGCAAGAAGCACAGTCCAGGCAAAACAGGGCCAGGCAGTGTGCAGTTGATCAAGCATTTATTGCTGCCCAGCAGCAGCAGAGAAGAAGTGGTAAGGTAGTCCCTTCCACTGTTTCTTCTCCTATTAGTAGGTCTGCAACTTCTTCTCCTTCCACAGGTAGCAACAAGAAGTCTGAGAAGGCTCTTGATAAAGGCAAGAAAAAGACCAGGTGCAACTATTGTAAGGCAAATGATCATGTCATTAAGAATTGCCCTAAGCTAAATGCTAAAGAGGCAAAGAAGAAAGAGTCAAATGCAGCCACAATAGCGGATGCTTCTACAAATGCAGATTCTGCAAATGTTGTGCAGGATACAGAATGGGCGTTTAGCGTGTATTGCCAGTATGACCCATCTGTACATGATGCATGTTTGGCAGTTTCTGTTGACTCTCATGTTTGGTATTTTGACAGTGGTGCTACAAAGCACATTAGCTTGCATCGTGATATGTTCACTTCTCTTGAGGCAGTCCCTAATGGGAATACTGTCACATGTGCCAATAATGCTTCTTACCTAGTGAAGGACATTGGTAAAATTATGCTTACTGCTGCAAATGGCAGCGCTTTCACACTTTCAGATGCTTTGTATGTGCCAGGGATAAAGAAGAATATATTGTCTGTCTCTGCGCTTGCTAGACTTGGACTTGTAGTCAAATTTGTGGATGACAGATGTACTGTTCATGATTTGACTTCTGGTGATACGATTATTGTATCTGGCACCTTGTTTCGTGGGCTGTATAGGCTCAATTCTTATGACAAGTGTGTGGAAGATTCAGCAAATGCAGTTTCTGATGAAAAGGCAATTTCAGATGCAAAACTATGGCATGCTCGTTTTGGTCATCTGAACTTTGCTAGTTTGCTGCGTTTGCAGAAATTTGATATGGTTGCTTCATTGCCCCCTCTTGAGGCACCATTAAAACATGTTTGTGAAGGCTGTATTTTGGGCAAAATGCAGCGTTCTGCGTTTCCAAAGGATGGTTCTGTGCGGGCCACTCGCAAATTGCAGCTTGTACATAGTGATGTATGTGGGCCTATGCAAACTCCGTCATTTGGTAAACACTTGTACTTCGTGACTTTCATTGATGATTACTCAAGGCATGCATGGATATATCCACTGAAGGCAAAGTCCGAAGTGTTTTTGTGCTTCAAACAGTTTATGCTTATGGTTGAAAATGTATCCAATTGTACTGTGGGCACTCTCCGTTCTGATCGAGGGGGGGAGTACATGTCTAAAGAGTTTGATGCATTTCTGGCTAGTCGTGGGATAAAACACCAATGTACAGTGCCATATACCCCTCAGCAAAATGGTGTTGCTGAGAGGAAGAACAGGTCACTTATGGAGATGGCACGATGTATGGTCAAGAGCCAAGCTTTGCCACATGCGTTTTGGCTTGAGGCTGTCATGTGTGCTGCATATGTACTCAACAGGTGTCCCACTAAAGGCCTTGCAGTCTTTTACTCCATACGAAGCTTGGCATGGCAGGAAGCCTTCAATTAGTCACTTGCGTGTCTTTGGTTGCTTGGCCTATGCTTTAGTGCCTGTGTAACAATGCAGAAAATTGGATGATAAGGCTGTCAAATGCATTTTTGTTGGTTACAGTGCTGAAAGCAAAGGTTACAGATTGTATCATCTGCAGAGTCAAAGCGTATCTTGATTAGTCGAGATGTTGTTTTTGTGGAAGATGCTGTGCAGCCCTTGTTATCATGTACCAAAGAGACAGGTGTGAGCTCACGGGATGTATTTGATACGTTGTTGCCTCTCTTTACAGGTGGAAATTCAAATGTAAGTCCTAATGAGGCAAATATTCAGCCTATGCAGATTTCAAACGACATCATAGATCAGCCTATTTCTGATGCAGATTTACAGGATGTAATTCATGAGGATAGGATTGAAAATGAGCAGGCTAGAGGTATGCCTAAATGGCTGGTGCAAACCTTGCGTGATAGTAAGATTGATGCACCTATGACTAGTCGTACTCGTTCAGGTTTTCAGCATGCCTCTTATACATCAGATTGTTATGCTTTGGCTGTGTCTAGTATGTGTGAAGAGGAAGAACCTCTTTCATTTGATGAGGCACAAAATTCAGAAAATTGGTTGGCTGCAATAATGCAAAGTGAATATGATGCTATAATGAAGAATGGTACATGGTCTTTGTGTGATTTGCCTATTGGTGGTAAAAAGGCCATTGGATGTAAGTGGGTTTTTAAGTTGAAACGAAAGCCAGATGGCAGTATTGATCGCTATAAGGCTAGACTTGTTGCAAAGGGTTATGCTCAAGAAAAGGGCATTGATTTTGATGAGACCTTTGCTCCCACTTGTCGTATGACTACCATTCGTAGCATTTGTGCATTGGCAGCTCATAATGGTTGGAATGTACATCAGTTGGACATAAAGACTGCATTCTTGAATGGAGATTTGCATGAGGAGGTGTATGTATCGCAACCTCGTGGTTTTGTTCAAAGAGGGCAGGAAAACAAAGTGTGCAGGTTGAAAAAGGCTTTATATGGTTTAAAGCAAGCTCCACGAGCTTGGTATGAAAAGATACATGCATATTTGACTGCACATGGTTTTCAGAATAGTCCAACAGAAAGCACTTTATATGTTAAATGTGTGGATGATGTATATCTAATCATTACTCTCTATGTCGATGACATGCTGCTCACAGGACCAAATGAAAGTCATATTGCTGATTTTAAGGCTGATTCGAATGCCTCTTTTGAGATGTCAGATTTGGGGCATTTGCATCATTATTTGGGAATACAGTTTAAGCAGTGTGATGGAGGTATTGCTTTGTGTCAAACAAAGTATATTGAGACATTGTTGCGGAGATTTGGCCTTGAAGACTGCAAGCCTATTGCTACTCCAATGGAGACAGGTTTGAAGTTGAGTCTTCATGATGCTGGAGATTACTTTGATGTCACACTCTATCAGACAGCTGTTGGTTGCCTCATCTATGTATGCATTACGAGGCCGGACATTCAGTTTGCAGTCTCACAGGTGAGCAGGCTTAAGCATAGCCCAGGGTCTCAGCATTGGAAGGCAGTTAAATGTATCTTTCGCTACTTGAGTGGCACCATACATCTTGGGTTGTTTTATCCCAAGGGGGGATCGTTGCCGCCAGATTTGCATGCTTTTTCGGACTCAGATTGGGCTGGTTGCTATGACACAAGAGTGTCCACAAGTGGTTTTTGTTTCATGCTTGGTAGCTCATGCATATCTTGGTTGAGCAAGAAGCAACCTACTGTGGCCACTTCGAGTTGTGAAGCTGAGTACAGGGCAGCTTTCACAGCTACGGTTGAGTGTGTGTGGCTCAGACGGCTTATGGTGGCTGACTTGGGTGTTGGACAGGAGTCTACCACCTCTATCTTCACTGACAGTCAGAGCGCATTGGCAGTTGCGAGAAACCCAGTTTTTCATGCTCGCACAAAGCACATTGAGGTGCATTATCACTATGTCAGGGAGAGACTCTCAGCAGGAGAGATCAGCTTGGCCTATGTGCCAACACAAGATAACCTCGCCGATCTTTTCACAAAGGCGCTTCCTCGTGAGAAGTTCGAAGCTTTCCGCAAAGCTTTGGGCTTGTTCCCCTTTGTGGATTGATCTACTTCGGGCATGGCACTCCCCTATACATGAGTGCCAGCTCTCGTTCACGCCATCACTCCCAGGGGGGATTTGTTGCCATATATATAGGCAGTGATGTGTGTGAACACACTTAGGACCGCCGGGGTACTTTTTCCCTCTTTAAGCGGTTTTTTCCCCCGGCTTGTATATACGCCCATCATTCTAGGGCTAACTTATCTTTGTACATTGACACAATCTAATTTTTTTTGTGTTGTGTGCATTCTTGCTTCTTCTTCTCCAAGCTTTGTGTGCTTTTCTGCAACCCTAATTCCAACACATGCATGCATGGTGCTTAGGTCTGCTTATGCTATATGCATAAGAGAGTATAAAAATTCAAAAAACTTATACTCCATCCATGCATAGCATAGAAACTTAACACTTTTAAACTCCATGCATGCATAGCACTCTTTGCATAATCTTCAATCTCTTTGCCTTAGCTTAAGCCTTATGCATAGAGCTTGAGCATAATGCTTAAGCTTATGCATAAGCCATAAATAAAGGCGTATGCATAGCCTTACGCATAGGCTTAAGCTTAAGCCTTAAGTATAGGCTTATGCATAGAGCTTGAGCATAATGCTTACCTTAAGCATAGAGCTTGCAAGAAGCCTATGCAGAAGCTCTATGCATGAACTTCTTGCATAAACTCTATACAAGGAAAAAAGCCTTTACAACATGCTTTATCTACCCACCTCCCCATCTCGAGGCCTCTTGTATAACAAGTTAAAAAAGAGAAAAAACAACAAAAGCAGCAAGGGTTTATAGTCCATACTTGGAAGTGAAGACATTGTGTAAAGATAGGCAGACCTGCAAATACACACAACACAAGCAAACCAACAAGCAAATCAGACCATTAATAGAGCTGGGGAAGATATCTGGAGTGGTACTCTCTTTAGACAACTCTAGAGGCTCCTCATTGCCTCCTTCGATACAGTCCCAAAATCCTTTACCCATCATGAAATTGGTCATTCTAAACTTCCAAGCATGGAAGATGTTCTTGTCCAGCTTCGCACTGACAATCTGATTGAGTTCGTTTTAGAGACATGTTTTCATACAATAATTAAAACCTACAAATACACAATTTTCGTATGCAACCTATAACAATGATAGTATCTTCTATGACTATTGCAACGGTACTTTAGCTCAACCTGTATGTTACTAGATCTAACCAAAGTACACATACATACATCCTATATCAACAATACATGTGCAAACATTGTCTACACTCCCAAAATGCACTATAGTCTACAAAAACTAAATTTCGACTAGAGACAGTTCTCAACCAAAACTTCCTGAAATTTTCATACGTGAAAAATAGTCTCGGACGTGATTCTTCTTCACATGACATATTTTTGAGTCGTGATTGATGATGTGTCAATGACCGAACGGAGATCAAAGCTCACCCGAAATGCGATTCTGGCTATAAAACTATAGTACAACATATTGCACTCCTTTACAAGCACCTCCATGCTTGTGAAGATAGCTACTCGATCGGAGATGTGTAGATCTCGGAGCTACTCAAGCGGTGTTGTATCTAAACAAAAAGGCAAAGAGAAGATGATGCTCTTACTCGTGTACCACTGCCTTCCTTGCTTTTTTTTTACCTCTTACTTGCCTCCTTAGCTCTCACATATGGACTAAGCTCTAATACCATAAAGAGAATGCGGGGGTGAGGGAGATCTTGAGTTCCTTGCAAGCAAACACACACACACACACACAAGAGAGAGAGAAAGACACACAAGAGAGATGGATGGTTGAATTTTCTTCTATCACCTTCTCTTCTCTACAACCATGTAACAAAAGATAAGAGTATATACTATAAGGGAAAGTACTCTTCTATAATAACATATAGTGGTCAGTCCATAGTGTGAACTCAACTATATGAGCTAGCGCTATAACTATGCCATAACTCTAGTACTCCAAAGTGGTTGGCACATAGTATGTCATTCCCATTGGAGACATATCAACAATATTCTCACCAACCATGCTAGTGGCATAAGTGTGGAAGCTATCACCCAGGTGGGTCATCAATGTCCATCGTAGCACTAGTTGAGCTTGATATCTCAACATGAAGAGTTATTAAAACCTTTGTTAGATTCCTTTTTCTTCTTTTCTTCTTTTCTTTAGTCTTGAAGTTACTACACTGTTCAAGTGCATGGCCAGGCTTCTTTGCAATACTAACAAGTAACTTTCTTCGGCTTCTTGGAATCATCCTTAGCGTCAAAAGATTTGTTTGAATTGTTCTTCTATTGGAACTTCTTGCCCTATTCCTTGGTGAGAGATAAGTGCCTGATCATTACTAGAACTGATAGATGCATTCTTTTTGGAACTTCTCCTCTTGCAAAACAATAAGCTAACAAGCTTGTGTAGGTAAGAGGGGTTGCATTGCCTCTCAAAAAGCCAGAGAGAAGTATTGAAACAAGATTAGATTCATGCAAAGGGTTAAGAATGATGTCCTTATCAAGAATGATGTCATCAATGTTGAGAAGCTATTCTCTTAAGTCATGCAACTTGGTTAAGTGTTCATCCATGGACCCCTTCTCTTGCATTTTCTCATTATTAAGTTACCTTTTGAGAAAAGAAACTCCTGCATCATTTTTAACCTATTGATACATAGTATTTAAACTATCCCAAGCAAGTTATATGTTTTACAAGAATGAATATGCATAACAATTGCTCTTTTACAAGACAAAGAAATTAAGCCAAAGCTTGTGCATCATTTGAACATCACCTTCTTCACTGATCAACAATAGTAATTTGAGGGACATGTGGTTGGATCTATTGGCCCCCACCTTGTTGAGGAGTGTTGGGAGCAATTAGTCTAGGATGGGGCTTGTCTAACTAGACCTCAAATACCCTTGGGCTGTTAGAACATTTCTGACCATGAAACTCCATTTGGCCCATCCAATTTATCTTCTTTTACAAGAATCCTAAACAAAGCAGTTGATGAATTGTTAGCCATAAGGGACTGTTGGTGAATCTGGGGAAGAAAGATGCTAGGAAGCTTGAAAAAATAGTCACCAAATATGATGACCTAAAAATTGATCAATAAAAGGATCAAAATTGAAACTTGAAAGGTTTGAACCTATTGAAAAAGTGGTAGCTTGAGAAAGATGGCGAAAAGATTTAATAAAGAAGATATGTGGGAGATCAAAGAGTCATTGATTGAACCTTGACTTTGAGAAATCAAAGAATCATTGAACTTTTCTCCTGCTACTAATGAAGAAGCTTGTTGTAATGGGAAATGATAAGCTCCAAAAACATATCCACATGGTGGCTTCGAAAGGCAATTTGTAGGATGTATCTACCCCCTTCCTTGGCTTTGACAAAAGAAGGTATGAAACAAGACCAACAAGTGCTAGGATGGAGTCTATGCCAAGATCTTTGGCTTTCTTGAGCTTGCCTTATCAAGAACAAGAGTAAGCTCAAAAAGCTCAACAGGTCTATATGGTTGTGATTAGGAGGTGGTTGGAAGGACTAAGTAAGGTGGCCGGGAGCATAGCACTAACTAGACGAGTGGGAGGTTGACGTTGAAGGCACGAGGCATTTGGTTGAATGGCAACTGATAAGGTCAAGGCTGGAACATGAGGTGGACACTACAGCAAGAGGTTCATCTTTAATGGTTGAGAGGTCAACTTTGAAGGGCTAAGAGGCCCAACCTAGGAAAGATCAAGAGGTGAAGGTCAACTTTGAAGGGTCGCGGGAGACCAACCCAAAAGGTGAAGGGCAACTCTGAAGGGCCAACAGGTCAACCTTTGAAGGGCTGGGAGGTCATCCCTTAAAGGACTGGTTGGGTGGCCACCCTTTGAAGGGTCGAGAGCTGGACTTTAAATACCAAAGCTGAGAGTGATAAACAAGCTTTTAACAATGTTGGAAACAAAACAAAGAAGCCGCCCTTCTTCAATATCTTGAGTAAACAAACACATAGTCAGCTTCTTCAACTTCTTGTTTACAACTTGAAACAATAAAGACACCTACTTCCCTCAAGAAGTAGAACATCATTGCCACAAGAACTCAAAGCTTGAATGAAGAACTAGATCTACACCCACAAGCAAGGCTCCAAATGGTGAAGGAGAAATCCAGCTCTGATACCACGTTGAATGAGCCTAATCTTCTTACTCTCAATGTACACACATAATGAACACAAGGGAGAGATGACATAATAGATTAATGGCTTGTTCAGAGAGCAAGACCTCAAGGTACAATGAAGTATAAATGAATAACAACCTTGAATAAGGTGAGAGGTTTCTTATATACTAATTGATCCTCCTAAGGTGTCTGTTCACACCTAGATGTGTGTACATGTGTCACTATGCCCCGGAGACCTATTGTGTCGAGATGAGCCGAGCTGTGATAGGAAAACCCATTGGGAAAACGTTCCCTTGGTGAAGGACATGGGTGACCTCACATCTAGTACAACTATAAATAGCTGATGATTTTCTCTCTTTAAGTTAACTTTTCTCTCTCTAGATTATACTGACAACATTTAGGGTTTAATCAAACCTAGAGGTAAAAGGGAGAGATCTTACATCCTTCCCCACTAATAAAATCTTGGGGAGAGGTATAAGGGAGGGATCTTACATCCTCCTCCCACTAAAAAAATCTTGGAGAGGTATAAGGGAGGGATCTTACATCCTCCCCCACTAAAAAAATCTTGGAGAGGTATAAAGGAGGGATCTTACATCCTCCCCACTAAAAAATTTGAGATGCCCTCATCTCATAAAATGGTGGTAATTCCTTTTAAATCTTCGTCTTTCTCCCAAGTGACATATTCTACTTGCTGGTAGAATTTCCACTTGACCAAACATTCCCTTAGGATTCTTCTCTTGAGATAGTTTTCTTAGGTATCCAATATAGCTTCTAGTTCTAAATCAAACTATCCTTGGACTGATGAGATAGTTTGATCGTCATATAAAATATAACTAGAGTCTGGTACAAATTTCCTCAGTAGGCTAACATGAAACACATTATGGACATCCAAGTGTGGAGGTAGGAGAGCAATTCACATGCTTGGTTCCCAACTCTTCTAGTGATTACATAATACAGCCCATATTATCAAGGAGATAGTGTGGAGGTAGCAGAGCAATTGATATGTTTGGTCCCCAACTCTTCTGGTGATAACATAATACGGCCCATATTATTTGTAGATAGTTTTCTATACTTCCCTAAGGATAAGCTACTTCTTTACCATGTCTCCCTCTACAAATTCTATGTTAATAGACCTTTTGACATTTGCATAATGTTTGTGTCTATCCTGGGTAGCTTTGATATCCTTTTGATAATTCACATTTGATAATCCATCTCATCTAACATCTACTTAGATACCTCGACCCTGATTAATGGGTCTAACTAAGTTAAAGGTGTGAGACAAGTCATGTACATAGAGTGCTTTGAAAGCACTCATTCCATTGCTGTGATGATAGGAAGCATTACATGTAAATTCTACCAAATGTAGGTAATCTCTCCATCTTTTGGGTTCTTGACAATAGTAAGATTGAAGTATATCTTCAATTACTTGGTTTAAACTTTTTGCTTGGTTGCCATCAGCAGCAACAATCTCTGGATGATAATCTCTAGATGATAAGTAGTGCTGAGATCCAAGGAGGTCCCTACTACTGCCTTGAAAAAGGTGGTCCAAAATCTAGATGTGAACTTTGTATCTCTATCCCGTACACGATTCTCCTGGGTAAGCCATGTAATATAAAGATCTCTTTCAAGAAAACCTTAGCGACATCTAATGCAATGTAAGTCTTCTCTATGGGGAATTGATGGGAAACCACTACTACAAAGATAGAATAATACCATGAAGTTACTGGAGGTATCCTCGTAATGAAATGAATAGGGTTGTGTCATGACATATGAAAAGAATTTTTCCATTGGCTAGCTCCACTTGCATAGGTTTCCTTGATTTTTGATCTAAGACTAGCTTATGCAAGCATCTTGGTGATATAAAAGAATAAGTGCTACCTGAATAAATTAAAAGCTAAAAATATCTTACCTTGGTAGTTTGCAGGAGCTTAAATCGATGCAAACTTTATGTTCTAGCCTTGATATCTATGGTTGCATAAAATTTCCCCTTTCTTCTTCCACTTGGTCAGCAGGCAACTATGATTGCTTTAGCTATCTAAGTAGGGGAGCGTCCCCTCTAGTTCTCCCAGTTTTTGACATGGAAGCCTGATTACTTCGGATAGAGATGGCCAGCTTTTGGTATCGTGAACCCTGATTGCTGTAAGTAGGCACAAAGGTTCATAGTGGGTTTGGACAATCCTTGATCAAGTGCCCTAGTTGGCTGACATCGAAAACACTTATTTTCTGTGAAGAGCCTACTATGTTGCTCTCTTGAAATTTCTGATACTAAAACTTGAGAATAGAATCCTTTTTCTGGCCAAAATCTATCTATACTTTCACTCTAGATTCTCTTTGGTGGAGGAGGCTTGGATACCTTACGTGAAGTAGAAGACCTATTGGTAGTGTGGTGGATGGTAGGGAATTTTGCTTTGGCAAAATCTTTGGCCATAGCCACTGCTTCTAAAATTATTGCAAGCATAGAATTCTTGACCAGGCTGTTGAGAGGCTTATCTAACTTTTAAATAAATTTGTTCAAAAGAGTCGCTTCATCCATCTGAGGAGAAAAATGGAGAAGATTGGTATCGGGTGAGAAAGATACTATCATCACACTCTATGTTGTTAAGGCAATGATAGTAGCAAATTGGTACATGTTGATATACAGCCTTAGGTGCACTACCCTCATGTATAGAGAGTCACCTCAATATATAGCCTTAGGTGCACTACCCTTGTGTATAGAGAGTCTCCTTCAGGGTACATATAGAGAGAGAACACTATACACTGATCGTATCCATCTCTGGAAATGGGTCAAAGTTTCATACAATAACACCTCAGTGCCTCACCTAAGTTGTCTCTATAAATCATGAGTAGAAAGTCAACTTGGAATAAGCATGGATCTTATCACCAAAGAACCACATGAATCACCAAAGGAGTCAGGAAGAACATTTGAACGTATCCCTGGACGAACCTCCTCGCTAGCAACATAGGTGAAGTGGGCGAATGCGAATGAGGTCATTTGGTCCTCCATGGGTAAAGAAAGAATCGGGGTTACCTGTTGGGTCATTTTACTCAAGAAAAGATCAATTCCTTGATTAATAATAACTTAAAATCATCAAGTTTTCAACAGAGCAAACTAAACAATGCTCTAATATCAAGTGTGAGATCCCTACCCCTTTTATCATCTTATAATTGGTCACTAAAAAGCTTATCTTGGGCAACCACGTAGAAGGAAAAAAACACCCGGCCACATAGCAGGTGCACATAACATGGCGCCCACACACTTCATTGCCGGGGAGAGGAGAGCGAGCAGCAGCACAACTCACACAGCAAAATCTGGAGAAAAGGTGGGGTGGGGGGCGCATACAGCTCCCTCGTCCACTTGAGAATAGCCGGCAAGGAGGAAAGGTGGGAGGCGCATCAACATAATCTCTCCCTCTATTAAGTGGCGCAGCAAATCAATTCGTTTGCCACATGCCACCTCGATTTTGGCCGGGCGATATTTAGGGTAGCTAGTCCTGCATCTTTTTATTTATTTATTTTCCTTGAATATTATTTTCTACATATTTAGAAAAAGTATTAATATATATATATAAAGAAGAAAAAAAAATTCCAAATGTTCTAGTAAGGGTAGTCCACCCGCAGGGGGTCGATGGGTGTTTAGATGCTATTCTGGCCACTCCATCACGGAGTATAATTGCGCAGCGCGACGACCAGCGCAGAGGAGGGTAAGATTCCCTTCTCAAGGGGACATAGGGCCCAACATAGGTAGGCAAGCTGCAGCACCTGCAAAGCATTCCGTATAGTGGTTACTAATCTTCTCAAAGCTCTCAAGCCAGCGAGCTTTGGAGGAGAGGAGAAAGAGCGCAACAAGGATTAAGTGAATATCTTTGCATAGAAATGGTCGGATATTCATAACCTTAGGTAGACACTTGAGAATATAAGGCCCGTAGAGGCTACCCTATCGTTGTCAAGGCAAAGCATATAAATGGTGGATGAGTTTGGCCCTCCCGACAGTGCTATTAGACATCCTCGCACCTGGGTGGATTTCGAAACGTTGTTTCAAAAGGAGTTTTTATCCGTGTGAATAAGTTGCAGAGATCCTAGTGTGAGTGGGATAAATTCTCAATGCATGGCATTTCTCTTCTCTCACCCAGTACATCTCCAAACAACTACCATGATATTGTGCTCAAATTGAAAGGGATCGATGAATTCCAAACTCTGTGCGGGTTCACAAGAGGTTTACACCAGACTATAAGGCTTTTGTGGAGCCCGAGAGAAACCGAAAGATCTCACTGAGTCCATTAAATACGCGCAGATTTACAATGATGTTTTGTGTCATTCTAAATCAGGTCTTAATAAAGCAAGAGAGGAAAAAGGTGGTTTGAGTTTTAAAAGAAAGTTCTTTCGGGGTAATAGGGGGCAAGGGGGCTTTGATGACCAGAGAAGGGCGAGTGGACGTTAGTCGAAGAAACCACGCTGACTAAAAGAGAAAAACTAGGTGAGAACTAAAAAAGTGTAGTATGAGGAGAGTATGAAAAAGTGAGAAAAGAAAATTTATGCTTTCACTGCTTTGAGGCGGGACATAGCAAAGAAGCATGTCCTAAGCTAGGTACTGGAAGGAATTCCAATGACGCCAAGAAGGAGGGGAAATCCTCTCGACAGGTGCATACCATCGGTTTCCACTCACTTTCATAGAGTTCCGAGAGATAACTTTCTATCATCCGGATAGTACCCATGCTTGCTACATTGCATAGGCCATGAGGCAGCCATCATTGGGGCCATGAGGCAGCCATAATTGGGGCCACATGATTTGGTCAATCTATATGGCAGAATAGGTGGGGGCCATAGAGTCACCGTCATGGTAGATGATGGGGCCACGCACAACTTTCTTAATTATACATTGGTTAAGAAGCTACGCATACTCAAAACCAAAAGTGATCATAAGTACAGTGTTTCATTGGTGAACGAATGGTCATGAGAAAACCATTTGGGACATGGTGGTTTTGGGTGTACCTTTAGCTATGCAAGATCATGAGGCTAGATTGGATTCCCAGGTCATGCACTTAGCCTGAGAAGATATATATCTAGGCAGGGAATGGTTGTATAACCTCGGCCCTACCCTGAGTCATAGTTACTAGGATAATAACCTAAAGCATGATGGTAGAGTTATGAGGCTACAAGGTGAGCGCGAGAGGCTCCGGCTTTACCCCTTATATCTTCCCTAGAGTTGTGCCATGCCTTCGACACCGACTATATCTCCAAGGTAAATATTTTTACCCTGCATCTTTTTGTTTCCGTAGATGAAACAAGTTTGAATAATGTTACAAGACCCATGTTTGTTAAACACTATCTTGTCATCTTGTGAACAAAAACAACAATCCAAGGTAGAAACCGAGTTGATAAAAACTAATAAGTACGCATCTACTTTATGTTCTTTATTATTGTGAGAGTTTAGGGATGTTTTTCCCAAAGATTTGCCAGATGGTGTTCCATCATTGAGTGAAATTGACCATAGCATTAAAGTGCTCCCTAGGTCAAAACCCATAAAAAAGCAAGCCTGCTTATAGGATTAGCCACTCCAAGGCACGGGAGGCAGAACGACAGCTAGCCAAGAATATGAAGAATGGGTTTATTAGACTGAGTTCTTCACCTTGGGCATCACTTATTCTCTTGGTTAAAAAAAAAGATAAATCTATGTGGATATGCGTAGACTACCGCACTCTTAATCAGATTAAGATTAAGAACATGTATTGGGTGCATGCCACGTTTTGATGAGTTGTTTGACCAACTTCATAATACGCAGTATTTTTGAATATTAATCTTAGATCGGGGTATCATCAGGTAAAAATAAGGGAACAGGATGTTCCCAGGTTTGTGTTCAGGACTCGTTTTGGACATTACGAGTTCTTATCCATGTCGTTTGTCTTTACGAATGTGCTAGAGACTTTTATGACACTTATGGACAGTGTATTACATTCATATCTAGGAAAATTTGTAGTAGTTTTCTTAGAGGACATACTTGTTTATAGTAAGTCGAGGAAAGAACACTTGCAGCATTTGCCATTGGTGTTCGAATTGCTTAGAAAAAATAAGCTATTTGTAGAGGAAAGCAAATGAACGTTTTTCGCTAAGGAAATTCATTACCTAGGCCATATTATATCCACAAAAGGAACGCAGATGGACCCTAAGAAGGTGGAATCCATTCTCAAATGGCCTAAGCCAAGAAATCTAGAAGAATTGCAAAATTTTCTAGGATTTTCTGGCTTTTACCGAAAAGGACTATGCAAAGATCACAGTCCCCTTAAAACATATCAATTAACAACAAAAGATAAAACTATTCGTTTGGGAGGATACCCAACAAAGGAGTTTTGAGAAACTCAAGGTGGCCATAGCAATAGCACCTGTTTTGAGTATTGTGGATCCCAACGAGCCATTTAGTGGAGAGACAGATGCTAGTGGGGAGGCCATTGGGATGGTTTTAATGCAAAGGGGATGCCCTGTTGCATTTGAAAACAAAAAGCTTAACCGTGCTGGAGCGTAACTAAGCTTATGAGCGAAGTTACTAGCTATTTTTCATGCTCTAAAAAAGTGGTGACATTACTTGTATGGCGCTAATTTTGAGGTCTAGACGGACCATGAAAGTTTGACTAGTCAGAATGAGTTGAAGGGTAGAAAAGCTCGATGGAGCTCCTACAAGAGTTTGACCTAAAACTCTGTTACCAAAAAGTTAAGTTTCACATAGTGGCGGATGCACTGAGTCGCATGCCGATGGTGAGCAAGCTGAGTTTCAATGTAATCAAAAGTAAATTCTTGGACTCACTACGTGGCATTTGTGAGCATGAACCTATTTTCTATGCGCACGCACTTGTAGGCAGCAACCTACACCTTCCTCGTTGGAAAGGAGTGCTAGTCTAGAGGAGCGACCAGTCGTCGGGGTTTCCATGAGAAGAAGAGTGCGAATTAGTCTGGAGAGACTAGGCGAGTCTCTTGGGTTATGTACCAAGACAGAGAGCTCGGGGGTGATAAAGTTCATCTGGGGGAAAAAGTAAAGACACTATTTCATTCACAATGAGTACCTTCTCTACAAAGGTAGAGTTTACGTACCAACTATGGTGATTTTTGGTGCCAAATTCTTATTGAAAGTCACGATATTCTAAGTGCTGGTCAACCCCATATACAGAAGACCTAGGCACTAGTTAAAAGATAATTTTATTGGCCTAGTTTATTTAAGAATGTCTAGGACTTTGTGCTAAAATGCAAGAAGTGTCAAGTCAACAAACATGAGCACCTCGATGTTGGAGATTTGCTTCATCCATTGGATATTCCCAAAGGGAAATAGGAAAGTATTTCCATGAATTTCATCACAGGTTTACCCAAAATGAATTGAGGGAATGATTTAGTTTGGGTAGTGGTTGTGACAGATTGACCAAGATGGTTAAGTTTATACTTACTAAAAAGAAGGTGAAAACTCCTGAGTTAGATAGGTTGTTTATCGATCATCTCTACAAGCTATATGGCATGCCCGCAGATATAGTTTATGATAGAGATAAGAAGTTCGATATTTATTTTTGCAGGGAAGTCTTCAAAAAGTTGGACACTACTCTGAGTATGAGTACGGCACATCATTTGATGGTCAGATAGAAAAGTGTTGGAAGACGTGCTTTGAGCGTATGTCAGTAAAAATCAATCCAATTGATAAGAGTACCTACCGCATTTGGAGTTTACTTATAATAGTTCATAACATTCGACGACTAGATTTAGCCCACTCATGTTGATGTATGGTCTCCTGTAGGCATAGGACTAGATAAGGAAAAGATTCAATTTGTCAAGGATTTCCTTGAAGACATGCAAGATATGCATGCAGGGAGCAAAAGATAGTATACGTAGTGCACAAGATCGTGCGAAGACGTATGTAGACAAGGGTTGCAGAGAAGAAACCTTTGAAGAAGGTAATTTCATATTTTTGAAAGTCCCTGCGAAATCAGAGACGTTAAAAATGGAAAATTATCAAAAACTTTCACCTAGATATTGCTATCCCTTTAAAATCCCTAAGAAGGTTGATGGATTAGCATATAAACTTGAGTTGCCAAAGAGCTCTCGAGTTCATACTATTTTTCACGTCAGTAGACTATGAAAAACTATTGATCTTCATAAAGTGAACGTAGTTTCTCCCAGTGTTTTGGTGGAGCTTATTTAACCAATGACTCTTCCACATGAACCCGAGAGGATTCTTAAATTTAGAGATCAGAACATGAGGCATATTGTGTACCAAGACGCACTTGTTAAGTGGAAGGATATAGAGGATGAAGTATCCATGTGGGAATCTTGAGTACGCTTACCAAGAACTTTTCAGAGTTTTTTCACGGATGAAAACTCTTCTTAAGGGGGAGGTAATGTCACATACTGAGACTGCATGAGGGCTCGATCGGGCTCTAAGAATGCATGCCGGATAGCAAGCAGTGAGCGAGTTCAAGGTTCAGGGGTGAGACATCCGGGCCGTAGCACCGCGGGCGTTCGAGCAAGTGTGGGTAGCTATGCCACTACATATAACTCAGTGGAATGGGGGACTCCTCATTTTTCTCTATGGCTGGGAGGTGAACTCCTTCTTCCTCTTGGTGTATCTCCCGTGTAGTACAACATTCTAAAATTTATTCATGGTTATGTTTGAGGGACAATGATCAACTTCAAGTCTCATAGTTGTGAACCTCCTGATGTAATGAAATTTAATGTTGTGAATCTTCCCATAACATATGACTCTATTAACATGATGTAATGTAGCTACTTATATAGATACATATTTGCAAAAGCTCACAATTTATGCAGATTATAAGAAAAGCTCGCAGCACGTAGAAAAATAAAACCCTATGAAAAAGTTATATTTACCTATCCTTTATTTGGCTTCACTTATCAATGGGTTAGTGACCATAGAGATTGCAAGCAAGGAAACTTTTTTGCTAAGACCATCTGCCACCCACCACATTCTCTTTCCCATGTCTATGCTTGATTTCAAAGTCAAACTCTTGAAGAGTCTGCATCCATCTTCTTTGGTGTTCATTGAGACCATCTTGAGTGAAGATCCATTTTAAGCTTTTATTATCGGGCCATTAAAGTAAACCTCTATCCTAGAAGATAGTGTCTCCATATGTTTAAGGCATAAACTATTGCTAATAGTTCCAAATAATGGACATCATAATTTTTCTCATGAGTTCTTAGCTTCCTCTCACAAAGACTCATATAATACTACATGTCCTTAGTTCCTGCATAAGAACTCCTCCTATGGCAAATCCGTTGGCATCAATAACTACTTCAAATGTTTACCAAAATATGGTAACTTAATAATAGGGTTGGTTACCAAAGTAGTCTTTAGTTTGTCAAAAGCACTTTGACAGATAGGAGGACATCCACTGAAATGGGATATTCTTTTTCAATAAAGCTATAGCGGAGAAGCTATCTTGGCATATGAGGGTATCAAGATACACTGATACCACCCAAAATTCCCATGACTTCTTTCACTGATTTAGGTTCAAGCCAATTTATTACCGTTTAGACTTTAACGGGGTCTTTGGACATGACAAATCCTAAATATTCAACACGATCTATGGATACATCTACTCTTTTTAGTGAAGAGTTTATGCTTCCTCAAAATTTCCAAGACCTTGTGCAAATGCATTTCATGGTCAGCAGCATTCTTACAATATACTAAAATTTCATCAAAGAAAACAAGGATAAACTCAAGTTTCAGTGTTCTCTAAAGATCTCTTATATAAGGCAATTGAATGTCAAGAGCATTGGTTAACTAGAAAGGCGTAATTGTGTACTTATACTGCCCATATCAAGTATTAAATGTTGTCTATGAAATATCCAAGTCCTTGATTCTGATTTGGTAATACCCTGACTTCATATCAATCTTTGTAAAGATACGGGCACCACACAATCTATCCACAAGGCAATTATATATATATATATATATATATATATATATATGGAAAAGATCGCTTATGTTTGTACCTCACTATGCCCTTTCATTTGAAATTTGAATCGAGCCTCTTCCTTTGCTTATTTATCTTGTCTTCTCCCTCTTTCTTCTTTTCAATTGTTTCACATATATTTGACATGGCGATATTATCTTTCTCTCTCTCATTTCCTCTTTCTTTTCTTTTTCTCTTCTCTTCAAAACTTATCAGTATAATTCCTTATGTTCACTTTCATGCTCTTAACCTATGTACATACATGTTCATATTCTCATCGATGGTTGGGTAAATAGCATGAAAGTCGATGTGGAGAGCCAAGCTATAGATGTAAGGTTTCATGAAAACCATGGCAAGCTCTTTAACCCAATACATTTTACAAGTGTTCTCTAAGGATAGTAGTACTAGTGGAGTTTTTATGTTTCTTTTAGGCTACTTTAAATCTAGTCCAAGTTTTAACCCACTTGGTTATGATTCTATGGAGGTAAGTCTCAAACCACCTTTTTATCCTCATTGAAGTACTCTCATGAAATGTTTTTTTATTGAGGCATCGTATATAATAGAAAGGGAAACTACTTCTTGTCAAATTGAGCATTTCCATGCCCCTCAAAATGATGCTATAAAGTGACCAAGCCCTCACTCAGCACACGTCATTTTTTTTAAATTGGTTTTTTGTTCAATAGAAATGAAGATTCCTACACTAAAAAAGTGACCTTAGTGACTTCTTATCGTAATAACAAATGAATATTAGCAATTTAGAACAGCTGTCATGGAGTTTTTTTCTTCAAGAAGTTGTGTTGTATTCTCTAGAGAAATGCATGTTGAGTGAGATGTTATGAAGCCTTGGTCAATTTATAGACTTAATTGAGTGGTGTGGAAATGTCTGATTGAGAGCAATCATTTTTCCCTAAACTTGTTATTGATGTGGACGAAAGCCTTTGTAAGGAAAGTAGGGATCGAGAAAAGACGGGTTCTCTTTATCGTGTTTAAAAATCAGCCTCATCTTGAGAGGAGAAGGAAAAAAGGTGCCTCCAAATTATCAAAAAATAGTAGTAAATAGTATAATGATGAAGAAAATGCTTGTGTGAAGAAGTCAAGATGAGATATAAAATCAAAAAGTTTGGGAATTTTTTTGCAAACCCCTTTTAAAAAAAAGACACTTTTATATACTATAGGGGTAGTGAGAGGTACCAAAAGGGTCCTAATAAGGAGGTGGACCAAGTGGGGCAAGAGTTGGAGGCATGATGGGAGGAAGGGATTATTTTATAACTGGGAGTAGAGTGAATGTGGGACGTGCAGAGAGAATGTCCTTAAATTAGGTTTGAGATATGGCGAGCACGAGCATATGCGCAGCCCTTCAAGAAGCTCTCTGCTTGCTTTCTTCTTCATTTGCTTGCTTGCTTTCTTCTTCTTCAATGTAACTCGCATACCTCTGCCTCTCCCACCTCAAAATGGGTTCTGAGGAGTCCTACAAATCTAGGGAATCCAACCGCAAGCTTAGAAGATTACCTCCAACTCTTTTATTAATCTTCACTTTCTTAGCCACTAATCTCCTCACTTACTTCTTCTGCAGCAGCAACCCCAACAACGTCATTAGCAGTGATCCAACCAATGATCATCCAGACGTGCAGCCCCTGTCGGAGCTTGTAGCCAGCCTTGTTGCACAGCTTAACCGCACTGAATTTGATATACAGAGGACCCAACAAGAGCTTTTGGAGGTGAGGGCTGAACTGGGAGCCTCTAGGAGGGAATTCTCCAAGGTCTTCCTTGGTGCACTGTCTCGGAACATGGAGATGATCAATGCATCTACCCGAGTACTGAAAAGCATGGCAGAAAGAGTGGAAAACATGAAGGCAGGCAAGAGTAGTAGGGATGAGGCAGACCCTTGGGCAAAATGGTCAAGCTGGATGAGACAAGAAGATGAAGTTATGAGCAAAGAGCTACTAGAATTCTCTGCATTAAGGCCACTGCCCCTTGGATACAATCCAGGTCAAGGATCAGACACCTTAATCTCTTCAGTAGGCCATGCTTGTGCCTTGCAAGAGGAGGATTTGAAGAGATTTATGGAGTATGAAGTTGGAGGGCAGTGCCCAGATGATCAGAACTTAGCACAGAGATTGATACTCCATGGTTGTGAGCCCCTTCCAAGAAGAAGATGCTTTGCCCATATACCCCTCAATTTCACTGAACCTTACCCTATCCCTAAGAGCTATTGGACAATGCCACATGATAATAGTATCCTATGGTCACCCTACACTTGCAGAAGCTTCGAATGCTTGAATGATAGGAAGAAATTGAAGGTGTTTGATGACTGCAATGATTGCTTTGATCTCCATGGCAAGGAGATAGAGAGGTGGGAGAAGCATGGGAGGGAGTTAGATTTCTCAATAGAGGAAGCAATAGGCCACAAAATTGACACAATAAGGATAGGTTTGGACATTGGGGGTGGGGCTGCAAGCTTTGCAGTTAGGATGAAAGAGAGGGGCATAACCATAGTCACCACAAGCATGAACCTTAATGGGCCATTTAATAATTTCATAGCTCTGAGAGGGGTGGTACCCTTATACACAACCATCTCTCAGAGGCTGCCCTTCTTTGATAATGCACTTGATATTGTGCATTCTATGCATGTGCTTAGCCATTGGATACCTTTGGAGACCTTCGAGTTCTTGCTGTTTGACATTGATAGGGTGCTGAGGCCAGGTGGAGTGTTCTGGTTGGACCGATTTTTTTGCAAGAAGACACAATTGGAGGGCGTGTTTGTGCCCATGATAAAAAGCTTGGGGTACAGGAAGCACAGGTGGGTGACTGGGCCTAAGCTGGACCGTGAAAGGGAAGAGATGATCTACCTGTCTGCTGTGCTGGAAAAGCCCATGGCACGCTCTTTCTGAATCTGCTGCTTATCAATTTTTTGTGCTTTAGCCATAGCCAGCAGATTTCATTGATTTTTCAATGCCAATACCTTCTCATGAAAATTTTTTGATCTTTTCACTTTGCGTTTGTGAAGTAATGGTTGATTTTATCCCCCTCCCCCAAGGTGAAGTTAATACCTACATGCATAACATAATAGGCACACCTACATGCATACATAATACATCACATGCATGCATACATAAGATAATAGGCATACCTACATGCATGCATGCATGCAAACATACACCTACAACAACATATACAAAGGGGGTGAGATTATATGAGGTTTTTAGTGAAAACCACTAATGTGAGTATTATGCTTAGTATGCATGATGATTAGAAATTTATTATGCTTAGTAAGCATGATGATTATAAGTGTATTTTGTGATGAATCACCTGTATATTATCATCATGCTTAGTAAGCATGATGATTATAAGTGTATTTTGTGATGAATCACCTGTATATTATCTTGTATTTAAAGAACTATGTGATACATTTTTGGGATGGATTGATCAAGGGATAGGGTTACTACTCATATTGTTCATGCATGGCATTACATAGTTCAGTAGTTGGACACCATCAATCCCAAAGAAAAAGGTTATTAAGAGTGCTCGGGACCAAAATACAAGTGAGCGAGTGTGCACATATTTGGTTATTGGTGGCAACAATGCATGGTTCTAGATCTAGTCTAGCCTATGTGAGGACTATAAAACCCCCAGTAGTTGCCAAGCATGTAACACGTAGTCATTCACAAAAAGATGGTCTATGGTTTTTGTTTAGTTCATTATACTTACCTTGTGTTCTATGCCTTTGTTTGTGTGGTACTAGTAGTCACTGACAAACAAGATGGTCTATTTAGGTTAACTAAGCCTTTGTTTGTGTGTATTTTGTACTCTCAATGCATGTTGTATTAGGCCCCCTTGCTTGAACCTTCACCATGAACAAACCCTAACATGTAACCTTCAAGCTCATGGATAACTAGAAGACAATCAAAGATAGTAAAGACCAAGATCCAAATAACATGGCATGACACTCATGTGGCCACACATTATATATCAATCAACCTTCAGGTGCCCTAAATGTGAACAAATGAGTCCAAATTTTATATATTGCTTCTTAATTTGTCCCTTTGTGCATGCACCAATAGGCCCTCTCTTTGCCTGCTTCGCCTAGCCTATGAACCTAGTATTACTTTGCCTTGTAGCCTTTAACCACTATAACCATGGTTGTGATATGGGTGATGGTACACACTATCTCATGCCACCATGGATATTGTTGTTCTCCTTGATCTTTTTTGCTAATTTATATCTTGGCCACCTTGATCCACCAATCCTTGCCCAAAGCATTACTTTCTTGCCCTTCATCCAGTTGATCCTTAGCATTTCAACCATTAATTAATTAGGGCCATGACATTCTCCCCCCTTAACAAGATTCATCAAACTCAAAATGTAATGCTACCTTTTCCAAGATATAGCTTCTCGAGTTTCCCCTATAAACCATGGGACAACACCTCACCAATTTATGTCCCTGTCTCATAGTATGAACTTGTTTCTATTCCATATATGTCACTTTCATATCTCCAGAATCTATCTTGAGCTTCAACAGCTTCTTATTTCCTTTCACAAGTAATTAGAACAAATGCATCATGTACTATGTAGTCTACACACATCTATGGGTTGTTTCCCCACCCGTGGGGAAATGTCATGTACTATGTAGTCTACACACATCTATGGGTTGTTTCCCCACCCGTGGGGAAGCAAATGTCATGTACTATGTAGTCTACACACATCTTGGTGTTGTTCCTCCACCTGTGGGGATACCAAATATCATGCCCCCCTTGCCTAAACCTTCATCATGAACAAACCCTAACATGCAACCTTGAAGCTCATGCATACCTTGTGAAGAGATAGCAAAGACCAAAGCGATCTCCAACCCAAATAGCATGACATGAACCACATTAACCTCCCAACCATTACATACCAATCATCCTACGGATGCCCTAGATGTGAACAAATAAGCCCAAAGCTTATCTTTTTCTCATTGATGAGTCCCCTACTTATCTTTTTCTCATTGATCAGTTCCCTACTTATATCAATAGGCTCTCTCGTGCTTATTTGGTCTAAACTAAGAATCTCCTTTGAACCTAATATTTCTCCTCAGACTGGTGTTCACACATGTGATGTAGGTGATGGTACACACTCTCTCATGCTACCATGGGTGTTGTTGCCCTCCTTATCCTCGAGTTCTTTGATTTATCTCTTGGCCTTGATCTACTGATCCTTTCCTTCTCTTGACCTTGATCCACTTAATCCTTGCCATTTTAACCATCAATTAATGCCTATTATGTTATGTATGTATGTATGCATGCACGCATGTATTTCCAAATAAAAGGCCTCAACACCCTAGAACTCAATCTCACTAATATCAAAGCAACATGAATTTTAAAAAGCTTATTACTTCAAAATTAGTTGAAAGAAGTACATGCCACTGTGCTATGAGTTTACTAAAAGGTTTTAAACAATCTCAAGTTTCCCCACTAGTCATGATTTCTTGGATCAAGTTGTGGTATATGCATTGTTTAGTATATTGGATTTAAAGTTTAGCGATCATCAAGTTTAGTATATTGGATTTAAAGTCATCAAGTTTAGTATATTGGATTTAAAGTTCAGCTATCATCAAATCTTTGATTCACTGCAATGACACTCTGAATATATTTTTTTAAATGTGTCTTTGTGCTCAAGTTCCGCTTGGAACCCTTTGGATAACCCCCATTTTTCATGCATAATTTGGGATGCTCATTATCATCTTCACGAATCACTGCAATAACATTCTGAAGACATCCTTTTGAACATGTTTTTGTGCTCAAGTTCCCCTAGGTGCCCTTTGGATAGCCCCCATTTTTCATGCATAATTTGGGAAGTTCATTACCATCTGAAGTCATGAATGGAATTCTTATCTTCTACAAGTTGTCAATATAACCGCCATGTCAATCTAGAGAACATCATGTGTCTAAACCATAAAAAGTGGGTTAGACTATTCAAAGAATATGTTTTATGTGGTAAAGTTTTCCTTCATAGAATTATTATTGTAGCACATGTGAAAGACATGGATGGATGCTCTGGGGGTGCACCTTCTGAAAACCATGACGTGCGTTCAAAGGCATATTAAAAAACCCCCTATGTGTAACCCCTTTTTCCCTGTTTTAAAATATATCCCTTCCATGAGTCCAAAATTTAAAAAGTTTGCATTTTTTGCTAGAAAAAAACAAGGGATTACACTCCTCATGAGCAACCGTTGTGCACATATGCCCTTAATTAATTAGGCAATTCTAAGATATTCTCTCACTAAAAAATTACATGATTAATTATAGTAGATTTTTAATTAAAAACATTTATTCGAAAGCCATTCTAAGGGTCTCATCCTTAGATAATAACCATTTTTATGTATAAACTATTAAGCTAATTCACATGTGTACTAATGTTTATCTCTTTATAAAATTTTTGGATTAACCTTAGGTTGATTTACTAATTAATTTTCCTCTAGTGTTATAGGACTATGGTACATGGAGATTATTACACAAATTAAATAATAAAAGAAGTAAACCATAACATCATAGCATAAATCAAGAGCATGAAAATCAAACACAAGATTGAGTGCAATCTCCCCCCCCCCCCCCCCCCCCCCCCCCCCCCGATGTGTGTGGCTCCATTCCCACACACGGTATTTAAATCATATTAATAAATTTAGCCCTTGGAGCCATAAATAGAATAGCTCTTCCAAAATTGGGTTTTTTAATAAAATTAAACCTTAGTCCAATGCTTTTAAAGCATCTCATCAAAAATAAACCTTGCCCAACATACGTACAGTGGGCCAAACCATACAAAATTAAATGTTTAGCACACATGTGCTTGGCTAGATAATCTCGTCCAATGTCCACCTTGGTTGTCTCAAACTCATGATCTATACTCAACATAATGCACGATGTTAGATCACAATTACTTTGGAATCACTCACAAAAATAATTCTAACAAATGGAAATCATTCACTACCATGCTTCACACATGAACCATGTGTGTCACACATAATTAATTGGATTCACTCCCATGATAAAATATTCTGAAAAATCTCACTCCCATGATAGACCTCTCGTTTGAGAAAGCAACCGTCCTCAGTTGTAACTATCAGCACACACGAGTGATCAAACACATTAATTGTTTCCACATTGGAATCACTCACAATGTTATTATGTATTTAAGTGGATTCACTCCCACATGTCCTCACACCCATCACATGTGTCTTAAAGTTGATTGGATACACTCACGATCAAATTCATCGAACCTTTACACACGTGTCTTAGAGTTGATCGGACTCACTCACAATCAAACTCCTACATTGGATTCACTCACAATGTTTTCATACGCATCACACGTATTAACAGAGTACACCACACGTTTCACACATGTCACAGACTGGTTGGATTCACTCACAACCAACTAGGGTCACCCTCATCAAGAATTAATATAAAAGAGTTGATTGGATTCACTCACAATCAAACTCACATTTCTTACATGCATCACACATGTCACAGTTGGTTGGATTTCACTCACAACCAAATTAATCACACTTGGGTCACCCAAGATATTCTTTTTACTTATTGGATCACCTAATAATTAATTACCATAACATTCCCTCTTGTTTGGGTTGCAATTGACCTCAGTTGCATATTTAATTAGCAAGTGAAGACAGTCATAATATAAATCCTTCTTCACAGATAGAATCCCTCTCAACACTAGATTATGATAAGTTATCCATCACAGATAAATATCACTTAGATTATCCGTCTCACGGACATCAAAAGATTATCTTTCACATACACCAATATAAGTATCTTTCACAGACACACTAACACAAGTATCTCTCACAGACACCTGGTTAACCTTATATTGAAAAAAAAAAAAGAATAATTTGAAAAAAGTGTTTTAAATGAGGTGTTAAGGTTTAAAAGTTAAATGTGAAATAACAATAAGTTACATACATTCTTCGGTGATCAATCAAAAAACATATGTGCATCATTGTTAGTTTACTCAAGTCTTGATTAGTGAATGATCTAATATGTATTTTCTTTCGCGTATAGAAAGTACATATCAATCATTGCAATATCTTGACCATTATATTTGAATTTAACTATAGTTTTTTAATAATAATAATAAATTAAACAATGCATAAGTATGAGTTTTAGGCTTACCTCTCTAGTGATAGAAATCATGATTGTGAATACTCTCTTGTTTAGGTTGGTTGCCTCTGTCTTTGCCTTCAACAATGTTCACGATCGCAACTCGATTCTTTTTCTTTTCTGGACACTCATATGCATAATGCCCTTCTTTGTCACACTCATATGCATAATGCCCTTCTTTGTCACATCTCTAGCATGTAATCACATGTGATTTTTGATTTCCATTATTGGTCTTCTTTGCAGTTTCAATTTTCTTTCCATTCACTTGTGGACCATTGTGCTTCTCCGCTTTATCTTTGTGTTGAAGCTTTTCAAAATGTGTAGATCGAGAGAGGACTGAGGAATATGAGAATCTGTCACTGTAGTGTCCCTCGGAGTTCCATTTTTCTTCTCGCAATTTGTTGCTAAAGAGATGGCATTGTTAAGAAAATGAGGAGGAAACATGTTCACTTCTACTCTAATAACTGACTTCAGTCCTGCTATGCACTTTCACCTTTCCTCTTTTTCACGCACTTTCTCTATAGCTTGAAGTTACAATAAAGTTTGCCAGAATCTGTCAATATAGGCTGATATGTTCTTCTTTTCGAGCTATTTGAAAATATCCCATCGCTGTCTGGCTTTACTCTTATAGGACGGAGGTAAGAAATCCTTCTTGATCAGCTTTTGGAATTCCTTCCATGACTTTGGTTTGCGTTTGCCCTATCTAATAACATTCCACCAAAGAGCTGCACTATCTACCAAATGATTAGTAGCACATTTAACCTTATCCTTCTCAGAAAATTTTTCCCAAAAAAATAACCATCAAGCTGGCTCAACCATGCAAGCACAACGTGTGCATCCTTTTTGTCATCATAATCCTAAAAAGTAAAAGCCTTTCTGTTGATCTTGTGTCCCTTTCGAGACTCTTGAGCTTTGAGAGTATCTTGCAAAGTCCTTTGAATAGGGTCATCGTCAGAATCCAAAGAATTAGTTTCGAAATACGCACGCCTTCGCTTTTTGCGAGTAAATTTTCATTCAAAATCTTCTCTATGCCTCTTCTCATTCAACAACTGATCTTGAAGTGCGTTTACTTGATTTTGGATAGTAGGTGGTTGTGCATAGATTTCCATTGTAGAAGAAACAAGTAAAATATTATGGAAATGCATAAATAAAATAGAAAAGATAGCAAACTTATCTGACTCTGATGTATTTCGAAAGAAGGGTTATCGAAGTACTCGATGTCGATGGCATCCCATGAAGAATAAAAATGATAATCCAATTATTGCCTTGATGTCGACAACACACTCAAGACATAACTCATTGTCGTTAGAATAGTCTTCAAAAGAGTCGGGAAAAAAATGTTGAAGAAGAATACCCAGTTGGTCACTTGCTGAATTTCTTTTGTAAGAGTAATTTTGTAAGGTTCTCTCTGGATTTTTCACGTGACTCTCCCAAGCTTGTGAGAGACATAAGCTTTAAAAACCAAAAGTAACTTTAAGCTTTTGAAAGTTTAAAAGGGCAACCTTTAAGGTTCACTATTTAAGGTTTAAAGTTTATATATATATATATATATATATATATATATATATATATATATATAAAGAAGGTCTTTTCTACATGGAGCAGTAGTGAACCACCGCGATTTAGAAAGAAGGGAAGAAAAAAAAATTAATAAAATAATAACAGTTTTATAAAGCTTAAATTATATTAAAGCTTTATAAAATAGCCCCTCTCTTGGTGTGCGCTCGTAGCCTGTGCAGGAAGAAAATGATCCTCATCAGCGCACGGCGCAAACTGAAGGGAGGGAGGGAGGAGGAACCAACGCCGCCATCGCCAAATTGGAGAAAGAGGATGAGAAGAAAAAAAAACATTAATTGGGAAACACATATATATATATATATAATTCTTGGCTTTTTAAGAAAAACTAAACCACTACCGCAGTATTATTTTTGAAGAACAGGAGCAGCAATTTTAAGAGCCCTCCAATATGGAAATTGACCCATGAAGCAAGGTTAGCAATTCTGAGATGAGACCCACAATCTCCTCCTCCTCAAGAGAGCTGATTTCATCAATAAGGATAGATTATGGAGAGGATTTGAATTGAGCAAGGTGGTTTTGGGAGAAGAAGGGTGGTTTTGGGAATTCTATGATGGTTTTCTTCAAAAGGGTGGCTTTCTTCCTACCCCTTGATCCAAATCTACCCCTTAAAAGGGTGGCTTTCTTCCTACCCCTTGATCCAAATCTACCCCTTGATCCAAATCTTGATCTAATGATCCTCAAAATTCACATAACCATACCTTCTTTTGCCCAAAGCTCTTCCACACCTTCTTTTCTTTACCTCTTGGATTTTTGAATGAATTGTGTCCTTGTCCAAAGCCTTTGTACCCTTGTTGGAGATTTAACTCTTCCCGTGCAAGTATTTTGAATTTGTTGAAAAGCCTTCAAATTTGCTCCAAGTCAATAACCTTTGAGTAAAAATCAATTTCTTGATTTTTCTTCAACTCTCCATGACCTAAATTCAATTCTTAAATTGCCGTGCTCTAATACCATTGTTACAGGACCATGGTACATGTGGAGATTAGATTATTCCACAAATTAAATAATAAAAGAAGTAAACCATAACATCATATCATAAATCAAGAGCATGAAAATCAAAGAACACAAGATTGGGTGCAATCTCCCCCCCTACATGTGTGGCTCTACTCCCACACACGGTATTTAAATCATATTAAAATTTAGCCTTTGGAACCATAAATAACATAGCTTTTCCAAAATCGAGCTTTTTTATAAAATTGAACCTTAGTCCAATGCTTTTAAAGCATCTCATAAAAAATAAACCTTGCCCAACATACGTACAATGGGCCAAACCATACAAAATTAAATGTTTAGCACACATGTGCTTGGCTAGATAATCTCTTCCAATGTCCACCTTAGTTGTCTTGAACTCATGATCTATACTCAACATGATCCACGATGTTAGATCACAATTACTTTGGAATCACTCACAAAAATAATTCTAACAAATGGAAATCATTCACTACCATGCTTCACATATGAACCATGCGTCACACATAATTAATTGGATTCACTCCCATGATAAAATATTCTGAAAAATCTCACTCCCGTGATAGTCCTCCCGTTTGAGAAAGCAACCGTCCTCGGTTGTAACTATCAGCACACACGAGTGATCAAACACATTAATTGTTCCCACATTGGAATCACTCACAATGTTATTATGTTTTTAAGTGGATTCACTCCCACATGTCCTCACATGCATCACACATGTCTTAAAGTTGATCGGATTCATTCACGATCAAATTCACAGAACCTTTACACGCGTCACACGTGTCTTAGAGTTTATCGAACTCACTCACAATCAAACTCCTACATTTGATTCACTCACAATAAAACTCCTACATTCGATTCACTCACAATAAAACTCCTACATTCGATTCACTCACAATGTTTTCATACGCATCACATGTATTCACAGAGTACACCACACGTGTCACATGTGTCATAGCCGGTTGGATTTACTCACAACCAACTAGGGTCACCCTCATCAAGAATTAATTCAAAAGAGTTGATTGGATTCACTCACAATCAAACTCACACATTTCTTACGTGTCACACATGTCACAGTTGGTTGGATTTCACTCACAACCAAATTAATCACACTTGGGTCACCCAAGATATTCTTTTTACTTATTGGATCACCCAATAATTAATTACCATAACATCTAGGGTTGGGTCAAATAATCATAGCCTATCCATGCCTTTGATTAATCTACGTATAGAAGAAAACACTTAAATTTACATGGTAAAACAAGATCATAAATTTACATGGTAAAACAAGATCATAAACTTACATTTTTCTAAGGTCTATTAACCATTTACAACTTTCGGCTTTCTATTTGTTTTGGGTACTATGGAGTAAATTAACAGAGAATTGTTCATTTATGCAATTAACTCTTAAAGGAGTATAATTTAAAGCATTCATTTGTAAAATAGAGAATAAAATGCATAAATTTGAATTTAGTACTGTATACGATATACTTTTACAAAATCTAGTCTAGACACAAATTTTGATGCAAAATGTACTCTCCATGCTACAAAAATAAAAATAAAAAAATCATGTATTGCAAATGAGTTAGAAAGTCCTTTTATACTTGAAAATGACAGCTGGGGACTACCTTTTATTAATTATATTTATTGAATCTACTCATTTATTTATTTCACAATATTTGCTCATGGCATTTTTCCCTTTCTAATGCTATTGTGTCTAAGGGGGGTGCACATGTGTACATGGAAAGGTCCCAACAAGTTTGTGCATACACTAACTTGGCCAAATTTGCATAAAATAACCTAAATTATTTATCTGATCTTATTTTCTCAATCTCTCAAGCTTTTCTCATTAAATGCACACCTTCTCTCTTTAAATTTGTATTCTCTCACTATGATGTGCACTATAGAGAACAATTCCCCATGTTAATTTATTCCATAGAGGGATCTTACACCATCCCATGTGAAACAAGGATACTTGGCATGCAAGGTGCTTATCAACGATGGTTATTCCTCATAATGGAGGTAGTGCAAGAGCTAATATGTGCCTTAACTTTACAATATGAGAGGTCGAGCATTGATATCCAACATATATTGACCACATTAGGACTTCTGGGACCATAACATCTATGTCTTGAGCAACTATTCTTTACTTGAAGGTGTTTGGCAGGGATAGGAGGTAGCATGTGGAAGCCTACCCTTGCAGAAGCTAGGGCACATGGAGTTAAGAGATCTGGCGTGTTTGTAAGTTGGAGCAAGAAAGGCTCATTTCTAATTTGAGACAAAATAAGGTCTACACGTAAGTTGGAGTAGAAAAGGATAGTTTCTAAATCGAAGCAAAAAGCCATTATCAAAGGGACTAGACATGGATGTACTATTGGGCCAATAGGCAAATTTTGCCCATTGATCAAGGGGGGTGGAGTTATTGAAGTGGTTGAATCTCATGTTTTTGATGGACTTAAGCCCACCTTTTCATTCGCACATGGCTTGATTGTGGGCACAATTGGTCAAAGTATCGGTACAACTGATTAGTGGCTCTCTTGTTGGTCAAAGTTGGATCACCATTGCAAAGTAGTTTTCTAGCTTAATGAAGTGCAAATTGATCAAGTTCCTACCAATGTCCACAAGTTTGGATATGGGTTCCTCTAATTTGCCAACTATTCTACTGTTATCTAGTTATAGTCCCGGTGGCATTGGTACACTCCTAGGCCCAACGGAGGTTGGCAAGGAGCTGATATGTTTAATTGGAAAGTTGGAGGTATACAATACATCGAGCGAACAAAACAGAGCAATCCCCAAACTCGAGAGATGAAAAAAACCCTATTGTGCTCCAAATCATTTAAGTCTTCTCATTTTAGTCTTCTCAATTCAACATGCAGCCCTAAATGGTGAATCATGCAACATACTCATACCAAAATAGAGTCAATGCAATACGAAGCAATCGATGCTTTCTCACCCTACAAGCATGTGTTTTTCAAGCAATGACTCATATTGACAATCTACCAATACATGCGAGAGTCATGAACCAAATAAAAAAACCAAATGGAAATCAAAGTGTACATGTCATAACATCAAAGACAACAAATGCATCATCGAGAGGATGGTTGTTATAGCAAACTATCTAACCCTCCTCACACTCATCATACCCATGAACCAAATAAAAAACAAATAGAAATCAAAGTGTACATGTCATGACATCAAAGACAACAAACGCATCATTCGAGAGGATGGTTGTTAGAACACTATCTAACCCTCCTCACACTCATCATAGCCATGAACCAAATAAAAACCAAATGAAATTCAAAGCGTAAATGTCATGAATTCAAAGATAGCAAACACATCATTCAAGAGGGTGGTTGTTAGCACACTATCTAACCCTCCTCACACTCATCATAGCCATGAATCAAATAAAAGCCAAATGGAATTCAAAGTGTACATGTCATGATATCAAAGATAGCAAACGCATCATTGGAGAGGATGGAGAGGATGGTTGTTAGCACACTATCTAACCCTCCTCATACTCATCATCCACATAAAAGCACGATGCTTGATGACATGCTCATGACATCCTTTCATACTTCTTCAGTAACCATTCTTTGAGTTGAAGCCTCCGCATAAGAGGGCAATGCACTACAATGACCAAAAAAAAAAGCACACATGCATTAAGAATACAAAGCTTGCATTGAATCCCAAAAGGTTAAGGATATATTTGTTAATTCCATTTCAACTCATCAACCAAAAAGAGAGTGATAGAAAGGACATGGTGAATTCAAATATGAAATTAAGTGCCGGTGTCCAAACTACTTGTGCCAACTCATCAACCAAAAAGAGAGTGATAGAAAGGACATGGTGAATTCAAATATGAAATTAAGTGCCGGTGTCCAAACTACTTGTGCCAAGGACAAGTCAAATACCCAAAACATCAAGATAACAATAGTCATCCATTGCCACATATAGAACAACAAGGAACACTCCATATGATAGAGATAAAGACACTCCATATAATAGAGACACCATTAATGCATATAGTGTGCTCCCTCAAAAAAACAAACAAAATGGGAGCTTCAAAGTAGATGCAGATGATGACAGGGTTTGCACCACAGCACAAAACAAATAAAAACCATCACACAGACACCACGACGCAATGCTCACTAGATTTACTAAAGGAGGAAGCCACCCACTCACCAGTATAAGCCAACTCATCCTCTTTGGCGGCGCGCAAGCCATCATCAAAATGGTCCACATGCGGCCCAACAACACTGGCTCCCCACTTTCTTTTTGTTTCACCTACAAGCCCACAAACAAGCTTAGGAAGAACAAATAACATACTTCATATTAAATTTTCACAAATTTCCCAATTTACCTTGTGCTAACAAAGGGGGATCATTCGATGTATCCTTTCTCATCATAGAATGCATCTTCAATGCCTCTTTCTCTTAATCTATGTGACCTTTCTCCATGTCCAACCACAATTGACAATTATCCACCCCCCAATGGCTCTAAGGGAATGGAAATTTCGAGGATACATAGTGGTTTCCACATTAGCCCTAGAGATCCACTGCCTTGCCTAGACAGGCAAACCACCCAAAAAGCTTGCTTTCCTTCAAATAGAGTAAATATATGTTGAAAAAATAATGCACAGTCAGGTTTCTTACAAAACTCTACCAAAACACAACCAATATACAAAGCCATGTAAAACGGATTCCAAAGTGAAGAGGCTATGTTGTATGTACCTGAACACTAAACGTTGTGCAACCATCTGCACCATATCCACTTTCTTTAGAGCCTGCACTTCTCTCTTGAACAGACCTTAGTCCTTCTCACCAATGGAAACATGGATCTCCTTGCTTCTATCTTCACTTCCTCATAGTAATATTGGAGTGTATAATTGAATGGCAACACAATGCCCTCCAGAATGGACTCATAGTCTGCCAAAATCTCTAGAGCACGTTTTTGGATTTTGTCCAGAACAAGTTCCCTTGGGAGCCACCTGAGGACACCACACCAAAACACATAAAACCAATATGAACCATCGATAGAGCCATTGAAGTTGGAAGATCACATTCTGTACTCATGGTCACCTTTGAGAAGAGCAAACATAGCTTTTGTAGTCTTGTTTGCTTCAAAAAGTGAAAGCCATCACAACCTCATATACGTGCTCACATCATACAAAGCAAGTTAGTTAAGCTTCTCCAACGAAACAAAACTATCTTCACTCCATTTCAAAGAGAGTACTGCCTTCTTCCATTCATCACCCAACGTTGGATCCAAAATATTCAAGATCTGTCAAAGCCAAAACAATCTTCAACTCCAGGGTGGTAATGACTTTCAAGACATACATTGCACGGTAGAAGCCAATGAATGCACCAATGAGATACCTTGCCTATTCTGTCTGAATACTTTTGAGAGTGAGGTTTTCACTTTCTTTCTTCTCCAGCTTAGCAAACTCCTAATTGGACACTTGACCTTTGAGAGGACCAAGCCTCTTCTCCAATGCATTTTGAATTGCACCTACATAGACCACATTATATATAGTTTAAAAAAAGCACAACACTACATTAGCTACCCAACATGTGCATGGAAACCTACATTATAAACCAGCTTTCCAAGGTATCCCCATGTCAAGGGGAACCATGGCTCAACTCCCTTGGTGTTTCTCCGACGAATGGCATCTATTATCTTCACATCCGAATTGGGAAGCTCTCTCAAAAAAATCCTAAGAGTTAGCCGAGCAAATATATATCCCCGTGTCAAGGGGAACCATGGCTCAACTCCCTTGGTGTTTCTCCGACGGATGGCATCTATTGTCTTCACATCCGAATCGGGAAGCTCTCTCAAAAAAATCATAAGAGTTAGCCGAGCAAATATATATTTGCAATGTTGACAATCTCATCTCTGAGTGAGCAAATCTCTGTGAGTGAGCACCGCAAGGGCATGCGCTGAGAGACTACATATAAAAACAAGAAAGGAAGTTAAAATTTTGACAAGCATCCCAAAAATAGATCACACTCTCAAAATATTACAAAAAAAAAATAGTACACCGAGCGACACCACACTCTAAAAATATTACATAGCAAAAAAATATTACTTCGAGAGACTTACATATTCATTCTTTGAAGTCTCATCAATAAAGCAATCTCACTGACCTTCCTACGATCAATGATTGTACAAAACACTCTCACGTGTAGACTCTTTGTGTCAAAGAACTTCTTTGTTATGATTGATGACCATGCCACGGCCCTCCAGTGCTCATCCCAACTCTGCTTACTGTCTTCAATGACCATGCTCTCCTCCCCAAGTGATGTACTCAAGGACACTATAAAAACCCCCTTCTCCTCCATGTAACCCTCATGTTGAAAGGCTGCCTTTAGAGAAGAAACATCATCTCGCAACCCACGGACTTTGGCATGTGGAACCAAGCGACATAAAGGAATAGGTGGATAGACTGTAGAGCTCATAATCTTTGTCCTCCTTATGATGTCCTCACCATGAATCATGGTCATGGCACCTTCCTCACTGGCCCTTGGCTCATTCTCAGAGGTGGATACATATGGCACAATTTGAAGGGAAGCCTTCATTGCAATTTAAGTCTTATCAACTTGCTCTTCCACCCCCCCGGCTTCATCCATCCCACTACCATCTCCAAAAGCCTCTTTCAACTCATCAATGGTCCTAGGACCGACTTTCTCCATTATTTCTTTGTTGCTTTCCTTGAGCAACACTCAATTGCTCTTTCTTCTTGCCGTTTGTTTTGTTTCCTACCAGTTTTTCTCTCCATCCTGCGAACACAAAACAAAAACACCACTTAATACGCATGGAGAACATAAAAGCGACTCCATACAAAAAAAAAAAACAAGTCATGACAAAACATTTCACAGTATTGGCCATCACTAGACCATAGCTTGGGCATAGAAGTGTCTGTAAGCATATTAAAGATTATCATCATATACTCATAGAAGTGATTAACATGCATAGAAGTGACTATGGCTTAGCCTTGGCATTCACCTTGGTGGACCTAAGTCATATGAGCAAACAACATTAGAAAACCACATATGCAATGTGCATATGTGCTTGAGCCACATATGAGCAATTAACACAATGCCCTCCAACTCAATGTGCAACCAACTTAGTGTGCTCACCATACATGAGCAAGCTTTACAATGCTCTCCAAGCAAGGGCAACAGTGTTGGGAAGCAGTGTGCTCACCATACATGAGCAAGCTTTACAGTGCTCTCCAAGCAATGGCAATAGAGTTGGGCATGGAGGGCATTGTGTTGCATGGAGGCCATTGCTTGGAGGGAAAAAGCTCCTTGTAGTATACTTGTGCTTCTAAAGTTAGGAATACTTATTTGGAAGGCAAAAGCTCCTTCTACAATACTTGTGCTTGGAGGTAATAGTTTGGACAGCATGAAAACTAAAGAATAGAACAAAACAGAACTCCTTCTGCATCACTGCGAGTAGCCACATACATATAGGATATAATGACATAAGCTTCAGAACATTCTAGAGACATCTTAAAAACATTATTCGTAGCACGTTCTCCTCGCTCTAATTCGGGCTGACTACTACAAGCACCAAGCAACATCAACATCCCAATGGTAGTGGCCATAGCTTGGCTATGGCCACTACCTTTGGGAAGCAGCCAGCGTCGACAACAGCCATGGCCACCTGCTCTCGGTCGATTACCGCATCCTCTCTCTCATTGAAAGCTTTTCCCATCACCAATCAAGCAATCTTGAGGGCCGAAAAATATCGGGGAATTACAGGACGACGCAAGGAAAAGCTGCAGGTTGCCACATCAAGAGCACTAGAGCAGACGATCCGTTGCTTCCTTGCCTTGGCCCTGCTGGGCATACGCTGATGAGATTGGGCTAGATATTGTTAGCAGTGAGAGCTTTTTCTGCCCACTATTTCATCAAGTTTTTTCTTCTCTCTTTAGGCCTGTTTTAAACCCTCTGTATCATGGACGCTTACAATTTGAATGAGATGGAATTTCAGAGAGGGATGATGATGAGTATGAGAAGAGTGTATAATGATGATGAGTATGAGAAGAGTGTATAATTCATGATTTACTGGCTACATGCACACCTATCTATCAAGGGATGCCAAGTGTTGAAGTAATTATTCTCTTCCTACATGGCCAACACATGGCTTGTTTGGCCATGGCCACTACCGTTGGGAAGCAGCCCACGTCATGGCCAAGCCCAATATGCCATGCTTGTCATCTGGCCCAAAAGGAAAACTGCCTTGATTGCTTGCAATGGTACGTTCATGGGAGCTTTAGACATACTTCAAGCAAAGCTTAGCCAGGGAGTTAATGTTGAAGATCAAACTTTGTTCAAGGGCTTGCTAGATTTCTTACATGAAATCCGCACCGCAAGGTGTTGGGTGGTCCTCGAGGCTTTGGACATGAAGCTCATTTCTAGGCTCTTGCAACTTTGTGCACAAATAGGAGGCATCGATGACATGATCAAAGTCATCGACATTCTAGCAAATAAGAGCTACGGCATTGCAAGTGATGAAGTTACCAAGTTGCTTGCATGGATGGGAACCATGTGGCAAGCTTGTTCAAGATAAGCTATTGCTTGGGTCAAGAATAAAGAGTGAATGCCAGTACTATGCAAAGCTTGCCCTTGAGTTTGATGGATTGGGCATGCATGATGCAGTGACGTCTATTGCGACGAAGGCTCATGCACTTGTTTGCACTTCAAATAGTAACATAAGTGAGTCATGACAATATTAATGCCATAATCACATCATGCATGCCGTGCAAAGCATTGGAAGCTCCCTTTTTTGGATGTTAAGATAGTGTAGATGCATCATGGCCATGGCAAAGAGTGCCAAGCCATAGTCGGTGTCTATGGTGAACTAGCCAAGCACAATATTTTGCATAACATAAATGCTTATCCAAAACCACAGAGCCATAGCAACACCACATAGCCATAGCAAAAATAACTTCATGATTTGGTGATCCAGCACCACACAGCCATAGCAAAAATAACTTGGGAAACTTCATGATTTGCCATGATTTACAGACATATGGCACCATACTATTGACATAACCTCACAACCATAACAAAAAAAGGGGGGCTAGAAAGAATTGAAGGCCAACAAAGCGATTCAGCCATGGCAAAGAAGTAAAGCCAAACATTCAATTCAGCCACCATGGCAAAGAAGTAAGGCGCCGGGGCCAAGGGGAGCAATAGGCGATTCAAAGAGAAAAAAAAATTTGCAGGAAATACATTTTTGGAGAAATCGAATGTCTTCTTTGGAGGAGAGAGTGCCAAGCCGCTTCGATCTTTGGAGGAGAGAGTTGCTTGAGAAGGGAACACAATAGTTCTTAGAGGAAGAGGAAGTGAGAAAGAGATAAGAAATGTAGGGTCATCATAACTCTTGGGCGGCTGAGTAGTGTCATCATAACTCTTGGCCGGTAGTGTCAACATAACCCTTGGACAGCCGAGTACGAAGCCGTCGAGTATTAGAGCGTTATTGCTTACCAAATTCTCTATATTAGGAGGGCTATGTTCTCTTTATAGTAATTGGATCATTCTTGAGATACTACAAAAAAATGCCATCTTGATAAAGTTATTTAAATATTTTAGATTTGAATATGATTATATTTTAGATTTGAAAATGATTATATTTTAGATTTGAAAATTTTTTCCATTGTGTTATTATAATTTAATTATACATAAATAATGTGAAAGCATAAATGTAAAAATATAATTACACCTATATATTGAGTATATTAATTTAATGTAATTATGTAAATACATATTTATAAGGTTTATATATTGAACAAACATAATACCTATTAATTGAATATATAAATAAATAATACATTGATATTATATTTTTTAATATCTAATAAAGGTGGTTATCTAATATACAATATTATCTTTATTGACAATTGTTATAATAAATTCTTTTTTGTCGCATGCCTTGAAAATCAAGAATTGATTACACTAAAATAGTGTATCTTGTGAGCTCAGGTATACACACTATATATTGGTGTACATGCATTTTCTTGCTCACGTATACACATCATCTGGCCATTTTCTTTCATGCTCTTGGTTTCATCCTTGCTCTTTTGACATTTACAATAGCTAGGTGTGTGACCATCTATGGTCCAAAGGTAGGAACAAAGCTTGTTATACGTTCAAGCCAAAGATATAATGAGATATATCTGTCAGAAATACAAGAACACTTTGCGCTCTCTAGCAAGAGGTTCACTCTGCACCCAATAACTTTGGGTGCAGAAAGTATTAAGATTGAAGCTCAAACACTTATTGATGAAACCAAGGGATATGTGTTGGATATAGATGTTCAAGCATTTTATGCGGTTAGGTTACATGCTTGATGAAGAGGAAATTGTGAAGAAAGATAACATGGTGGATCAGTCATCCGCTTGAGTGTTTTTTATCTTATTCGTGTTCAACCTAGAGGGAGCAATATACATGCTGCGTTTGAAAGTGTGCATCAAATACTATGTGTGCTATGATCGATATACTGCTTTTGAGCTCCCTTCTTCTTTCTTCTCAGCAGAATTCTTCAATGCTGGGAATGGAGCATAAACATGATGGTCATGTATGGGCATACTATGTAACTTGTAGTAGTGATTGCTTTATAGGTACAATGCAACTGAGCAGGTGTGTTGGTCACCTACGTTGCTACAATCTAGAGTGCCCGCTTTACGATTCTTTCCTCAAGGAACTTCTGACCATTTTTACATGTGAATTTAAGGTTAAGGATAGATATGCTGAGAAAGAGTTTTGGAAAATGTTAAATGCTGTTGTGCAAGAATGTGGTTATGCTAAACTTGAATTCAAGGATTTTATGGTGGCTGATGAGGACGATGCAAATTGGATTGAATTTAAGGTTAAGGATAGATATGCTGAGAAAGAGTTTTGGAAAATGTTAAATGCTGTTGTGCAAGAATGTGGTTATGCTAAGCTTGAATTTAAGGGTTTTATGGTGGCTGATGAGGACGGTGCAAATTGGATTGCAATGCGCTCTGTTTATTTTTGTGGGAAACGTAACCCAAAAAAATAATGATCATGTGCTTTTCATTGTGAGCAGAGCATGGTGAGTCATACAAAAAAGTGTACTAGACCACCTTTCCATGAGGAGCATAGGTCTTGTGTGTAGAAAGTGGAAGAATGCAAGCTCAGATGTTGCGGCGGCAAATTGTAAACATGCTTTACAGCAGTGGTGGAGAAATGGACATGTTGTGGAGAGTGAGTTGCCGTCGATGGAAACATGGCTTGCATGGTCGGAAGTGTGTGCTGACACAAGACAAAGATGGTCCTTTCTTGCCGACCACAAACTTTTTTAAAAACAAGCACTCTAGCATGAGAGCAGCTGTTGGTTATAAGAAGCAATTGTCTTTATATGAGGCTACTGTTGTTGACCTTTCAATGGCTGTGTCACAGAGTGCACACAGTAATGCTTGGTGGGTGGTTATACTAGGACTGGATTGGGACTGCAAGAAATCAAGGAGCGCTTCAAGAATGATGGGACATCAACAAGCAAAAGACTAATTGACTTGACCCATAGCGCAATGCCAGAGGCTAATCTGGATTGGACCGAATGTGCAATGTAAAAGACCTATCTTGGCAGCTCCAGGTGTTGTGCTAGAGAATGATACCCATAGGTCGGAGTACACGACTGTGACAATTAACAAAAGAGGACTAGCTGTTCCGACACCTCCAAAATCCATGTTGCCCAATAATCAAGAGAAGAAACTAGTGAAAACATTATGGGGGATAAGACGGAAAGAACCTAAGTCTAAAGTTACATGCTTTGGATTTTTACAAGATACAAAGCAGTGTTGCAGTGCCCTAATTAATCCACAGGGTGGTGGACCACAGTAAGGTGGTGTGCCTGCGCCTTTCTTTTGGGGATGACGTACTTACCCGAGACATGATGATACCTCGGGTGGCATTCGGAAGGGATCTGTATGGTTCTGTGCTATTGTGAATACACATTGCTGGCACATAGACAACAAGTGGGTGATTGCACCACCTGGATCCGCTCCAGGTGTTTAGCCAGTTGTTGCAGAAGGTACAAACCTTACAATCGAGGAGGTGGCCGATCTAGAGAGAGCAGGGTTTCTATTGGAGACAAGCCGTACCATCCCACAGAATCCAACATCAATAGTAGGACCGGGCCGGGCCTATCACCAATAGTTGCAAGCTCATGCATGCCTAAGTACCGAGCTGGTAAGGTTGTCCATTGGCGCAAGAGGCTCACTAAAGAATTCCAGGCGAATGTACAGAAAGGTTGTTCAATTTCAACTTGCATTGTTCGAGAAGACATTGTCGTCTGTAATAAATTGCACATAATTTATGTGAGCACAGAGGGATCGCGTGCGGCTGGAGTGAATTATGTTGTGAATGTGTTTGAGTACCCATAATGCTCTTGTCCGAAATTCCAAAAGAGAGAAGCAAAGCCTGATATGTACCTCCCTTGTAAACATATGTATTATGTTTTTTTTTTGCGAGTGTTGAATCTTGATGCGGTTGTGCATGAGTTCATGCACCAACATGCTTTGACAAAAGTAGAGCTATTTCAAGCATTGTCTAGTCGTCGCTACCATCGAATGTTGCAGAGCCATAGGACATTGTTGGATGTACGAATATGCATTGAAAAATTTTGGAATGCTATCTACAAACGCATGGCAAATGTTTTTGGTCACCCATATTTTGGTCTTGGGAGGAGAATATACATAGCATTAATTATTGGAGTTCTATTTTTTAGGTTTCTTGGTTTAAGGTTTCTTGTTGTCGTCAGACTTTTTTCTTCAATAGAAGTTAAGATTCACCATTTGAGGTTTCTTGTTGTCGTCGAGCTTTTTTTCCCTATAAAAATTAAGTTTGTGATTGAACGATCCAATGGTGATATATTCACGAAAAAAATACAATAGGTGTCTTCATGTTCATTGCAAATCATTGCCCCTCCACTCAAAACGCGCTCTCGCTTGTTTCCCTCACTCATGAAATGGTCATCCTCTCTGCTAAGGAGAGTGCACATGTGTACATGGAAAGGTCCCAACAAGTTCATGCACACACTAACTTGGCCAAATTTGCATAAAATAACCTAAATTATTTATTTGATCTCATCTTCTCAATCTCTCAAGCTTTTCTCAGTAAATGCACACCTTCTCTCTTTAAATTTGTATTCTCTCACTAGAATGTGCACTATAGAGAACAATTCCCCATGTTAATTTTTTCCATAGAGGAATCTTACAATATCCCATGTGAAACAAGGATACTTGGTATGCACGGTGCTCATCAACGATGGTTATTCCTCATAATGGAGGCCATGCAAGAGCTAACATGTGCCTTACCTTTACAATGTGAGAGGTTGAGCATTGATATCCAACATATATCGACTTCTTGGACCATAACATCTATGTCATGAGGAAATATTCTTTACTTGAAGGTGTTTGGCAAGGATAGGAGCTAGCATGTGGAAGCCTACCCTTGCAAAAGCTAGGGAACATGGAGTTAAGGGATCTCGCATGTTTGTAAGTTCGAGCAAGAAAGGCTTGTTTCTAATTTGAGACAAAATAAGGCCTACTTGTAAGTTGGAGAAGAAAAGGATAGTTTCTAAGTATAAGCAAAAAGCCATTATCAAAGGGACTAGACATGGATGTACTGTTGGGCCAACAACCAAATTTTGCCCATTGATCAAAGGTGGAGTTATTGAAGTGGTTGAATCTCATGTTTTTGATGGACTTAAGCCCACTTTTTCATTCACATAGCTTGATGATGGGCACAATTGGTCAAAGGATCGGTACAACTGATTAGTGGCTGTCTTGTTGGTCAAATTTGGATCACCATTGCCAAGTAGTTTTCTAGCTTAATGAGGTGACAATTGATCAAATTCCTATCAATGTCCACAAGTTTGGATATGGATTCCTCTAATTTGCCAACTACTCTATTGTTACCTAGTTATAGTCCTGGTGGTATGAAGAGCTTCATTAAACTTTGTTTTTGATCGGTACGCTCCTAGGCCCGACGTAGGTAAGGAGCTGACATGTTTAGTTGGAAAGTTGGTGCTCCAAGCGAGTTTTACCCAGCTTTTGTATGTGGATGCCATGGTGGAACATGCTCAAGTTCTCAAGAGGGAGAGAAGGCAGCCCAGTATTGGCTCCTTAGTGTGGTGAACAATGCACACATCTCAGAAAATTTTTACTCATCCATGCTCCATTTTCCCCGTGTGCATGCGCGCACGTGCACACATCTCAAGTAAAATTTGGAATTCTGAGTATTCCACGAGACCCGGTGCCATTACAAGCAATGTGCAGTGGTAGTTGCCCAAGGTTATCTATATGTACTCATGCCTCCACTTATGGGTTTTAAAACTATCATCTATTCTTGTACCTGCCTACAATTCCAAACATCGACTTTCATTTATTGGCATCAGCAGATGTGGGGACTACACAATGTTGAAGTAAAATGCTCAAGATATACAGTTGTGATGAGAAAAACTGATAATACATGTTTAATTGCCGTGGTTATCTGTCTTGCCTTAAACTTAAAATTGTTAATTTTAAGGCAAATACCCAGAAATATTTGTAGACTTGCCTTGATTTTGAATAAAGAATATAGAGCTTAACAACCCCTTTGCTTCTATGAAGTTGAAACCATAAAAGCATTACAGCTTACTTCTATGGTTTTCAAATCAATAAAGGCATAAATCAACCTCAAGCAAGTAGACACCCATAGCTCGACACTTCCCACCACGTCATGAGAAAAAGAGGAAGGCAGTCACCCTATTATAATACAAAGTTGTCGATGATATGAGTGATTACATCTGCCCCCTCAGAGTGCATCCAGTAGTATTTCACCTGTATAAGCTAAATGTTAGTATCCATGGTACTGGATTAATTCTTTACAAATAATTGAAGACCACATAATCCTTGACACCGAGTCCCGTAACACCTACCTATCCATGTCATCTGCATGGGAAAAACCACCAAAAATATGCAAACAGAATATGGTCTTGAGACCATTGCAAACACAATTGATATCCACTCAGGGAGTGTATATAAACACCTCGAGCATCAATCATTCCTTACAAGTGAACCCTCCTATATCCTACACGCAGATGCAATCCACATCTGTGTGGTGGCATGGCAATTCAACTTCCCATGCAAGTAAATACTACACAACTACCTTCTTGCATACTCTATGTAATGGAGCCAGATAGAATTGCATTGAAATGCCGAACAATTAAGAGTGCACATCTTGGAGCCGATAAGCATACCTGAATTGTGCTGTGAGCAGCCAATTTTTGTGGACTTCCTGAGAAGCTCACATCTACCCTCTGCCACGATAGCTGCCTTAGCCCAGATATCATCTCTTCTGCACATTGAGTGTATAAAGTTAACATATACACACCTTGTACAATTTTTCCTGCTACAATCAATCATTCATAGCACACACTATTACAAACACAGGAAGATGCAAACAGGATCAACTGTATCAGACAGTACCCAAAGGCCATGTGTGCTACATATTTCAGACATTATGAATCGTTCTGTTCCAGAAGAAAGGTAACAGCATACCAAGCAGGAATGCATTAGTGTTGTCATGTTTCAGAAGCTCAAAATAAAATGTTCTTTTCTATCAAGTTTCAATGATGCACGATCAAAGCATATGCATGCAAGTAGCTAGACAGAGGTGTGGAGAGGCGCAAAATGTCTACACCACCCTTTTTTCTAAAGAGTGGCCTGACCAAGGCCAACATGCTTGGCACCGAAAGGGAGCATGGACACAGTTTTCCTACTGCAGGAGCAAATGGCCTTTTGACTAAAAGTTAGAAGTCTAAAGATTTACCAAAGGCACTTGACAGGAGGAACACTTGAGTGCAACTCTGCCTAAGATTGAGTACGTCATGTGAGGAATTTGGCTTGGTTGGATTACAGTGGAGGGCTTACATGCAGATCTAAAGCTCCACTGAAGTGGGGGCTAAGGGAGTAGAGCTTCAGGTTAGTGCACATTATTAAAATTTATAAAATCAAAGGCTATGTTTCATACTTCCCATCTGCAAAACAGATAAGACCAAATCTTTAGTGCATGGATTAAACCATAAGGTTAGTTGCCCGCCCCCACAGACATGTCTTTGGGATTTTCGGACATCCCCAAAATTAGCACACATTCACATGCACGAATCCAAGCAATATCCACATGCAAAAACAATTCACACTCATATGTTCATTTCCCATGCAATCATGCAAACATGACACTAAACACATGCAAAATTATCAGACAATCCTCCCATCTCGAGGAATCAGGCACCGACTGTAACATGGGTGCTTGCAAAAGCGTGTTTATGATTGATTGATTGTGATTAGCCACTAATCAAACTTAAACCCATGCAACAAACTGCTGCTTCTTCATGCTCAATACGCAGCATAGAGAGATGACCTAATCTACCATGTATTACTAACATGAAGAATATGAAATGCTGAATAGAGATACTCAATGGTAGCACTACTCCTCAGCTCTCAATGACTCAATGATCGCTGACTGATCAATGAATGAACATGACTAAGACCTAGTCCATTGTTGGTGAGTTGGCTACCAACCCTAATAATGATGTCCAACTAAGTGTGTTCACACAATAACCCAATAACTCTTGTCCACACTCGGCTGCTCATTGGGTGCCTTGACAATACTACAATGATCTCGCACAATAGCCCTTACAAACACATGAATAAGACTACATACTCGATCTCTGAGCTGGCCAATGGGTAGAAGCATGTCCATGTCACACTTAGGAGAGTGTGCACGTTTAACTTGGAGCATGGGTTCAAATGATGCTCCAACTCGGTACAAATCTTTTGGCGAACTCGCTCTCTGCTCCACACACCACTACAAACTCTAATAGCATGGCTATTGGACCTGGTGTCTCCAATGATGTCTCTACCACTGCTTCTTCGGGAGTGCGGGTACTCTAACTATAGCCCCTCTGCCTCTCGATGCTCAGCTAGCATGCACCACTGCAGAATTGCTCATCTCATCCTGCTCCTCAATGGATTGGGAGAGAAAAGTCTGAAACTCACTTGATGACACCTCCCTGGTCTAGAAACTGGAATGGACTCCATTGTTGTCTTCCATTTATCTGGATCACCTCCAAGCTAGGTAGTGTTTGCTCCTTGGGCTCATTCTCCAAAATCAGCTCCTTACTTTCGGGAAATCTGTCACCGATACCACTTCCTCTCTTGAAAGGTTTCTGCATCCTCGAACACAAGTGTCAGGCCACTTGTCTCACTTTGGTTCACTTTCTTGCCACATGTCCCAATCTAAGAGATGGGTCCTTCCATAATCTTTACCTTTAAAAATTATCCCAACTAGTAGAGATTCTGTCATAGGTACTTTGCCAACTCTTGGTATCTGCTCAATTCCAGATGTAATGACGCGAACAGAATTTCCATCGGAGTCGGGCCAGAAATAGCAACTCTCCTAAATTTTAGGAGTGTGGTCCCTTGTATTCTAGGATAATCCCCCATTCCCAAAGCTTGTACTTTCCAAATATTTAGACATCCTGGAGTCCACAAGACCCCTTTCAGACTGGGAAATGTCCAGGCTGGTGACAGCATGAAGACATCATTTTCATTGTTCATTCATTCATATCATCATTTGTAGAAGTCTAGAAATCAGCATAAGCGTATAGAAGGTGTTAGAAGTCATCTCCTGTCTATACATTTACACCAAGGTCTTTGTTGTGGGTGTGCCCGCCCGTATTAGGTGTTTTCTCATTTTTCCCCACTCTCCATATTTTTTCCCGTTTTTTCCCTATTTTTACCACGTGTGGGAGGCAGTTCTATGGCTCTTGGCTGATCCAAACACTGGCCGACTGCTGGTCAGGGTGTCCTGGATGCTGGCCGACTGCTCCTTCTGGTCCCCGACCTCTCATGTGTGCTGGCCGAGTGTGTACAGCTGGCCAGCTGGTGGATTGCGGTGTGCGGTTGAGGAAGATGAATGAACGGACCCTGGCATTGACACGATCCCACAACTATGCTTGTGCCTCCCGGTCCTTACGAATCGACAGTAACTCCCCTTCCTCTACCTCCGGCCGTGGAACCCCAACAACAATGAAATCAACAAGGTCACAAGACTCCAAAACAGATTCCATCATTACCTTCCACATGCCGTAGTTATTCCCGTCCAACTGACGGTCCACTGGGAACGTGATCTTCACATGTCTCTCAACCATCTCAAGCAGATCTGCCATTGCGGGGATGTAACTGAAAAGGGTGGGTGAGTGGGTGTGAACAAAGAAGAACTTAAACCTGCAAGTGGCTGTCCAGCAAATCAGCCCGCCTTCCTTTTGCTTCTCCTCTTCTCGAACAGTCCACCAATCAGCAACACAACAATCCCCCTCTTGCTCACACAATTCCCAAGATCTATCAAGAGCCTAGAGCTCTAATACCGTGTTAGAATATGCAGCGGAGATGGAGACAAAATTTGAGAACACAAGAGCAAGTGCAGAAAAAATACAACAATGGAGAGAGAGAGAGAGAGAGAGAGAGAGAGAGAGAGAGAGAGAGGCGTGTAACTCTGCTCTATATACACAAGGAAAATCCCGAAAACAAGATACAATGGTGTAGGGGCCATGGGGCCAGGATTTCCTTGGAAGTACAGATGTGGGTTATGAACCCTACAAAGTCATCGACGATGCGGGAGCACATTAACAAGCAGCAGGAAGTTCTTCAAGCTGGGAAGGAGATATCATCAGAGGATATGGCCATAACATTGCTGTCGCATTTGCCCTCTCAATACTCAGCATTCTACTCGTCTTTGATTACCAATGGCAGGCTCAGCACCATCACGTGGGAGGAGCTTGTGCCTACGGTCTTGGACCAGGAGGAAAGATTCTCAAACCCTCCACAAGGCGGAGGTTCAGAGGCCTTAACTGGCCAACGGTCGAAAGGCCGTAATAAGGGCAAAGCAAAGGCTTCATCGGAGAAGTCTTCTGAGAAGAAGTCCGACTCAGATCGCGAGAAACTGAAGGCAGAGAGGACCTGTAATGATTGTGGCGAGAAAGGCCACTATTGGAGACAGTGTCCCAAGCGGAACATGGAGAAGGGTGAAGAATCCTCAGCAGCAACCGTGAAGACTCCAACATTTGTGCACTTGGAGATGATGGACACCGATGTTTCATTTTCTTCAGGCAGGAAGGAGGTTGGACTCCTCGCCGCTACGGATACTCGGGTGTGGATTCTAGACAGTGGTGCTTCCAGGCACATGGCTCCTTCCCGTTCGGATTTACAGGATCTCTTCAAGTATTCTGGTCACATTCTTACTAGGGATACATCCACTATCCAAATTCACAGTGAGGGCAAGTTGGAGATAATTCCCAATGGCACAGGGGGAAAGCATTCCTCCCAGGTGTTGTATGTTCCGTCACTTGGTTTTCATCTGTTGTCAGTGCATCAGGTTTGCAAGATTGGCGTACGGGTGGAGTTTGATGAGCATTTTGTTGCTCTCCGGGACAAGCAACAGGCCAGGTAGTTTGGGAAGGCGGAGTGGAGAATGGAGTTTACAAACTTTCAGCACTCTCTCTCCCAGGTCCTCAGTTTTGTGATGAGAGGCAGTCTGGTAATGGCCACTAAGTGTGGATGCGCTGCAGGTGCAGGCTTTCCGAGACCAGATGCAGAATAGCTTGCCAGTTGATGGCAACAGTTGGCAAGAACTTTCCAGTACAGATGTTGGTAGTTCTTGTGTTCGTCAGTCAGATGAAACTTTACAGGTAACTTATGCTCTGATGTCTCGTAGTATTCGGGACAAAGAAACTCCTGTAGATGAGGAAGTTCTTTCCACGGGGACCTCTTGGAAAGCTAGGCAGGTGACAGTTGATTACTTGCAGAAGGAGGTGGATGTTGCACATTCTCCAGGCTTTGTGGTTCCGGATTCAGAGGAGGTTGGTTACAGGTTTCCGAAGGCCTTGAGTGGTCTTCAGCGGGTTTCCAAGACTTGGCATCCCACCGTAACAGTTGTTGATCCTTGTGAGCAGTATGGTGCCTCTCTAACTCAGAAGCAGAATGGTTCATTGATTTGGTTGATGTATACCAGATTAGACGGGAGCTTCCTGATGAGGCTGTTGAGCTCATGTTTCAAGAGGGCTCTTTGGGAGGCAGGATTGCGTATCTTGTGTTTCTGCAGCATGCGAAGGATCTTGGATTCTTTTATACAGGAGGGGGATTGATGGATGGAGTCCCACTCCATGCTTGGAGTGACTCAGATTGGGGAGGAGATCCAGACACGAGGAGATCTACTTTAGGTGACCGTTTTACCCTTGGCTTAGGAGCAATTTTATGGAGCAGTAAGACACAGCTATCTCTTGCCTTGACAACAGAGGCACAGTACTAAGCTACTTGTGGTGCTGCTTGCGAGGTGGTAAAGTTGCAGAGGTTACTTGGCAAGATTGGGTTTCCACTGGTGGAACCCACGGTCATCCAGAGGCACTTTGTTCGTGAAAAGATCATTCTTGCTAGAGTTTTGTTCGACGGAGGATAGCGCGGTGGACCTCTTCACGAAGTCGCTATCTCAAGCGTTGCTCCGGCGGCACTCCAGCTCCCTAGGGTTGGTTCCACAGCCAGGAGCTCAGAGGGGGTGTTAGAAGTCATCTCTTGTCTATACATTTACACCAGGGCCTCTGTTGTGGGTGTGCCCGCCTGTAATAGGTCTTTTCTCATTTTTCCCCACTCTCCATATTTTTTCCTATTTTTTACCAAGTGTGGGAGGCAGTTCTGTGGCTCCTGGCTGATCCACACACTGGCTGACTGCCGGTCAGGGTGTCTTGGATGCTGGCCGACTGCTCCTTCTGGTCCCCACGTTACATGCATGGAAGCTTTGTGTCTTCTTTCAACCCAATAATGTACTCAATGCCAAGGAAGTTAGGAACTTCATGCTCCACAACACCACAACCATAGTTTTTTTCATACTCGTATGGAAAATATTCCATACTTCCATACCCGTATGCGTATGGTCACGTATGGAAAAACTTTTCATACTTGAGCCAAAAAAGAAAATGTTTTGCATCTTTTCTAGACACTGGCAGGGTCCGCATTTGTAATTGATATGCTTAACAAAGAAAAAGATGAGGAGCGCTTGATTGCCTTGCAAGATTTGCAAGAGGCAGATGAGGCTTTGGAACCTCTTTCGATTGCTCCACCCTCTACAGATGGCCAGCCATCCTCTAGCCATGTTGAGACATCATGCTCAGTTGCTACTGAGGCTTATGAGTTTGATGAGGAGGAGGAGGAGGAGGAGGAGTTTGCAGATGAGAATGAGGAGCCCATTGATCATGCTGAGGATGAGGGAAGCTTTGATGAGGCTAGGGTTACTTAGTATTCTTCCACTCTCTACGTATGTTTTGTCCACTACTTATGTTTTTCCTCACTGCTCAAGAGTTAGTCTACAGGTTTGGCGGCTTGCCCACTGAGCAGTGAGCACTCCATCATGATTCATCCATGTTTTTGCTCGCTTCCACTCATGTTTTATTCAGCTTCTTCAAGCTTGGACCTCCTCATGTTTGTCCACATGGCACAACCTACAGGTGACGGGTTTTGGCATTTGCCCACTCCACACTCCCTAGTCCCTACTTATATAACATGTTACATGATACATCATTGATCATACATGTATGATGTAAACAAGTTACAGTAATATAAAGTCGAGTTTGGATTATGGATCTACATCATTTATGTTTTTTCTAATCCCAAAATCTTTGCAGTTTCAAGTTTCTTTGGTTTTTCGTGTCATATGTAGCATGTTTTGCCTTAAATTTAGGGTGACGTATGGTATCCAACGTATGGAATTTATTGGGGGTGTGAACCGTACTTTTTTCATACTTCCATACCCGTATACGCATAGTTGTTTCTCGTACGCGTACAAACCTATTCGTACGTACGAGTCGTACGGTACGATACCGTACGAATTCGTGCGATATCGTACGGTGCGAGTTAGGGTTTTTTTCCCCCCCCCCCCCCCAAAAAATTTTTTCCCTTGAAAAAAAATTTCCAAATGCTTAAAAAAAATAGAAACCCTGCTTTACGAAGATCCCAAATGCTCGCAATACTTCGCAACTTTCGTGTCCACTCAGTAGTATTCCATATGGGGTTGTGGAGAGACCTAAAAAATCTGGCGAGGTAGACTGGTAGTGTACACTTGATTGGTAGGATGAGAGAATCTTGCTACATCACTTGGGGATCCCTGGTATAGGTAGGCTAGACAATTAGATTCTCAAGTTATGCACAAGGGAGAACATTTGGACATGGCCATTTTGATGTAGAGAGGAGTCCCTAAACTTATCACCCTAGATGCACTCCTCGTATTTGTGCAAGGACGGTCCCTTAGTCATAAACGCTACACTGGGAGACCTTTGGTATTGCATTACCCATCCAGGTTCTTTTTTGGAGACAATCGGGAGATCCAACCGGGAGAGACACATATCCATGTACTGGTTTCTCAAGCACTGTAGACTCCTCCCCTCCCAACCTTCCCTCACATTCAAGCTTGAAGCTCCATAGCTTGTAAGTGTAAAAAATAAAAACCGTATTTTAACGTACCGTATCCCAAAATTTCATATCGTACCGAATATTCCCGTACGGTATCGTACCGTACCGTATCGTATTTTCGTACCGTGACAACTATGCGTATACATTTGCCGTATGGTTCCCATATGGAAAAACTATGACCACAACTAAACCACACCAATGTAGCCAACTCTCTGGGCATGGTGGATCCTATTCAGCCCACACCCATTATGTGGGCTCCCATAATCTAATTAGTCCAGTCCAGCACCTGTGATCCTAGTCCATCCAACAAGGAGTCCAGCACTCGGATGGGCCGAGTCACGTAATGACCAAATATGTCTATGTAAATCCAAATATATAGTGTGTCCTAACAAGCAACATCCAAACCTGTCCGTGTAAATCCAAATACGCAATGCCAGAATGTGTCCATATCTCACCAAATCAGCCCAAACGCCACCAAAACAGCTTGGTTATCACCACCCAAGAGCACCAAGTCAAACTCGGCACACCTAACACCTCCAAAAACCATTCTTATCAGCTAATACACAGCTGGTGCACAAGTATTGGTGTACAGCACCTCGAGCCCTGAGCAATGCCTTCAACAAACTGTACCAGCACTTTGACAAGCCGTTGATGACATATAACAATCCTTTGACCAGCCTAAGTACTTGCCCTTACTGTCCACGCTATCCACCCGATCCTGCCAGGCCTGTTCACATAATCCAGCAGCTGGTTTACACTGTTTAAGCTGTCCAACAGCCTGTTCACACTGTTCAACTGCTTTTCCAACCTATCTAGCCATCTGCCCATGCTGTCCAGCCTCCATACCAGCTCTGCACACATGCGGCATGCCCCTACAGTCCATACTTGTGTTGGTACAGTCTGTACAGTCCATACTACAGTCAATATGGCTGTCCATTAAGCCCTTGGGCTGCATGCAATTGATTCCATGATGGGCTGACAGGGTCAACCAACTTATAAGGGTAGTGAGTTGATTTTCCTAGTGCTTTTGCCCCATGTATTTTAATAACTACAAAACTAAGTAAGTGCGTATTTCAAATTTAAAAATATTGTCCCAAGGTGGCAGCCTAGTGGAAAAGAATTTGGACTTTCTACGGGAGGTCAAATCCTCTTGGAGACACCTCATTCAAAGGGTGCATTCGCATGCAGGTGTTGCCATCCGCACACCTTGGGCCGTCATCGTTTGATTGTCCTGGTGCTTGCTTCCACCCTCCTCCTCGGCGATCCCCAACAACAATGTGCAATGCTCGCCCTTCAAGCTCACGCTCTGGATCAAGGATGATGGTTGCCATCGACATCAATGATCACAACTCAACCTGCGACGCCCAGTTCTACCAAAGTTATGCAAGGTGTTCACTCCAGTCGTTCCACGGACTTGTCCCCACTGCCTACAAAGTGGCCAATATTTGGAAGGGTGGTACCCCCTTATGGTACTGGGGCGGGGGGGGGGGGGGGGGGGGGATGTGGTGAGTAGTATGGGGTGTGTAGCCGGGTGAAATTCCTGTGTGCGACTAGGAATGGAATAAGAAAGACCTCATGCAAAAAAACAAATAAAAAGGATTCCGCTTCGAACTAACCATCTGCAAAACATGTAAGACCAAATCCCTAGTATACAAACTGAATCGTATGGTTAGTTGCATACCCACACACGTGTCTTTAGGATTTTCAAGCATTCCTGAAATCCACAAACATTCACATGCATGAACAAGCCAATGTCCATGTAACAAAATTAATCTATAATTGGAGATTAATTAAACTCTTAATTTTAAGCTCCTCTCTTTATGCAACCATTCCATAATATTGTTTGATGCAACGGATACAAACAAAGCCTAATACACTCTAAGTGCAAGCCCTAGGAACATTAAAAACCACATTAACAACAACCAAAACAACGATTTAAGCTAAAAATTAAGAAAAAAAAACATTCTTTATAAAACAAAAAAGAGAGCTATTCTACATTGTCTTGGTTAATGGCTTCCCATGAAAAAAGAGAGCTATTCTACATTGTCTTGGTTAATGGCTTCCCATGAAAAAGATGTGGTTTTGGAGATTTGTATGTGATTTGGTAAGCATGCATTAGAGAGAGAGATTAGTAAAAAGATCAACAAGAACAAGACTCTATTGCACAATGGGAGAGTTCTTTGTATTATGAGAGATATTCACTTATATACATGGCCATCAGTGTTCACACTCACTTAAACTGTGGGACCGGCCAGGCACTTTAGGCTCATAAGAGGCATAATGCTATTACAATGACTACTCTCATAATATATCCATGAAGTACATCACTTGGGACTTCATCCTAACTTACTACCATACTCTCTTGAAGTGAAAATCGCCATAAGTATTACATAGGACCATTACGGGCACTCATCCAAGTTGTAGATTTGAACACCATGTATGACCTTTTGGTGTATCTACCTTGACTCCTTGATATAAGATAATGATAGTAGCTCTTGTTAACTCTAAGAATGGGTTAGCAGTTACCCAACCGTGGCTACTCCTCATAAACAAGGATCATATTTACATAAGCTAGCTAATTTAGCGTTACACGGATGGAGCATTAATAGTAGTCTCTCACACTTATATCATATTGGATCTTTTAGTTGGAATAATGGAATATTAAGATCAATAAAAAACTTACATTTTCGTTCATTAGTGTGCCATGCCCATATATATGTGATTTAATATGCTAGTAAAAATGTATAATTCACTTGAATCTAATGTATATAAACACTCTAGTAAGTAAAAGAGAAGTTACAAGAAAACAAATTACAATATGTATATATAAACACTCTAGTAAGTAAAAGAAAAGTTACAAGAAAATAAATTATTTAATTCAGCCTTCCAACATTATCCACCAAATTGTTGCTTAACAATGCATAGAGAGAGCTATACATTATGCCTTAGTCATAAGAGACTTGAAATCATAGGTAATTTTTACACTCTTTATATTTATAAGCACAAACTTTAGTATTAATCTATTAAATATCAAGTAGAAAATTAATAAAGAAACCCTTATAAGCTAACTCCCTCTAATATTTTTTTAATATAACTACCAATTATATATATATTTTAAAGAAAAAAAGAAAGAATGGGAAGCAATCAATCAAGCCTGTTGATTTTAAACACTCTCTCCCATTAAGCAAGTAAGAAGATATACACGAACAAAATTGAGTTGCGTTTTTTCATGCAAATGTTGAATATAAAATATCTTTTCAACAAAGAATACATGCAAGTAAGAAGCCTAACAGAGTTGTATCAACTATCTTAGAACATGCGAGTAAGGCGATTAGAAAAAGAGGTAGTAAACTCTTATGATAAGGGAAACCACATCATTAATATTTGGAAAAAGTTAATGCTACTACATAAATACCTCTTATCAAAATTATTCAAGGTGCCTAGAGCAGATAAAGATCAAGGGTTTCCATGAATGACTTTGGTAGAACTAGCTACCATTTATAAGGTGGATAATGAAAGTGCTCATATATCACCCACCCTAAGTTAGTTTCTAGCACCCATCTAATAAAAGAAATTGATCACACTACATAGTGATCTTGTACCAAAATGATTCAAAGTACCTAGAGTGTATGAGGATTAAGATCTTCCACCAACAATGACTTTAGTTGAGTTAATTACTATTTATAAGAGGGCAAATAATCAACGTGCTCATATGGCACCCACCTTGATAAAATCAAGCCTTCTCATAATAACATAAAGAAAGAAGCACCATCAACACACACCTAGCAAGTTGCTGAAACCTTTCATTCATTACAAATATTTACCAGCTTTAAAGATAAGAGAGTACCTTCAATAGGGTCTAAGGCTGGCTTTCTAACACTAGTTGGCTCATTCGTATCAGGAAGGACATCTTCGACATGAACAATATGTGGGTACTTGCTATCAATTGGTTCTCCTTTTAACTACCATCGGAAGGCCATAACAAAGAGTTTAGTCCTTCGAAAATGCTTTGACACATGAAGGCATTGACTTTGAAGAAAAAAAATACCTGTGGCATTTCACATTCTCGCCTGATTGTGGCGGTTCTCCATCCCACCATATCTGAAGCAAGTTAAGGTAAAATCCGTACCATATAGCAACAAAGAAGCGCAAGGCCACTCCATAGCAAGAATTGTATTATGCAAGCACATTGGACAAAGGATACGATCAAAGTTCATGTTTGCATAAGCAACCCGGCGTTGAAATACCTGCAATGCAGATCTGCCCAAACAAAGGTTACGCATTAGAGTTCGCTGTTAAAACCTCTTCATGACCTAGAAGACAATCGATTTCACCAGTGAGTACATTATAACAACTTGACTTCATCATTATACAAACTTGAAATCAGGTTGAGTAGAAAGAATGTAATGAGATGAATTGACTGACATGAACTGCCCTTCGGGACAGTCAGAGACCAAGCGCCGTAGCAGGGGAGTTTGAGACTCATCACCGTCGGTAAGGAAAAGATGCCTCCCAGTTCTTCCCACAAACCAGTGGGCACTAAAAACAGCTACTCTCTCCAAAAATGTCAAACCGCACAAAAATGGAAGCTGTCACAGCCCAAAATTGAATAAGACTCTAAGACCAAGCATACACTTCATCCAGATGAATTTCCTCTAAAGCAAATATGAGCATGGCCATTCACATGGTATACCTGGTGCAAGGAGATTGTACCACATGGCACAAGGATATGGTGAGATTTGGCACAAGAATATTGCGAAACATGGAGAAAGGGAGGAGATGCCACATGGCGCAAAGAGATGATGGAACTTAGGTAGTTTTGAGTGTACCTGCCAGTTTCCTCGCAATCCAATGTGAGGTGTTGCAACAGTTACAAAATTTACTGGCTGCAAACCCAAGATTGTTCCATGTGAAGGATCTGACCCAGGAGTTTCCTCCGCATGCCCGTTGCTTGGTGAGCTAGGTGAGCTACTCTTTGGTGGACAAAAAAGTTGTCCTATAGCATATCTTGCAACCAGCCCGCCCAATGAATGGGCAACAAAGGAAATTCTTTTTAAACCCGGTGACTCCTCAATAACTTCTTTCACCTGTGTGGAATGCAAGCCAAACGCAGAACCCTGGGAATGTTACAAAGTGCTTACTGCTGGGAATACATGAGGCAATAGAACTCAAGATTGTGAGAGCCAAGCTGCACATTGACACAGATAGAAAGGATACAGGTTATTGAGTGGACCGAAGGGGGGGAAATTTTAACCTCCTCTGCAAGTCTATGGCCCATGACATCCACTCCGTCAAATGTCATTGTTGCTGCATTGCGAGCACTGCCTGAAACCAATAACTTCCATTTATTATGACACCATAACTGTAAAACAGTATGTTTAAAAAAGAATGGGTGAAAGTAAATGGAACCTTACAGTGCACTAAAACCTCGCTTCCAAACCTTGACTGGAACTGATCAGCTGCAAACTTCCAATTACTAGCACTGTAACATTAAAACCAAAAGCATTCAGTCCATGCAAGTTGGTAAGGCATTCGCATCACCTAGCAGGGCTCAGGTTTGAACCCTAGAAATACCTTCATATGATTAGAATATATCCATACTTAAAATCGAGATAACCATTGCACCTATTTACAACAAACAAACACGAGCAAAGTAACACTAGAAAATTTTCTATAAAAATTATGACAACAAAAAGAAAATTCTGAAAATGTTCAACCCTGTTTGCTGCAATATCACTGTCTGATATGGATTGGGTCAACTTTGTTCCACACGAGATGCATTTTTATCTTGCTTATGCTATTATTGATCTGAAAAGGAGCTCGCACATTAAGAACATGATAAGAGACACCACAATAGCTAGCAGCCTGGTAACATTCTTCTAGAAATCACCCTCCTAAACAGTCCTGCTCTGATGTACACCTTGGTTTGTACAGAGAACATAAAAGCACTGCCAGGGGTGGAGTAATGCTGCAATCCCTCGTCCCCTGACACATATTCACCATTGCAGACTGCCTGCCATGGTAGATTGCAATCTGATCTTGATATTTGATCTTCATTTAATAAGCTCTGAATCATAAGGCAGTGCCTAGTACTTCCTATACATGCTTTAGAAAAGTTTACCTCGCACTGACCCTAAACCCTAAACCTCCAAGTTTTCCCCCTTCTCGAAGTTCTGCTTCTTAGGGGTTGCCAGATAAATACACACAAGACCAAAAATTCATGTGCATTCTAACAGCCGTCTATGGATCCTGCTCCTTTTAGTAATGTTCTACGTTCACTCATAATTGAGTCAATGAGATCCTTCTGCCTCTAACCAATTTAGATGCGTCAACATGACCCATTCAAGCTGTTTCCCATTACCGCCAGCTATGTGATTGACAAGACCAGGCCAGTCCAGACATAGCCATGTGATGAACAATTTCCATGTATGCCTTTCTGGCTTTAGGATTATTTGTGAAGGGGGATGGATGGTTGACGATGATCCTGGATCCTAATGTGTGCAGGAAAACTCATTGCCAGTGCAAACTAGGCCTTAACATGAAAGCGGTTGGTTTTATTAAAAAGAAAATGTTGAGCTGTTTATGCATGGATATACAGAGCAGGAGGAACAAACCTGCCCACGATCCCATTGACCATGATGACGAGGTGCTTGGCGGAGGGATTGTTCAGCTTCCCATTGGCGTCAGCAGAAGCTCGAGGAGTAGCCTGACTATGGCGAGAAAGGGAACTGGACTTGCGAACACAGCAGAAGCAACCGTAAGAAACGTTTTTGGAGCGAGGCGGCGGAAGGTTTGCCATGGCCACGAGGAAAGGTCAATCAACTCATACGAGTTCTGGAATTTCACGTTCTGCAGAAAAATGAGAGACTTAGGATTTCGGTCACTGCAGGAGCAAAGGGTTTTAGGGTTTAAGGAGCAGATAGAAATTAGGGTTTCGTGACCTCTTCTGCAGCTGGAGAGGAAACTAGACTTTCAAGATCTCTATTGCAGGTGAATTAAAAACTATGTGAAGACAAAACTAGGGTTCCCGGATTTCTTCTGCAGGTGAAGACGTTTGGAGCGATCTTTCAGGCGTCTTCTGAGAAAACTAGAGTTTCGAGACGGGGAAATTTAGGGTTTTAGGACCCCTATTTCAGAATTACTAGTGCAAGGGAGGGGATAATTATGGCTCTCTGAAGATTTTAGGGTTCCGGGTGGGGGAGATGGTGTGTGTTTTACAAGCAGAATATAATAATGGAGGGCTGATACATGGATCTTGATTTGGGTCCTTTTGTGCAGCAGTTTTTTAAACCTTAATAACCCCCTTTTAACCTTTAAACCAGTCAATATCTGTCACATTGCTACACAGTTTTTTAAACCTTAATAACCCCCTTTTAAACCAGTCAATATCTGTCACATTGCTACACAGTTTACAATTGTTCTAACCGGGTAGGGTAAACAGTTCAAGAGAAAACAGGATTAATATGCCCCTCAATGTGAACCTTAGGAAACGCTAAGGTTTCTGTAAACTAGCGCTATAGCCTAGTGGTATTGGGTGAACTGCTTTTCTCCTCGAGGGCTTGAGTTCAATTCCCCATGTCCTGCCTGTATGTCACCATAAGAGCCTAAAAGCCTCTTGTGTTCGTCCTCTCTTGCGCTATACAACCTCGCATAGAAGGTCTCTCCGTCTCTTGCATGGTCTGGAAACCCTAATTTGCAGCGCAGAGAAGTCCAACGCTCCTCTCTCCCTCAGAGAACGGTCTCTCCGTCTCTTGCATGGTCCGGAAACCCTAATTTGCAGCACAGAGAAGTCCAACGCTCCTCTCTCCCTCAGAGAACGGTCTCTTTATTTTTGTGCAAAAACCCTAACCCGGTAGCTTCTCTCTGTGCATCAGGAATGGGGTTTTGTGGAACTGCCGTGGGCAATCTGGACATGGGCCAAGGTCAGTTCTCTGCAGTATCTAGAATTATCATGCATTATCCACTTCCTAAACCCTATAATCAGCACAATGCTGGTCGCATTGCCTCCAGGCTCCTTGACTACCAACCTAGAGAAATGCAAAAGGAAAGAAGCACACACTGTAAGATCATTTGCAAATAAAACCGTGAGAAAACCTAAACCCTAACAATTGCTGCCCCCAGCTCACGAACAAAATTAAAACAAGCCCGCAAACACCCATCCCTAACGATTATTGCTGGCAATTCAAGGTATGTTTCTGCACATAAGGGTTCTCTCTCTCTCTCTCTCTCTCTCTCTCTCTCTCTCTCTCTCAATTGGGCAAATTTTCCATCACAGCGCATTGCAGTATCATGGAGATCTAGCGGCAAAATATGCTTAAATTTCAATATCCACTTTTAATCAGTCTCAGTGCGTGCTGTGTCTATATAAGACACAACCGAATTGCAACGATTTCCTATGCAGGAAAAAAGGAAACTCCATTGCAATCGCTTCGATCCACCCACCGACGAACCCCCCGCCCCCCGAAAAAAACAGAAAACAAAAAGGGGGAGCGAGAGAGAGAGAGAGAGAGAGAGAGAGAGAGGGGAAAGCCCGAAAAGGAGAATGGGGACGGACCTGCCAGCGATGCCATTGATCATAACAACGAGGTGGCTAGGTGGTGGGCACGAGTCTAGATCTGCACCAAGGGAACCCATGGAGTGTTCAGAGGTTGAGTGAGATTGCCCCAATGCTGCTCCGTCCTCTCTCACAGAGATTCTCTCTCGCCTGTGGGTTGCGTGTACGTGTGTGCGTGTGTGTGTGTGTTTAATTTTGGCTATGGCTATGGCGATTTGCACAGCAGTAGAAGCGGAGGATTAACTGCATCCGACCCTAACTAACCACCACGCCCACTAACTACATCACTGTGTTTTGTGTGTGCCTTTACCAGACCCACGTGTCTCTCTTTTTTTCTCCCTTACCCTCATCGTGCAACGCGTGTCCTCCCACGATCCAACCAATGAAGGTTTATTTATATTTATGAGACAAAATTTTGTTTCCGCTTTGAAAATATATTTATATTTATATAAGGAATGCCTTGAATTTTGCAATTTTCAAGAGTTGAGAAAATAGGTTGTCTAGTCCATGAAAAAAAAAATGCTTTTCTTTGAAAAATTTTGTAGTTAAAATATATAAGAAATTCCTCTAGAATTTTGCAATTTTCAAGAGTCCAGAAAAATAGGTTTTGCAAGAATGTTTTTTTTTGCTATCAAAATATTTATAGCTAAAATATATAAGGAATGCCTGGAGAGTTTTGCACATTTTAAGAGTTGAGAAAATATGTGAACACACATATGGGCCTCCAAAATTTTTATTTTCACTTGCAAACACTATATTTTGCAAGTTTGAAAGGACAAAATTGACCTCCAAAATTTTTATTTTCACTTGCAAACACTATATTTTGCAAGTTTGAACGGACAAACTTTTATTAGCATCTCTCTTGTTAAAGCAACGTGCAAGGAGTTAGATGGACAATTTACATGTCCATCAGGATAGCCCCACCCTAATGCACAAGGATGGTTCTTAAGCAACAATCGTCACAATTTACAAAATCAAAACTACGTAATTATAAAATTTAATGTTGAGATGTAGTGCCCCTAATGTGCACACCTATTTCATCTTAGTTAAATTTATCTTACTTATATTCGATCCATATTTCAACTTAATAGTATTTTACGCATGTGACCTACACTTACTCCAAAGAAACTTCTTAATTTCAAACTTATAAGCTTGTTATTTTTTTAATTGTAAATAGCTTGAAGGACATTGTTCAATCCCATTTGAACAATGTCCTCTTTGTCAATTTTGGGGTTCCTTTTTGTGGTAGGTGGTATAAAAAGTCCCTTACACAACCTTTTGTTCCACCAAGGCTAGGCCTAAAAGGAGTGCCCACCCTACTCCTCTCTATCAGAGTTATGGATAGATTAATCACCTAGTGTAGACTATGTAAATTGAGAAACCAAGTGATGGAATCAGAGTGGAGAATTAAATGAGTTTATTGTGGTTAAGTTTATTGTGGTTAAGTTCAATGAGTTAAGTACCTAGGTGCAGAAATGTTGCCATTGCAATAATGTCAAGGTTGGAATAGGGTTCAAGATTACCCTTATAAGAACACATCCCTCCTTATAAAGGAGTTCTTTAATAATATCTTTTCACTTATTCTAGTTTGGCAAAATCTCCTCTTTTATGACAATGTGTAGTTATTTTTATACAATTGGCCATGTGCTATATTTGAAGCATGATAAGAGTCAAACTTTTGGCTTTGGGGGTTTGGAAAAGGAAGTTAATTTTATAAATCTTATTTTATGAGAACACAATATGAACAAAGAGGCTTTTCCAAATCTTTAGCACATTGAATATGACTTGCGTGCTTGTGATCTTTCCACATGGGTTTTGACTTCTAATTCTCTCTGCTCACTGATTTGTCCATAAAAAACCTAGGATAATGCTTCACTCCTTTAATTCAACCAATCGTAAGTTGGTTGAATTAAATATGCATATTTAATTCAACCAATCGTAAGTTGGTTGAATTAAATATACATATCTTTATAAGTGGACCGTTAGCTTTAACGATAGCATAATGATAATTTCTACTTATAAATCTAAAGAGCTTAACATCATTACTTTCATTCTTATTTGAAAATTACTTTGTGTCATTTGTGAAAACAAGTAAAATATTATTGATGGTTGAGAACTTCCCCTAAATATTGTCTATTAAGAAGAGCGTAATTTGGTATAATAACCTCTAATCGCACGTCTTTTTTTTTTGTAAAATTTACTCTCCACCATTAGGTGTGCATATGATTGTTACATTGACCTACTAAGAAATACAAAGGTTGGAAGATGGATGTGGAATCTCTTCAAATGATTCAAAGTGTGGGGATTTGAAACAAGCTAATCCTTTAAGTCCAAAACATGCAATAGAAGAGGAATGCGTATTAAGAAATTATAGCCTTGATTTTATCAAGGTGGGTGCCATATGAGCACGTTTATTGTTTGCCCTCTTATAAATAGTAATTAACTCAACTAAAGTCATTGTTGGTGGAAGATCTTAATCCTCATACACTCTAGGTACCTTGAATCATTTTGGTACAAGATTAATATGTAGTGTGATCAATTTCTTTTATTGGATGGGTGCTAAAAACTAACTTAGGGTGGGTGATATATGAGCACTTTCATTATCCACCTTATAAATGGTAGCTAGTTCTACCAAAGTCATTCATGGAAACCCTTGATCTTTATCTGCTCTAGGCACCTTGAATAATTTTGATAAGAGGTATTTATGTAGTAGCATTAACTTTTTCCAAATATTAATGATGTGGTTTCCCTTATCATAAGAGTTTATTGCCTCTTTTTCTATCACCTTACTCGCATGTTCTAAGGTAGTTGGTACAACTCTTTTAGGCTTCTTACTTACATGTATTCTTTGTTGAAAAGATATTTTATATTCAACATTTGCATGAAAAAATGCAAACTCAATTTTGTTCTTGTATATGGAGAGAGTGTTTAAAATCAACAGACTTGATTGATTGCTTCCCATTCTTTCTTTTTCCTTTTATATATATATATATATATATATATATATATATATATATATATATATATATATAATTGATAGCTATATTAAAAAAATATTAGAGGGAGTTAGCTTATAAGGGTTTCTTTATTAATTTTTTACTTGATATTTAATAGATTAATACCAAAGTTTGTGCTTATAAATATAAAGAGTGCAAAAATTACCTATGATTTCAAGTCTCTTATGACTAAGGCATAATGTATAGCTCTCTCTATGCATTATTAAGCAACAATTTTGTGGATAATGTTGGAAGGCTGAATCAAACAATTTATTTTCTTGTAACTTCCCTTTTACTACTAGAGTGTTTATATATACATATTATTTTAATTTGTTTTCTTGTAACTTCCCTTTTACTTACTAGAGTGTTTATATACATTAGATTCAAGTGAATTATACATATTTAGTAGCATATTAAATCACATATATATGGGCATGGCACACTAATGCCTAGAGTGCCTGGCCGGCCCCATAGTTATGGCCACGTATATAAGTGAATATCTCTCATAATACAAAGAACTCTCCCATTGCGCAATAGAGACTTGCTCTTGTTGATCTTTTTACTAATCTCTCTCTCTAATGCATGCTTACCAAATCACACACAAATCTCCAAAACCACATCTTTTTCATGGGAAACGACTAACCAAGATAATGTAGAATAGCTCTCTTTTTTGTTTTATAAAGAATGTTTTTTTTCTTAATTTTTAGCTTAAATCGTTGTTTTGGTTGTTGTTAATGTGGTTTTTAATGTTACTGGGGCTTGCACATAGAGTATATTAGGATTTGTTCTCATCCAAACAATGCTATGGAATGCAATTTTTAGGTCTTTTTAGAGTTGAACATAGAACTAGAATCATTAATTTTTAGTTGATTTATATGTTTTCTGTCTGATTTGTGTTCATTAGAGTGTTAGCAAGCATTAAGAGTAGCTTAATCCTTAAAAAATTTATCAAAACCATTTAAAAGCTCTTGAAATCGACTAATCTTCCTTAGTTGACTAGTTTTTATCATTAAGGAGGTAATTAATCTAGTTCAAGACGCAAAAAGATTAGTAAATGTGTTTTTTGGGATCGAAATTGATCATGTGAGAGGTCGAAATTAGTGTTTTTGAGTGTTTTGAGAACATCTCGATACATCAAAACACTTAATTACATCAATTGGACGAATTTCCCTCTCTTTTACTTAATTTTACATAAAGAGAAGAGCTTAAAATTAAGAGTTTAATTAATCTCTAATTATAGATTAATTTACACATTAGTTGATACACATAGCTTAGAAATTTCATGCTCTATCCAATGATGTGCTCAATGGTGTGAATTAATTAGTGATTAATGGTTAATTATAGCTCTTGATTAGTCTAAAACAAGGAAAGATTAGTGGAAGGATTAATCTTTGATTAATTTCTAAGCACTTTTTTACATGACTCATTAAGGCTAATGAGGATTGAATGAAAAGATACCAATGAGTTGTCAAATTGTCCATTTTGGGGGTCATTTTCTAAGGGTGTAAGGGGGTGTCATAAAAGTGGACTTTTTTGATTCCCACTTGTCTTTTTGAAAAAATGTCCATATCTCCCTAATTTAAAATTCAAAAAATATTCCCCCAAAATAGGAAATTCGAATTTTCATCTAGACTCCAAAATTAAAAAATTAAAAAAAACTTGACATTTCACGCCTTAAGCGATTCACAGTTCACGCCTTAAGAGCTCACACTCAAAAAATAAATACAATCGATGTTTCACGCCTTAAGGTTTCATGCCTTTAGTGGTTCACGGTTCACACCTAAGGCTTTCATGCCTTAAGGCCTCACGCAAAAATAAAAATAAAAAAATCGGACGTTTCATGCGTTAAGGTTTCACGCCTTAAGCGGTTCACATCGTACCGTACCTGTTGTTTCATGTCGTAAAACAGCTCTCGCATTAAAAAATTTAAATTTATTTATTTTTTTCGTAAAGTCCGTTTTATGCCGTGAACTGCACCCTGCTAGTTCACGTCGTGAAGGGGGGTTCGTTCAGTAACCCAAAAAAAGTGTATGGAAAACATGCATATTTAAAGGCTCATATCTTCTAAACCGTAAATTCGATGAGCGCGCTCTAGTGCTCATCGGAAAGCTGGCATCGAGCTCTTCGAAATTCGTTTTGAGCATTCGAGGGGACAAAATCTATCATTTTGGCTTTTGACCAGTAGCCTCAAAATTTGACCTAGAAATCGAGGCAAAAAAACGGTCCTTAAAGTACTAAAATCGCCCAAAATAGTCTGAAAATGATTGCGAACCATATTTGGGCTACTTTTCAAGTGTCTAAACGATGAAATCACAAAAAAATCAAAGAGAAAGTTGTAGTACTCCAAAAATACTACAACTCTCTCATATAAAGTTTTCCCAAATTCCTTTTGGAACACATTAAAAAACGGGCTCCAAAACAGGGAAAATATTTTCGGGGGAAAAATCATCTTGAGACAATGATGGAAAATAAGTTTTGAGATTCCCTCTTCCATTTGGGATGCTACTAGCATGCACTTTTTTCAGAAAAAATATCTCTTAAGAGGTTCACGTGCGTGTTGTCTAAGCTAACGGACTATAAGAAAACCTAAAAAGTTAAAAAAAAAAGTGCTTGCTCATTAAAGGAGCAATTGACAACGTCAAGATAGGGCCATAATAGAGGGATTATGTGGGCTCACACTCAGACTGAACCCAATGGCTGATATCTTCAAGCCATTGAGATCCATGCCCCAAATGCATCTCCCTATTCCATTTGCCATGCCTACAACAAGCGTGTCATCGAGTTTTACACCCACTGTCACATCAATCCCTCTAGGATTTGGCCCCTTCCCTAGCACTGTCACAAGTCCTAAGCCTTTAAACATGCTAGGTACTAATCCTCTGCAACCCTTAGATTCCTACATAATGAACATATTGACTAATCTAGGAAGGGGGTTGCCCAAGGACTAAGTGAGTCCCTACCCACATTAGTACCCACACACGGCCTAAGTGACTCATACAAAAACACGGCCGTACAGATTTCCAAAATCATGGGCAAATATGATGGAACAACTGACCTGTTCAATTCATACAAATGTTTGAACAACAATGCAAAGCCTTTGGAAATCTAAACTACCCCACCAAGGTACATGCGTTGAACCTATGCTTAGTGGGAAAGGCTAGTCGATGGTTCATCACATTGATGCCAGTAAGACGAACTTCAGGACTTTGAGAATAGCCTTTATCCATGGCTTCTCAAGACAAGGTGATCGGTGGAGTGCAATGAAAGAACTCTATTCAATTGAGCGAAAACAAAATGAAACCATTAGAGATTTTATCCTTCTGATAAAAATCTTGGACTCATGATGCGAGCCATGGAAGAAACTAAATGATGCTCAATTGAAGAGATGTTTTATGATGGGCTTAAACACAACTTGATCATTATATCCAATCTAGAAACATTCAATCAATGGTGTAAAGAAGCAATACGTTTACATGACAACATGATGGAGGATAATCATGTTATGAGATGTTCCTCATCTAAACCAAGTGAAGCAATGGCTAAATAAAAATTGATCTCAAAATTGTCGGTCCATGATTTCTATGCAGCCTTGCTTAAAAGGTTTGAACCAGAATCTCCAAGAGAGGATGAGCCCCTCAAAACTAGCCATCTTTAATGCCTCTCCAAGTGATGGGTGAGATGCTTTGTGTTCAGTGCAATCAATACGTCCATCCCAATCCCCATTGTACGTACAAACGCCTAGTTTTAAATACTGCATTTATTATAAAACCTTTGGTCTCACGACACATCGTAATGTCCTAATTCACTTACAATTAACTCAAAGCCTCCATCTCCCGTGCCCTAGCCAAACACAGTTCAAAGGGTCAAAACCGCTCAAGAAACAGTTCAACGAACACTTCAGTGCTTCTATTATCATGGGCCACACAAAGTAATAGACTGCATAGTTTGGAATACTTCCATGTGCCTACATTTACTGACACTTTGCGACCCATATATGAACGATGTGGAATCGATCACATGTTCCAAGATTGCCGGAGGCGAGTTGATTCACTGCAACCTATCTCACAAAATACAACTCTTAACGTCTTAAGTGTGCAAAACGGGTAATTGTCCCACGGTACCCTTGAATGTGCTTACATGCTTACGAGCCAAGGTCTGAGATACAATAAAAAAGAATGAAAAAGAAAATACTTCGAAATGGGTAGAAGGGCATGCTTTAAAAGCAGAAGCCAAAAGAGAAAGCAAAACCTTCTAAACCCAAGAAAAACAAGGGGCAACAAACTATCGAAACCAAGGTTGAAATAAAGGACAAGGAAAAAGAGCCTATCAAGGACCTAACCCCAATAGAGCAAAAAGCTACACATGATACAAAAGCATCCACCTCAAAGGCTACCACACAAACCACAACACCCACATGTGCGACACAAGACACAAGAGCCCGAAAGAAAGTTTGTTCTCGTCACATGGGCAAACCTAATAAAAACCTGACGATCCAAGGAAAGTCAGAAGATGATATAAGTTCCAGTACATCATTTAGTGAGGATGAAACAAGATTTGATTTGTCACTAGGTACACCTCATAGACCAATCAAGAAACTAGAACCCTCCCAAACCACCCCAAACTGAAAATCATGATCACATGAAACATTTGAAATGGAAAAAGCAAGCTCAGGAGAGCATGCTTAGCATTGTTGAGTGGGATCACGGGTTGTGATTGAACCTCATAATGCCAATCTTAGAAAAGCAACCAAAATACAAGAACCCAAGGAGTATCGCTTCCCCTTTTAAGAGGAAGACACACTCCCTATAGAAATAGAAATGAACGCAATAAGCCAAGAAGAGTCATTAGCGGCAGATTGCATAAATGATGCAGTTGAAAAAGCACGTGAGGGACTCGATGAATCCCTTATGAAATTAAAGCAGTCTCTCAAATCCTCAATTGGAGGAGTGCTCTTCTCTTGTGGGGCGAAGCCAACATAGCGTCAGCACTTACAACTTTAAAGGTTAAACATGAGTTATACCAAGACATAAAGAGCTACATAGAATAAGACTGTGAGGATTCACAAGTTTCCAAACAAACCTCAACTAGAATTGTCAGAAGACTAAGTGTGCCATTGTACACATTGGGAGATATTGAAAAAGCTGAAAGCCAAGAAGAGGATGAAAGTAAATGGGAATATGAAACTGAAATGGAATCTAAAGCTGAAACAAAAACTAAAACATCCATGGTTCCACTTGAAGATTGTATCATGGTATGGTTAGATTTCCTTACGTTGAATGATGTTAAGTGCAAACGCACGTTGATTAGCCCTCGAGCTAGTCATAACATCATGACAATAGACACTTCGGTATCACTGACAACCTAAAATCATCCCTAAAGACAATGGTCGTGCAAGAGGTGCCAATGGAGAAAACATTGAAATGCCAGGTTACTTTAGCTATGCTACTCAAACAATCAATGGAAATGTGGAATTTAGATTCCATGTTACCCTATATCCTCTTAAGTATGATGTCATTCTGGGTGGAACTTGGGTAAGTGACTCATTGTATTCAATTGATGAATCCATGCAAACAATTCTTGAACACTCATGTAGGCATTGTGAAATTGCTATTACGGGACGAAGAGACCTTGGAGGAGCTGGAACTTCCAACATATCTTACTGAGAATATCCTAAGAATTATGGTTGGATTAGAGCTTTCAACTAGACTCACCACAATTCAAGCACAACTGTATCCAACATGAGAGTAGAATCTGATAACCCTCGAGTTAAAGGATTTGTTAGGTCAACCAACACTTACTGCTCATCTTGAAAGAATTCCATTTACACAAGACTTGAACATGCCAAGTTTGGGGCTCTTTGAACATACATTGTATATTGAAACTAACCCCCTTCCTTGCAAGTTTTTTGTGTTTGAGTATGTGATGGAAGCAGGTTTGATATTAGGGCATAAATGGACTATTGCTACCCAAGCACCTTTATGCTTTGCTAGCGAGATAGGGTCATCATGATGGTCAACGACACAAAGTTGACAATACCATACTACCAGGCAAAGGATCCAACCCTAATGGATTTCTATGATGCTGAACTCAAAAAGTTACAAGCCTCTTCCACGGAAACCCCTCTACACAATGACCTACCATCTGCATTAATGACCAACTCCGATCAAGCATCTATCCCCTCGACTCCTTCCTCACCAACAAAGTCCAATGCCACAACCTCACAATCCACATCTATTCCTGAAGAAGTTCCACAAGCAGAACCATCTAACAAGGAACTCAAGGGAAAAGCTCCAGAGCCAATGCCTCTTCATCGACCAACCTCACTAAAGGAGACGTATGCATGCTCAAAAGCCTCATCAATATCCATTCTACAAGAGACTCCAGCCTCATCGTCACAACAACAACGCCCATGAGTCTCAAACCCGTAACCTGAGTGCCAACCAACGTCAAGGAGGGCCCAAAACCTTCCACTTTATCCACAAAGAAAACTCCACCAAGACAGCCAAGATCAAGATATCTTAATGGTATCAAAATGTGGGTTGGAAAAGAAGTTAATAATAAGGATATTGTGATGGTAATCCCATCATATGGTTTCCAAAATCGAACAAAGTGATAACAGACTCACCACTGACTTCAACCCCAATAGTTTCACCTTAGATTCAACAAGAATGGAGACCCAAGCAACACCAAGCAAACCACTCAACCACTCTCGTACATTTAGCACCTACACAAGAGCTTGTGTGTTCATTCAAACCCAATGGCAACCAACCAATAGCTGTGCCTACCGCCTCCACAACACTTGAACCATAAATTCAAGAATCAATTCAACAGAGACTTATGAGTGCATCAAAGATAAACTCACAATGCTTTTGTCACCCCTCTGGATGAGACACATGAGTGCCGAAGCTACGCGGCAGACTTATGTACCTATTCTCTAAAAAAGAGACTAGACATAAGAACCTGTTGCTCACCGCGTGGTAGTAGAGAGAGAGAGAGAGAGAGAAGGGAGTCAAACATATGGAATACCTAATAATGGTAGACTATCACAAGCAACTCCTAATGATCTTCAATAGCCATTACTATTCTTTTGGCTAAGTTAATGTAGCAGCTTCGCCATGAGTACATATCTGAATGAGGGGGCCATGGTGGGCGAAGGCTTGGTCAATGGTACAACCCATAGCCTAGAAATTTTCTTCAAAATATAAACCTCTCCAAACAAAGTTAGAACCTTCACAACACAATGATATCTAATCCTTTATGAGAATATCTATCTAAGCCTCGCAAGTTGACGTAATTCTTTCAAGCCTCACCAACAAGTGGCTTCTTCAACAAGAGTAGCTCAATAAGAGTCTATGTGTCTCAATTCTTGTACTTCATGTATATTTGCTTCATAAGAGCACTGAAATATACATAAAAGAATACAAAGCACATGGGAAGAAGCATGCAGGAACATGTCATACTCATAAGGTTTAACAAGAATCCTGCCACAAAAAGGGACATCATCGAAGGCCAATTTATTCAAATGATGAATGTCGCTTCAATGAATCAAATGAGAAACTAAGAATCACAATCTCATTCTAATGATTTTGTCTACATTCCTTCGGATCCTCCTTCTCTTCTCCCCAATTATTAACATTTTGTAGTTTCCCCACTAACATAAATCACATGTAACTCTGCTTATGGTTGCCAAAAAACAAAGTGAGCAAAAAATATTAACAAAAAAAAGGCTCACAAAAATATTAAAAATATAATCATTTGCAAATACCCCAACCCCCCATCCTATTAGGAATTTTCGCTAACCTCTAACCTTTTCATTTACTAACTAGCCTTTCTTATTCCTTCCGGAGGAACAAGGACTATTGAACGTCACTCAACATCAAAAGCCATCAACTTGCCAATGCTCCTCACACAAAGGTCTTCAACGTGATCATGAGGACGCGATTGGCATCAAGAAAGGGAGAATATTAACCCGTTCTTAGGGTTAACAAGAGCTACTACCATTAACTTATATCAAGGAGTCAAGGTAGATACACCAAAAGGTCATACATACAAGATATGAAGCAATGGTGTTCGAATCTACAACTTGGACGAGCACCTGTAATGATCCTATATAATACTTATGGCGATTTACGCTTCAAGAGCACGTGGTAGTAAGTTAGGATGAAGTCCCAAGGATGTACTTCATGGATATATTATGAGAGTATTCATTATAATAACTTTAGGCCTCTTATGAGCCTAAAGTTCCTGACCGACCACAGTTTAAGTGTGCACTTATGGCCATGTATATAAGTGAATATCTCTCATGATACAAAGAACTCTCCCATTATGGCCATGTATATAAGTGAATATCTCTCATGATACAAAGAACTCTCCCATTATGCAATAGAGTCTTGCTCTTGCTAATCCTTTTACTAATCCCTCTCTCTCTAATGCATGCTAGTGAGTGTGTAAGTGAAGTGAGGTGAGAGGAGGGACGAGCACACGTAGTGACAACGCTTCGCGGGAGACGAGATGGAATTGCTTCTCAAGGAGTTGTAGAGCTTGGAGACTTCAAGGGTTATGAGCTCCGCCATTGGAAAGATCCTCACTCCAGTTGCGGTTCATCAGGTAATCTCTTGTTGGATATATTTCAAGGGGGGTTAGGCTGAGCCATAACAGTAGCCCAGATACTTAGCTTCCCCAAACCACCCGAGATGGTGGCCTAGGAGGCTAAATGGTATAGAGGACACATGTATATATTTAGCACACTACCAAATAGGATTTTCTCCATAATGGTGCACACATGGGGTTGGTAGACTTTTGCATTTGAGCACCCTCTCCAAAGATGATGGGGCTTAAATGGGAATTCTTATGGGTTTAGATGGGCTTAAAATTTGCAATAAGGCATGTAGGTCTCTTGTGACTTGTAGACTTTAGGGTTGGGGTTACACAAGCCTAAGCTAAGGAGGATGAAAGATTTCCATGGCTATGGTATAAATAGAGAGATAAGGGTAGAGAGAGAAAGAGAACAAAGCTCAAGGTTATGGGGCTTAAATATGTATCATGTGCTTGAAAAAGCTCCATCGTTTAATCCTCCCACTCCTCACAGGGATGTCTACACACTAGAGTGGGCTTATTCACCGCACTAGCCTGGGCCCGCAGAACTAGGCAGCATCAAAATACTTGCCTAAACTTGCGAATCTCATCTTCCCAATGGTAGAAGGGATACCTTGGGTCGACTCCGGGCCTTGCTAATGCCGCTGCTCGACTACACGGTACGAAAACGGGGTCAACGTTAATGTAGGGAGAAGATGTACCTGTACTTTTAACTTAATCAAGATATCAAAATTGCTTAACTAAACCATAGGATACAAGAGACAACATCATTTTTTCGAGAAAGCAATGATTTCACAAGAATTTTGGTATTTTTTTCAAAGCAAGGAAAAGTAGTAACTTCTTTCTTACATAATTAATGTTAATATTGAAAGTCAATAAAAAAACGTATTTTTTAAATGATTATTAAGCTAACCTGGTCGTAGTTCCTTGTGGAATTCCCAAAGGGAGAGTTGGGGCTGCATCCAAGGCATTCTCTCTAGGGTGGTTGTTGTGCACGCTTCTCGAGGTGATACTTTGGCATTTTTGAAGATGAGCCATAGCCAAAGAGCCCCTACTCAACACAAGGGTGAGATGATGAAAAAAATTATGCAAAGCTTACTTGGAGATGGGCTAAAAAGGCTTGCTACTGGGAGAGGGGATACAGAGGGCTGTCGGGTATAGTCCCGCATAGAGTGTCAGGTATGGACTGTCAAAGATATAGTCTCTGCACAAAGTGTGGAGTACAGGAAACACAGGGTGTCAGGGTGTTGACCATGGGGATGCTGGGGGGTTTATATAAGGGTTGGTACAAGGTAAGGGTGCAGGGAAAAGGAGAGCAAAGCGGGGCACAAAGGACGATGTACGGTGTACGGTGAAAGTACACCGGTCTGTGGGTGGCTGCATGAGTTCAGGGAAAGGGATGGTGCCTATACATGGGCAAAAGATGAGGTAAGCATGTACCTTATGGGTCAGTGGCCGCATAAGCGTCCACGTGTGTGCTAGTATAGACCGTATGTTGGGGCGGTCAGCCTTTGGTTCTTACGCGGCTGTTATACGGGCACCCGAGTACGTGAACGTCATCTTTTTGGGGCGAGTATCCCTAATTTGGGACATCGGCCTTGATATGTGTGCCGGTCTGTCCGACGATTGTGAAATTTTTTTTCCAGCGAAAATGTCCGAGGTGTTTCCTTGGTCGTGGGGGTGCAGTCCGTTCGTTGATTGGACACTTAGACGTGCATTTATTAAGGTTTAAAGTTTACCATATTTTAACTAAAAATTTACGTATAAACTTAATCCAGTGTCCATTTTTTGAGTGCTGTAAAATCCTATATTAGGATTAAATTGCATGTAGATTCTAAATTTAGACTTAGCATTTTAAGATTCCAAGTGGAAATAGCTCGATATTAAAATTGATGATTTTTTATACCACAAAAAGATCGTAAATTTATCTATTAAATAAACATATATTATTATTAAAGATGGGCATGTTACATCCTTCCCCCCTTAAAGATGGGCATGTTACATCCTTCCCCCCTTAAAGAAATCGAGATGTCCTCATCTCGTCTCATGAATTCAGGGTATTCTTTTAAGAGTGTAGCTTCATCTTCCCAAGTTGCATCCTCTTCAAGGTAGTCTTTCCACTGTACTAGATGTTCTATAAGAGTTCTATTACGGAGTTGCCTTTCTCTAGAATTTATAATCCTACTAGGTTGCAATTCAAGGACTCCTTGAGTTGGGATTACAACTTGCTCATTATTATCAAGAATATGATCGAGACTAGTTACATAAGGCTTTAATAAACTTACATGAAATACATTGTGGACCTTAATATGGGCTGGGACTTGTAACTTATAGGCACTTCTGCCCAGACATTTGATGATTGTATAGGGTCCACATTATCTTGGTTTGAGCTTCTTATATTTCCCAAGTGATAGAGAGTTACGCTTGGGTCGCACTCGTAGAAGAACTTTGTCTCCTTCCTTGAAGATCCTTTCAAACCTCCTTGTGTCGGCATAATGCTTTTGTCGATCTTGAGCAGCTTTAATATCTTTCTGGATAGCGTTGGTCTGTTCCCCATCTCCTCAAGCATTTTTCTGGAGGCTTCGACTCTTAAGGTTGGATCAGAGAAATTTAGAGGGGATAAGCATTCTTGCCCATAGAGTGCTTTGAATGGTGACATTCATATGCTATGATGATAAGATGTATTATAAGCGAATTCTACTAGAGGAAGGTATTGAATCCATCTTCTTGGCCCCTGTCCACAATATGCTCTGAGACTGTATTCAATTATTTGGTTGACTCTCTCAGTCTGGCCATCAGTCTGTGGATGATAAGCTGTACTAAAACAAAGTTGAGTACTCAAGGCATGGAATAAGAACTGCCATAACTTCGAATTGAATTCAGAATCCTAGTCACACTGGCTATCCTCTTCGGTAGATCATGAATCTTTAAGATCTCCTTGATGAGTAACCGAGCAACATCAGAAGCTTTGAAGGTTTTCTTTGTTGGTATAAGATGAGCTACTTTGGTAAGCAAGTACACCACCACTAGAATGGAATCATATCCTCCTTGTACAGTGGGGAGACTTGTGACAAAATCCACACTAATGCCTTCCCACTTCATTTGGGGGATATCCAAGGGTTGAAGCTTCCCAAGCATTTTGACTCTTTCAACTTTGATCGTTTGGCATCATGAGAGGCATTGCGTCAAGTATCAAAGGACATCATTTTTTAAGCCCGCCCAATGATAGCTCCTTCTTACAACATTCAAGGTTTTTGCATAGCTTAGGTGCCCTGCAGCAGCGAGGCTATCATGAGCTTCATGGAGGATTAACTTCTTTAGGGAAGGACCCTTAGGAATACATAGCCTGTGCGATTAAAGTAGAGGCACCCATCATGGGTGGAGTAACCTTTGACTAGATTGTTCTCTTTTGACTAGATTTTTCAAGCCCACCCAATGATAGCTCCTTCTTACAACATTCAAGGTTTTTGCATAGCCTGGGTGCCCTGCAATAGGGCTATCATGAGCTTCATGGAAGATTAACTTCTTTAGGAGGATTCTTAGGAATACATAGCCTGTGATTAAAGTAGAGGCACCCATCATGGGTGGAGTAACATTTGACTAGATTTTTCTCTTTTTCTAAGGTTCCTCCTTCTTTGACTAGGTTCACCATCCTTTGGTAATCGGGATCATGAATTGACACTTCTTTCACCTTAATAAGAATGGGATCATTTGGCATAGAAATTGCACTCAAGAAAGATTACAGAAGCTGAGTGTATCATCTATTACATAATCCTTCCCAGGGTGAAATTTGATGTCGAAGTCATATTCTTGTAGGATTTCAATCCATCTTCTCTGCCTCATGTTAAGGTTAGGGTGGGTGAAGATCCACTTTAGACTCTTGTGGTTAGTAATGACACTCCAAGAGATAATGTCTCCATAACTTGAGGCAATGAACAACAGCTAATAGTTCCAAATCATGGGCGGCATAATTGGCTTCATATTGCTTCAGCTTGCGACGAGAAGTATAAGCCACTGGTCTTCCTTCTTGGCCTAAGACACCACCAAGTGCTAGACTACTAGCATCAGTAATAACCACCTCAAATTCTTTAGTAAAATCGGGAAGTTTCAGGACTGGTACTAAGGTAATGATTGATAAGAAACGTGGTGCTCATGATAGATCAAGTGTGTGGAGGAGAGGGACTCACAAAATACAAGAATAATATCTTGCTTATTAAGTTGCTTATACATACAACTAGGCTTTGCTCTCATGCAAAATGCCTCATGGCCTCACCTTTAAATAGGTGAACAAGTGGACCTCAAGTCCATTCACACTCACACCCTTCTCTCACCCTTCTACTCAACCTTAGTCTCTTAATACCCCCCCTCAATGCCAACTATGGAAGGATGGAATAGGTGGTATTGGACATAAGATGCCTTTATAACATTAGGCGTACAAGGTTTGGAATATAGGTGTGATTATCTAGGATTTACAAATGTGTTCCTAGAGCCTTAGAGGCTATTACATTGATGCCATCTAAGTCTTTATTTGTTGTCGATGAAGATGTACACCTCAATGATGGTGCACCCCACTCTTTGTGTTTGCTTGGCTTCTTGTAGATGACATGCTTGAGAGATACATGCCATTGCTTCCACCATATGCTTTCCACCTTGACCATTCTCACACAATGATCATAAGCAGGCTGCCAGCACCATTGCTTAAGTGGTTTGCTTTTAGATGGTCCTCCAACATGCTTTATGCTTCCTTGAATACCATATCTCCTCCATGAGTGATGAGGTAGATTTAAATGGGGAAGGGAAAGGGAGGGTCTTACCACTTGCCTTATGCATTGGTCAAGGGCAGTGTCTACTCCATAATTACAATAGCTTTTATGCATGTTAGTTACAAGATACCCATTAGGGTTTGAAGATTCAAGCTTAGTGAAAGTGAGTAAATTGTCGAGGTAAATACTCAAACAAATAAGGATTATCATCTTTGGCTCAAGAAGGAGAGGACATGGCTCATAATGTTGCCAATGCCTCTTACAAAAGTAATGCCAAAAAATGCTTAAAATCATGACAACCAATAAGGTAGAGCACTTAGGGATTCTATGCACATTGTTACAACTCATCTTATACGATGAAAAAAACAGAATATGCAGCGAAATGAAGTGCCTTGGGCTTGGGAAACGAGAGCATACGGCTTATGGCTTGCCTATGCATCTTACAAACAAGGGCCTCAAGGGTAACACACATAAACATTGAAGATGAGCACTTAATGTACATGTGCCCAACTTTAAGAACACTCAAAAAACTAAGTTTTATGATAAAAAACCAGAATTCTTCAACCTCTTTAGCTCATGAGATGAAGGCAATTGATTCATGGTTGCACCATTCCTCTTTGGAAGAAGCGGTTGTTGATGAAGGCTTGAAATGTAACACTTATGGTGTGTGCCCGGCCTCCATGTTGATGAAGAAGAGCCTCCGTAATGTAGATGACCTCCTTCTTTGATGATTAAGACCACCTTAGTGTTTAGCAACACTTTAGTTGATGATTAATATCACCATTTGTGTGTATAAAACACAATTAGTGCTCAAAAAGCACATTTTTAGTGTAAAATAACACTTATTTTGGTGATTAACTCACCATTAGTGTTTAATAACACTATGAGTGTTTAAAAACACTTTAAGATAACCTCCCTTTGCTGGATTAACGGAGTGATTAGTGTTAAACAACACAATTAGTGCTTAGAAGCACACTTTAATCACTTTGAAAGCTTAAAACTTGATGTCGGTGTTGAAGCTTGTGAGACGGGCATGAGGTTTATGCACTACCTCAAGTGGATGAAAGCCACTTCAAAATGAAGAGAAAGACCAGCAATATCCATTCACACTCATACTTGAGTGATTAGAGGAAGGGAGTGATGATTGAGCAAGAAAAACCCACAAATGCAAGCTTTAATGGAGAGCTTGAGAAAACAAAGAGACCTCCGTCTGGTTTTTCAGTTCCCGCCAGCGCTATAGTCGACTATTTGGGCTAAGCTTGCAGCTGTGGCATCTCCACACGTTGGGCTACAATAGCCCTAATACTCCATCACCAATGATAGCTCACACGCGCCGTATGGCTGTACGGCCAGGGCTGCAGCAGCGTTTTGGCGCCGTTTTGGTTCGTGGGCAATGCCGCGTCGGAAAGAGAAGTATAGAGCTCATTAGCTGTACGAAATGATGCGCCTCGGCCTGCTCTACAACTCCTTAGTTGATTTCTCAGAGAAATATCCACTCTACAAGCTGCTGTAGCTCCTCAACCATGAGAGGGTTGAGCTCCACACAAGGAAGATGAGGAAAAAATGGATAAATTTGACCTAATCTACACCACAAATGGTTCAAATCACCTAGGCTCTGATACCATGATGAGAAAACGTGGTGCTCATGATAGATCAAGTGTGTGGAGGAGAGGGACTCACAAAATACAAGAATAATATCTTGCTTATTAAGTTGCTTATACATACAACTAGGCTTTGCTCTCATGCAAAATGCCTCATGGCCTCACCTTTAAATAGGTGAACAAGTGGACCTCAAGTCCATTCACACTCACACCCTTCTCTCACCCTTCTACTCAACCTTAGTCTCTTAATAATGATGGCTTTGAGCTGATCAAAGTTGACTTGATGGATTGGAAACCATATTATTTTGGAATCCTTCTTAAGAAGATCCATCAAGGGTGCAGCTACCAAGGCATAATCTTTAATGCAAATCCCATACCATCTTGTGATTCCCAAAAATCCACGAACTTCGCGGACTTGTGGCAGCCTAATGTCCGCATGACATGGTGCGTATGTATGGCACCATAGGTGGCCGTAGAGTCACAGTTTTTATTGATGATGGAGCTAGCCACAACTTCTTGAACTACTCGTTAGTCAAGAAGTTGGGATTGACTGAGACCCGGAGCGATCATGAGTATACTGTTGGCCTAGCCACCAACGGGTATGACAAGATGGTATGGAATACTGTAGTATTGGTCCCATTATCTATGCAGGACTACGAGGCTCCGCTTGACTTTCAGGTCATGCACTTAGCCAGAGCAAACGTATATCTAGGCAGGGAGTGGCTGTATGGCTTGGGCCCTAGTCTAGCTCGGAATTACCTACATAATACACTACGTTTTGAGCATGGAGGTAGAGTCATTACCCTGCAGGGCAACCGTACTATCCCGGCCACACCACTTATTTCCTCCATGAAGCTGTGCACAGCGGTCCGCAGAGACCAGATAGCAGAGGTATATGCTTGTTACCCTCTTTTAAATTTTGTTTCCGTAGATGGAACTGTAAATGATGTTTGCGTAGACAAACAAGGAAAACAAAATAGCCTTGGATGAGACCCACTGTTTGAAAACCCTGTTTGGCATGCATGCGATTCAAACAAGAAAAAATCCAAGGTGAAAGAGACATTAAAGAAAAAGTACGTAGATACTTTAATGAATTTATTAGAGGAATTTCAAGATGTTTTTCCTCATGATTTGCCAGATGGCTTACCACCATCTAGAGAAGTAGACCATGGCATCGAAGTTATGCCAGGATCAAAACCTATAAGCAAACCTGCTTATAGATTAAGCCACTCCGAGGCATAGGAGGTGGAAAAACAATTGACGAAATATTTGAACAAACGCTTTATTCGGCCTAGTTCAAGTCCGTGGGCATCGCCTATTCTTCTGGTAAAGAAGAAAGACGGATCTATAGGGATGTGCATAGACTATAGGGCTCTTAATCAGATAACGATTAAGAACAAGTATCCGATGCCACGCATTGATGAGTTGTTTGATCAGCGAGAGTTAGTCCGAAGAGACTAGCCGTGTCTTCTGGGTATAGTTTGGAGCCGGAGAGCTCTGATGTAGGCCCTTCATCACCTTTGACTGCCATGGCTTCAAAGGGGGGTGATAAACTTTGTCGGGGGGAGAAATATGCTAATTACTCCATTGACGACGAGTACTTACTGGGTAGAGTATGTGTACCAACTAATGGTGACTTTCGGGCCCAAATTCTTAAAGAAAGTTATGATAGTCCAAGTGCGGGTCATCCCGAGATTCAAAAGACCTATGCACTAGTAAAAAGACAGTTTTATTGGCCTAGTTTGTTTAAGGACGTCCAGATTTATGTGCTAAAATGCAATAAGTTCCAAGTCAATAAACACGAACGTCTTAAGGTTGGAGGACTACTCCATCCGTTGGAGATTCCTCAAGGGAAATGGGAAAGAATTTCCATGGATTTTATTACCAATTTACCCCCAAGATGAGTCAAAGGGAATGACTCGATGTGGGTGGTAGTGGATAGGTTAACTAAAATGGCAAAGTTTATCACCACGAAGAAAACTGTTAAAACGCTAGAGTTGGCAAAACTCTTTATTGAACATCTCTACAAGCTATATGGACTGCTTGCAGATATAGTGTCGGATAGAGATAGAAAGTTCAACAGTCATTTTTGGAGAGAAGTCTTCAAAAATTTGGATACTACTTTGAGTATGAGTACGGCAGATCATCCGGAATCTGATGGTGGTCAAACTGAAAGAGTTAACTTTTCAAGAAAAGTAAAGCTCATTATACTACTTAATAAGATTCAAACCACCAGTTAGAATGCTAGAAAAGAGTACAAGCCATACCTCACATTATGAATTATTTACATCCACACATGCTTGATATAGCCAAATGGATTATGTCAAAGTCACTTAAAATCTTATAGAATAAATACATGGGAGAGATAAAACATAAGGGAGGCCTCATCGGCATCCATTAACCTTATGTATCCATGTCTCAATATTGGCATCCATTGTTATTTTCTCGACTACAGTTATGTAACCATACTACACCCACTTTGGTGTAGCTTCATTGTACTTTCATGTGAACTCCACAACATTCGATGACCTAGTGGATTGGATGAGTGAGAATTCTCACCGCACTTCCCTTGAGGTCTTCAAGGAGCTCCACCATGGCTCCCTTGTTCAAGAGGGAGCAAGGTATTGTTCCAGCATATCGATTGCCCGGTCCACTTTAGTCTCTATATCAATTGTTATAGGTGAAGGGGTTGCTAGTCCTAGAGTAGAGTTTGAGCCCAAAGAATCAGCCATGATGGGTAAAGGGAGGCTAAGATAGGGTTTAAGAGATTAAGAAAAGTTTAATATACTAAGATAGTGTGAAAAAGTAGCTAAGTTGATTGAATTATTTAGAGATAGACTGGCCAAATGTTTTGTTCCTTTCAACACCCCAATCATAATAATTTTTTTCCTTTATCCCATTGGTGCCTCATTGTTTGTTGCTATACCTCATAATAATTGGGGAATAAATGCTCACATGGGATAACCAAACTCAAAAAATACAAAATATAGTATCCGTAAAATAAACTTAATTATTTGTTCCTTGTGCAGCATCTCTCATAACAATTATTTCCCTTTATTCCATGGGTGCCTCATTGTTTGATGTACCAAATAATAATTGGGGAATAAAGGTTTACATGGGAAAACCTAGACTCTAACAATACACAAGCCTAATGTCAATACATAAAACATAGTGCCCATAAGCAAGAAAAAGGCACACGTCACCTAGGCATCCATATATAAAATAGAACTATCAAATACATAATGCCTAAATTTTATAAACGACAATCAAGAACCAAAATATACCCCATAAAATAGAGCTTGCAAGTACATAAAGCATGGTCAAGAAGCAAAACTTGCTAGAAAAAGGCAGCTCTAAGTCTCTTTAAGCATACAAGGCACATCCTAAACCACTCATTTAAATACCTTCATTTTAAATATCGTCTATTCACAGCCTCACCCACATCTCGATGTATAGTACACACATCATAACCCATGTGATAGAGCAAGCGAATGGCAAGATCAACCACCACAACCAAATCACAGTTTAGAACACCCTATCAATGTTTAACACTTAAAACACTAAAGCAAAATAAAAAACAAAATATCTCCTTGCCATCCTCATCATGTGATAGAGCAAGCGAATGGCAAGATCAACCACCACAACCAAATCACAGTTTAAAACACCCTATCAATGTTTAACACTTAAAACACTAAAGCAAAATAAAAAACAAAATATCTCCTCGCCATCACGAATGGGGGGTTTTTTTTGGCGAGCATTTTTGAGCAAGTGCTTTTTGGGAAATTTGCGAGCGGATTCTAAAAAGATACCCCACCTCCCCGAAGAGAGAGGGGCAAAGCAAGTTGGAGAGAGCAACATGACATAAATATTTGAGAGAGAGAGGGCGATAGTGAGCCAGAGGGAGTGAACACAAAAAAACATCCTCTACAATTGAGGTTATTGGTTCAATCTGAAAATAAAACCAAGTTCATTCACGTACAACTTCCAATCACACAAATGTGAAACCCCCCTCCGTGAAGAGAGAGGGGCGAAGCAAGTTGGAGAGAGCAATATGACATAATTACTACGGAGGGAGTGAACACATAAAAACATGTCAATATCACATCCTCTACATTCAGGTTATTGGTTCAAATTGAAAATAGAACCAAGTTCATTCACGTACACCTTCCAAATACATAAATGTGAAAACCATCATCTTTACTACTATGGGCCTCGCTTGTTCTCCGGGGTGTAGGCACAAAGTAAGCGAACGATGTTCGTACCCTTTCACACTTCCTCTAGCAAGACATGCTCAGACGATTCATCAATAAGACCATGGACTCACCAAATTACAATTAAGCCCACCACTTTGTCCTTAACTTGAGAAATAGCATCATCATTTCCAGGAAGTGGAAAGGATGTGAGACCTTTCCATGCTTGTGCACCATCTATGGTCTTCTGCTTGACCTCCACATTGGTGGCCTCCCTCTAGATACGTGCAACAACAACTTTAATGCTAATATTTGATGAGGCCATCACAAACAAAATGAAGGAGGGTTTAGGGTACTATACTCTACTAACAAGGCTTGGTGGTAATGGTGTATAACAAAGTGCTTTGGAGCTTACCTCTATATTTATAGTAGTGGGAAAGCTGCACTCTTACTTTTTCAACATATAAAATTAAAAACTATATTTATCTTTTTTAATGTTACTAATAAAGGTATCTTTCCTTAAATTTTGGCACCACAATAAAAAATGCATCTTTTGAACTTGTTTGGGAAAGACCAAGTATGTAATTGAAGGAGATAAGACATTGCACAACAGAACCCTCTACAATGAGGTGACTTCCACAAAGGTTACATAGGTCCCAAAATACCAAAGGTCAATTGATTATCCTTACATTCAATTGTCTAAATTAGGATACATTTGGAGAGACGGAATAACTCTCTCACTTGTAGCAAGAGTAGTACGATCCACACGTAGCTCAATCCAATGGGATTTGCATCCCTTTCGGAGCTAGGGATTCAACCCGTACCGGTGCACAAAAGCTTATCCAATTAATGGAGAGAATGCTAAGAAAACTACTACTATTGACATAGATTCAACACACACTCAAGCTCAATCTTGCCATACTCATTCACTCATCATCCCACTCCTTCATACATCCAAACAAGAAGAAAGCTAAGCTATTGCATACACAAGCTCAAAGCATCCTTCATTCTCAAAATCTTACTTCCTAGCATGCACACAAACCTTGAAGCTAACAACAAAGAAACATGCATACTAGAGAATAGACAAGAGAAGAGAGACAAACATCACTCATTGCATTGAATTAACAAAAGAATAGAACTTACAACAATGTTGATGGGGAGTGAGAAGAGCTTGCACCTCTATGGAAGAAGAGGGAGAGCTAGTCTCAAGAGAGCTCAAACATGAGTTTGCCCAATGTGTCCATGCTCTCAAATGAGCCACCTTTTATACAAAAATTCTAGAATTCTCAAAAGTTCCCATGTGGGATTATTGTGAAGCCCTCTCCCACATACATCTACAAAGTGGAACTCTTTACAAGAGCCCTAAGTATCTTTTTTTGTTGCATCCTTGGCATCCTTGTATTGATCTTCATTTGCATGCAACACTCCCCCCTTCCTATTTTGCGCACGTCCTCGAGCGCGGTAGTAGCAAGAGCTGCAACAAAAAAAAAAAACATGGATACATTGAAGTCTTTTATTGAAAAAGAAAAAGAAAAGAAAAGAAAAGAAAAATCAGCAATGATATTTTTCACACATGAGCATACAAGTGCAAGGCTGATTAAAGTTTTAATGAGTACTAAAATGGGTGAGTAAAGACTGGTCAAAGTGAGACTTAAGTAGTAGATAGTGCTATGTAAAGGCAAGTGTGCTTTGTACACCGCCGGTTATGACCGTAGTCTCAATGTCCTACCAGTATGTGAGTTACTCCTAAATGGCATACCTACTCCTAAATATGAGCAAAGGTGATTGGAACTCTCGTTTTGTCTTTTTTTTTTTTTGATATGTGTGTAGAAGTTGATGAAGATTAAGGTTCTATCCCAAAGAGACCCAAGCAATGGCCAAGAGACCTCCGCCAAGAGAATCTAAAGACCGCTAAGTATCTCAAGGGCGACAGACCCTTTTTCTTTCTTTTATGACCTAAGGAGTACCCCATGAAGATGAGGGCATCGGTCTCGAGGGCCCATAGTGTACCCCAGAGTCCTACCAACATCTATCAAGGCGATAGATTCCTCAAAGTTCTTCTTCTGAAGTTCTTAGACATCAGTGTTCACCCCATGGAAACCAAGGCATCGGCCCCAAGGTGCTAATACAACCTCAGGTCCTACCAAGCATTTCACATGGCGGTAGACACTTCCTGTCTCAATTTATTTTGGATATATATTTTTTAGGGCACATTTTCGTAAATTTTTTATTACTCCTAGCACCTAGCTCATATCTAAGAGGTAACTACCACTAGGGATAACTAATATACCTTGAAAGCATAAGTACTTGGCATACTCCATTGGTATATATCCTACACTGTCTTTAAATAGAAATATCTTTTACTAAGTCTTCTAAGACTCTAGAACTCACTCACCATATTTTAACAACTAATCAAAAACTCAAACCAGCCAATATTGTGTGAACATGCAAACCATATATTCGAAAGATAAGAGCACAAAAAGAAGTAGAGATTAAGATTTGAATACACCTGTTGTAGTGCCCTGTTGATGTTGTTCGTTTGCATTGATGCATTGCTGATTTTGGTGCAGATTGCTCCTCCTTGATCTTTGTAGGCGTAGCATGTCTCCCCCCTTCCTAATTTGTGTGCAAGGTAGGTGGACTAGTGGGGCATGTTTGATGCTCTTGTTTTAGCGAGGATCTCTGCAAAATTTTTATTAACAAACACAAAAAAAAAGAAGAGAAAAAATAAAATTTACCATTGGTGCCAAACACCGAATATAGCCGAGGGGAAAAAACCCAATGGGAGAAAAGTGCCCTGGCTTGTCGATCTTATTGTGGATTCACTGATCTTACCCTTGCGCTGGTGGTGGAGATTATCTCAAAAAGAACATAATCCTTTAAAGGCGTAAGGCACCACACTATTCAAACATTGATCGACCAAAGAGCTTCATTTGTAGTATTAATGCCTTATCTTTGGTTTTAGGTATGTCCTTCTTGGGTGGGAATTTCATCAATTGTCGAGGAATTTGAGCAAGATAAGAGGATTTAGGCATTGGAGTACCAGAATCTATGCTCAAATGAGACTCCTTTGGACTTGCCTTAGGTACACCAGTTGATGGTTGAATTGTGAAACAAGGAGAAATAGGGACAACAGGTGTCTCAATACATGTTTTAGGAAGATCAACACAAGTTGTTTTGTGGGTGCTATCACAGCCACCTTTCCGTTCTTGAAGAGTTTGTGTTGATTTCTTTTGTACCCACTGATATGGAAAATTAAGGGAGGCTCTTGGAACCTTTCTGAAACACTCTTTTACCTTTAGCAATCCATGGCATTTTGGAAGCCAAATTGATGTTGCACCCTCATAATAGCCTTGTGCTTTGAGCACCTGTTTTGGGACCCATCGAGTAACAATCCGAGGTTTGGGCTTGGAAATGATGTGCTTCTTAAGAGGCTTAGCAACTGGACTAGATGGTACAAGTTTGTACGCAGCTTTGGGTAGCCACATTGATAATTCCTTTTTGCCTGGCCTTCTTTGAGCAGCAACTAGATGAGTTGGAACATACCAGCCATGGCCCTCACTTGAGTACTCATCAATTATCCACATCATTTGTTTTGGAGCTTCAAGAGCAGATTTTGAAAGTGCTTTGTGTAAGGTAGAAACACCACCCCTTTGACACGATAATGCTCGTGGTGTAGCAGAGACTTTCTCTACATGCAGTGCAATTGTGGATGCATTCCTATAGTACAAATCATCTAAAAGGTCACGTGGTTGTACCATTCGTATAGGAATAATGTCATATCCGTCTGAGTCACAAAATTGAATTGGCTTCGGTAAAGCACATGTCGATAATGTTGCAAGGACATGACTCCATTCTAATGGATCAATTAAATGCTCAGGGAAGGGTTGTGGAATGTATGCCTCGTCTGATACACTTCGATTACCCTTAAGTCTCTCAGTGTTGAAATCCCTACATGAGGCTCCACACATCCATAGATCTTCTCGCCCATCGGACAATGTAACTCTTGAGCCCTCAGATGAAGCAGAATCAAACTCATCTATCGGAGACCTTGTTACATCACGATATGAGTGATTCCTTAGGTTGACCCTTGTGATGACAGAATCATGTCGGAGGTACAAGTAATTGTATCCCCAATCTTGTATCATTTTAAATTGTCGCATGAATGGTCTACCCAATATCACTTCATAGTTTGGATGCTTTCCAAAATCCACCACTGCAAAGGTATGCTCATATTCAATCCCACATGTGGTGACCAATATGTTCTCAAGCAGCCCAAGGGGATGTTCTAAGCTTCCATCTGCTAGCTGCAAGCGCATCCTAGTACTCCTAATAGCTGGTTTGCCCCACTTTTCCCAAATGGACCTTGTCACAATGCCCACTCCTGCGCCACTATCAAGTATTGCAGTTGAAGATACTTTTCGCACTTCTAATGGGAGGGTAGCATTTCCCTGATCGTCTTCACAAAATTTTCCTACTTTGTTGATAGGAACTGGCATTACATGCTTTGTCTCAGGGTGTATAGTACACTCATGGTGACCCTTTTGTAGCAATACCTGCTCTGACAAACATGTGGCAATATCATTCCACAACTCAGGTTTAAGCTTTATCAACTCAAGCAAAGGTAAGGTACAAGCCACTGGTGCTGACAAAATAGCCTGCACCATACTCATATCTTTCTCCTTTGTCAAACTTTTATGCATGGAGGGTATCCTCAAGGTTTGAGAACAATTCTCATATTCTCCCAGATACGATGGTAAGGTTTTCATTGTATGCTTACTTCTAGGAGAAACAATTGTCTGAACTTCCTCCTGGATGCTTGGGTGTCTAAATTTGTTTCCCGTGCCCCTGGTAAAATCCACCTCAGAGAATGGAGGCGAACTAACAGAAGACATGTTCTCATTAATTTTCTCATTTACTGCGGCCCACATGTCATTTGCCTTTTCCTCATTAGCATCAATAACTTCATCATTGCATGGGAAGACAAGGCTCGGTGATGGCAGAATGTCATCTTTTAATGGAGTGTCAATTGGTGCAGACCTTTCGCTCTGAGCTTGTGAAATGAGCTCACTTTTCATTTCCCGACTTGATGACACTTCCGGTATAGTTTCTAATGTTGGCTTAAGAGAGGTTGGGCCTCGAGGAATAGGTGGTAGTGTTCCCTCAAGTATTGACTGAGCTTCCCTAATGAGTTGCTGGTGTACAGCTAGATTGATCTTCTCCTCACGAGGGTTTGGGTATTCTTGAAGCTTTTTGGGTAGCTCAGATAAAGCTGCAATGCGACTTCTATGAGCATCAATGATGGCCTCTAGAGTCTCATTTACTTTATCCACAAAAACAGAACCCCCAGAACTAACCTCAGTCGTACTAGCCTCATCTTGTTTAGCACTAGGCTCAGGTTGAGTGTGATGTTTCTCACGCACTTCCTGGGATGTAAAAGTTTTATCCTTTATGTTTTGTTTAGAGGCTTCTTGAGAACTAGTGGATGTACTTTTAGTTTGTTTGTTTCGGTTCTTCTTCCTCCGAGTGGTCTTTTTTCTATTGGACTGTAGGGTTTTGTCCACTAGATTTGTCTTTGCGTCCCTCTTTCGAGGTGTCTCATCAGTTTGCATTTCTGCATTTCGTGTCTGTGATCGAGTCATGACTCTAAGTGGCACGACATCCTCATTCTCAGATGAAGGTGGCGATGGAACTGTGCCTACAAGGTTGAGTGAAACCTTTGGTTGAGAGGTGCCTTCCTCATGTGGTTTCAGCAGACAGTCTTTTGGGAAGTGTTCTACACAACACCCTAGACAATATCTTTCAATCGGTGGAAACTGTTGTACTGTTGTATTTGACCGAGATGCTTGCCTTGAGCGATGTGGACAATCACGAGCCCAATGGGGTTCTCCGCACTCATAACAGGGGCCCATTGGTTTGGTCTCTACTTTGTTTGGCTGCCATTGACCTGAGGGGCCTAGAGTCCTAGGTTGGTAGCCGCCTAGCAACATTAAAGAGTTTTGTTCCCCTGGTTGAGTCTCCAGTGCTTGGCTTGGGTATGCGGGACTTTCAAAGATATTTTCTTTGGATGAATATGATACATATTCTTCTTCCACATAGCCTGGGTTTACCAATTCTCTACACATATTTGAATTGTCGTAGTCGACAACCCTCACAGGAGCAGTCCCTGGAGCAGGAGGTTGAGCACCAAGAACAGGTCGTGCTTGTTCTTGTGTCATCGGTGGCTTACGTTCAAAACTAGTATACTGTTGATACATTTGTGGAGCCACTCCACCTCTCGGCTGCTCACGTTCCTGTCTCATTCTCGCAATGCGAGTACATTCCTGTGTGGTATGAGTAAAGTTCCAAGCACAGGCTTGGCACCACTTTTTTGTGGGTTGGTTTGTGACTAGAGGAGAAAAGGTATTACAGTCCTCTGTTTTATGGTCACCGCCACATGCTCCACAAAGATGAGGACCTGTAGGAAGCACACTCCTCATTCTCTGCTGCTGTTGTTGTGGCTGCATGGGTGGACGATAGGTCTGTCCCAATCTCCGTAGTACTAGGTTAGCTATCTGGTCTGGATTTACTAGCGCGCTAGACCCTGAACTTTGGTCATCACCCCATTGATTTCTAGGTTTCACCTCCGGGCCAGAACCATCTTGGAATTTGAAGTTATCGGTGAAATCCATAGCATCATGGCAACACTCATTGAAACTTGTATGCTTCTTCGCATAGAGATGTGTATGCAGTGTCGAATTTTTGAGGCCTTTTAAGAAGAGAGAAATTAATCGACTTTGGGCGGGTTTCTCATTTTCTGGGCAACGATTAATGTACTGCTTCATTCTATTTACACAGTCTCTAACACTCTCATTCTCACCTTGCTTGAAAGAGTAGATGTGTGCTACCGTGTCATGTTGAATTCCCATCAAGGAAAAAGCTGCAATGAATCTCTCTTCCAAAACTCGTAAAGAAGTTTTGTCTGAAGCCTCTAATGCCTGAAACCACGCAAGGGCTTTTCCTTCAAGAGTGAGTCCAAACCCTTCTATTTGAGTATGCTTATCAGCAACTTGCTCAGCTCGAACTGCTTGCCTAAAAGCTGCTACATGGTCGTATGGATCTCCCGACCCTTCATATTTCTTTACCAATTTCTGAAGAGTTGATGGCCTTACTTGTCGTGAATACTCATCATAGGGCCTACGGCCTCTCACTCTCAGTGGAAATTGTTCCTCTCTTTGGAAAGATGGTCCACATGTTTCCAAAATTGGTGTGGGTACCCAATTACCAGCCTCACCAAACCCCTCCAAAGATCTTGTCACCCTCATTTCAGTTGGTGCATTTATGGGAGGCCGAGTTAGCTCCCCTATCCTCCGATTGTTATAATGAGAGAGATGTTGGTGTGGTGTGACCTGAGGTCGCACATTTGGTGTAGGACGATATCTTGGTGCTAGAGTTGGGCTACTAGCAGTGGTCCACTTGGATGTTGAAGGTCCCTCTTTAGTAAACTCTCGTAGGGGAGGAGCAACAGTTTCTCTAAGAAAGGCTGTCTCTCCTGGTTTGGCTGTATTTGTTGAGAACACTTCCATGAATAATGGTTGTCCTTTCCACGTGAGTTCCCTAATCTCTTTCCAATCTAAGGTTCGGTATTCATTGGCCCATTTATCAACTATTCTGTTCATGTGTCCTGCACGCTTCTCAACTACCACCACATGAGCTAGAGGAAGATCCAGCTGTGGCAATCTAGTTGTGGCATAATATCCCTCTAACGAGTCCTTATAGACCTCTTGAAGTGGGTCATCCTGTAAGACCTTTGTCACAGGAATTTGTCGTACAAACTCCCATTGGCATTCAGCCCCCTGATCCAGTTTGCTCTTGCCTTTCCTATCCCTTTCCAAATTTAGATCTACAAGAAGTAAATCATCTATGGGTGGCTTTGAGGACTGGGCATTGGATGGTCCAGGCATGTCCGGCTCGATGAGCCAGTCATCTCTAGACTCCCTTGCTCTGGAAAGTTCTGATAAATCTAAGAACTCGGTTTTAGAGAGCTCCCCTAATTTGTCTACCTTTTCTGGATGGTAGGTGACTTCGTAGCGAACACCATCTCCACCCATGTACATGTTACCCTGGTCATTGACGAGTGGTGCTCTATCAAGTTCTGAGAATATGTCGGCTATCTTAACAAGATACCGTTGTTGTGGGTCCCTAAAGATCTCAGCTCCTTGAGCATTTGTGTAGACATATTGGAGTCTCACATTGAGTGTTAACCCCATGGTGTCGGCTTCAAATGGATTAAAGGATCTTGAGGGTGTTCTATTTGGGGCTACGGGATGACTATTTGTCGGCACTAGATTGTCCATGGACAATGAACTAGTTGTTCTAGAGGAAAGGGTATCGGATTGGGATTCAGAAAGGGTTTCAGCAATATCTGCCAAATTTCCTACCGATTGGGTCCCACTTTCTTGCGTAGGCACTCTAGAAGGTGCCCTAGGTCCTATGGCAGAATCTACACAACGTCCCGACCGCAAGTGCATAAGGTCAAAATTTTTTGGTTTTGTTATGTGTTTTTGTTTTGTTTTGGTTTTGGTTTTTGTGTTTTGTTTTTTTTTTGGATAAAAATATATATATATTTGTATATATATATATATATTTTTTACCCTACCTAACCACTAAAGGCAACTAAAAATGGGTCTGTGTGGCGTAACTATCTACCCTATTTTTTTGTTATTTGTTTGTTTTTTTTTAAATGTTTTTTTTTATTTTATGATTTTATGATTTTTACTTTTTTTTAACACAAAAATTATGAATCACACTAAAAAATACTAATTATGCACAAAGTTACAAAAAAAAAATGCAGGTTACACTAATTATGCAAAAAATTAAAAATATGAAGAATTACAGAATATGCAAAAAAGTAGACTCCTAAAAAAAACAAAAAATTTTCTTTTGTCTTCTTTTGTTTTTTCCTCCTTTTTTTTTTGTTTTTTTTGTTTGTTTGTTTGTTTGTTTTTATTTTTATTTTATTTTTTTTAAATAAATTTCGTGCCAAAAAATATGAGTTTACTAATTATGCATCATTTACATACTTCTAAAAAATAAAAAATAAAAAATGCAAACTTCTTTAATTATGCAAAAATTTAAATGATGAACAATGATTTCAAAATACAAAAATAAAAATTGTTTTTTTCTTCTTCTTCTTCTTCTTCTTTTATTTATTTATTTATTTATTTATTTTTGGTTTTGTTTTATGTTTGTTTTTGTTTTTGTCTTTTTTTTTAATAACAAAAAGTTAAAACAATGCAAATCACTCTAATTATGCTAAAAATTACAGAAATGAAAAATAAAAAATATGCAAACAATATGGACTCCTAAAAAATAATTTAAATTTTCTTTTATTTTTATTTTTTTATTTTTTAATTATTTTTTTAAATTTCTTCTCTCTATTTTTTTAAATATTTAATTGTTTTCTTTTTTTTTCTTTTTTTAAATTCTTTTTTTTTCTTTTTTAATCTCTTTTTTTTTTCCTTTTTTTAAATAAAAATATTATTTTTTTGTTTTTTTAATTTAAAAATAAAAAAACATGAAAAAATAAAAAATAAAAAATAAAAAAAATAAAATTCCACTAACCTTATCCCGGATTTCCCGCCGCCGCATCCACGCGCCTTCGCTTTGCTTCTGCCGGCCTTCTCCTTCAATGCCTCCACGCTGCTGCGTTGGCCACAGCAGGCGCCTTCTACCTTCACAACTCCACGTAGGTCCTTCCACGCCGGCTTCCTTTACACAGCCTTCAGTGTACTCGTTTTTTTTCTTTTTTTCTTTTTTTCTTCGCTCTGCTCGCGCTTCAGTGCCAACGCCTTCGACTTCTGCCGTGGCCACGTCAGCTGCTGCAGCCAGGCACTGCTAGGCCTTCCGCCTGCTGCCCTATTCCTGGCTGGCTTCCACCTCCATCACTTCGAGTTGCGCCTTCTGTCTCGTCTACATCCACCACTGCTGCAGCCCGCCTACACTGCCTGCAGCAGCTGGTCCTTGCGAGTCAGCCTCCTTTCTCTTCGACTTCTGCCAGCTGCCTGCGTCTACTCCTTCGCTTTGCTCGCTCTTCAGTGCCAACGCCTTCGTCTGCAGGCTGCGCCCACTGCAGCGCTCGATACAGCCCGCCTACACTGCAGCGCTCAAGGAAGACGTCCCCCTACAGCTGCCACGTCAGTCGTAAAAAATATATATATATTATATATATTCTTTTTTTTTAAGCCGCCTCTGCTCTGGCTGCGCCTCACCACCTCTCTCTTCGACTTCTGCCGTGGCCACGTCACCACTGCTCCTCCACGCCACACGGCCACCTTCACTGCAACTGGCGCCTTCGCCTTAGCTCGGCCACCCAACAGCCTTGTGATTATATATATATATATATATATATATATATATATATATATATATATATATATATATATATATATATATTATTGCCGCCTTCTTTGCTATAAACCGGCCGCCCACAGCCTCTCCATTGTATATATATGTGAATAAATAGATATATATATATATATTTATCTATTTATCTATTTATATTTTTTTTCTTTACTGCGATTATGGAGATGCCTCCCCACACGATAACAACACAACAAAACATCAAAAGAAAGGTCGTCTCCAACACTTCCTATCTCCCTTCTCTTTCCCTCTCTCCTCTCATCCTTAAGCAGACTTCTTGCTTGGGAGTCTATGGGGCTTGCATAAGCTATGGAAGAGCTTAGCAACGCACCTCTTTTCTTTTTATTTATTTATACCAATTACATGTTAACGAAAAGCATGAAAGAATGAAATGACAAAAAACAATGAAGGTAAGCATAATGAACGGTACTTGAAAAAGCATAAAAGCAATGAAACATAAAAAAAATAATGCGGGAGAAACCTCAACCGCTCAATGGTTAACCTTATCCACTCACACCGGGATCACACACCCAAACTTAACCTAATCACTCAATGGTTTTGCAACCAAAAGAGGAAATAGTGGTGGTTTCCACACACTCTCAACCGGATTTGAGTCTTCTCCCCGGCAGCGGCGCCAATGGAGAGACGGAATAACTCTCTCACTTGTAGCAAGAGTAGTACGATCCACACGTAGCTCAATCCAATGGGATTTGCATCCCTTTCGGAGCTAGGGATTCAACCCGTACCGGTGCACAAAAGCTTATCCAATTAATGGAGAGAATGCTAAGAAAACTACTACTATTGACATAGATTCAACACACACTCAAGCTCAATCTTGCCATACTCATTCACTCATCATCCCACTCCTTCATACATCCAAACAAGAAGAAAGCTAAGCTATTGCATACACAAGCTCAAAGCATCCTTCATTCTCAAAATCTTACTTCCTAGCATGCACACAAACCTTGAAGCTAACAACAAAGAAACATGCATACTAGAGAATAGACAAGAGAAAAGAGACAAACATCACTCATTGCATTGAATTAACAAAAGAATAGAACTTACAACAATGTTGATGGGGAGTGAGAAGAGCTTGCACCTCTATGGAAGAAGAGGGAGAGCTAGTCTCAAGAGAGCTCAAACATGAGTTTGCCCAATGTGTCCATGCTCTCAAATGAGCCACCTTTTATACAAAAATTCTAGAATTCTCAAAAGTTCCCATGTGGGATTATTGTGAAGCCCTCTCCCACATACATCTACAAAGTGGAACTCTTTACAAGAGCCCTAAGTATCTTTTTTTGTTGCATCCTTGGCATCCTTGTATTGATCTTCATTTGCATGCAACAACATTCTCCTATGAGACAAGGGATTGTAGAGCTTACGGTCGGATAGGATAGGTTGGTGGGTGAACATATTCTCACTCTGGCTAAAGCTTAGCACACGTAAATAAATGAAGTACAAGTGCTTGCATGCAGGATAGGTTGGTGGATGAACATATTCTCACTCTGGCTAAAGCTTAGCACATGTAAATAAATGAAGTACAAGTGCTTGCATGTAAGATACAGCTTCTTCTTTGCTTCTCTATCTACAAAATCTAGACATGTACAACACGGTTCTCATCATCTTGTTTCTCTAGCTTTCTCTTCCTTCCTACCTTCTGTTTCTTTTCTCTCACCATTCTCATGCACCATGGACAAGGATTTGGGGTGTTAGCACCTTGTGGGCACCCAAGCATACACTTTATTGTCTTCAAGTCACCTCCTAAATGCCAGTCTACTGTATAAGTGCCCTTACCCTCCACTTCTAATTTTTTTCCCTGAATCTATGCTTTGATGACATTGGTAATCCAGGGTATCCTATCAAACATCTAAGCCAACACTTCATGTGTCTCCTTCGATACTTCAAATGCCCCAAGCCACCATATCTCCCTCTTAGATTGGACACTAAAAGAGAAAAAATTAACTTGCAAACCCTCTCCTTATCGCTCGTCTGATTGTCTAAGTTTTCATTAGAACCTTCCAAAGAAAACTCGGTCTTCTCAATCATGCTGACCTCACTCTTTACATATGCCATTGCCTCATTCATGGGTGTGATACTCATTCGTTCTAACCTCTTACCTTTCATAATTTGACACTCAACCAATTTCAACATAAAACTTACCTTGTCATCTTGCATGACAAACGAAAGTAGATCAGTTTTGGTACTTAAAAGATTTTTCTATTAGCTCGCAAAGGAATGTAAAAAAATACTTACATTGTTTAGGTCTTCCATAGAATAAGATCATAGCTCTCTGAAGACACTGTAGATCAACAAATATATTGTTGAACTCATTGTTATAGGGATACATGATCTTATCATTTGTACCTCGTTTTTTCTCCCAAGCTCTAATGGTTAATGTATCATTGATGTAATAGTATTCTCCAATTTTGCGTTGCACATTATCATTTTTACATGTCCTCTTTGCTAATCTTATCTTTTTAGAGACTAAAAAAATATTCCTTGTGATGCCTTGTTTGCGAAGTGTATCTTTTAGCAATTGATGGAGGGCTTGATATCCTTTTGTGCTAATGCCCACATCATCGCATGCATTCTGAACCTCCTCGATACTTAGAAGATTGGTAATGTCATCCATTATCTCATTTGCGAGTACATGACATATCTTCTTGTAGCGCGGGTCTCGAATGATGGAACGAATGTTATGCCTCCTCACATAACTACGTAATATTTTTCCAAAAACTTGACCATTATCACCACATGTTTCTTTCAAAAAGTTATTGTCACAAACCAATGAAGATTACCAAAAATACCTTAATCTATTGCTTACAACAACCAAAAATACCTTAATCAAAATTACTTGCAAAACAATAATAGACAAAGAACAAAAAAACAAACCTTGCTGCATGGATTCTTTGCTTGCGAGCACCACCACCAACTACGAGTTTTTGAATGTTATTGATTGTCCTCTTTCGCTCTCTTGCTCCCACGAGGGTTCTCTTCATAACGCGAGCCTCTTTCTCTTTGTCTCTTTTCTATAGCTCTACATGCGAGAGATTGTCTTGTAGCTTCATAACGCGAGCCTCTTTCTCTCTGTCTCTTTTCTATAGCTCTACAATATTATTTTGTGCATCTTGTAGTGCACGTTGCATACTACTCAAAGTGCTTTGTAAGCTTTATATTTGTGAGTGAAAGAATTGGACTCTCCATGCACATCACTCATACTTAACCTTCTGCAATACCTATTCTCACCCTCTCCAACAAACTGAATAAATGAAGGGAGATTAGTGAAGGGTGGAGGACAATGCAAAGAAGAATCATTTTAGGATATAAAACATTAGTCTAACCTTGTTGTCTTCGTACATGCTTCTCCTATGCATTCACACGTTCCTTTTTTATTGGTACATATTCATTCAATATACGAACATGCAAGTCCACCTTCTGCACTCTTTATTGAATATGAAATTTCTATGTGTGCCATTCAAAAAATGGAAGAGACTATTCTAAAGTGACTCAGGGCTATCCTATTGTATCACAATGGGAGCTTGGGGGGAGAGAGAGAGAGAGAGAGAGAGAGAGAGAGAGAGAGAGAGAGAGAGAGAGAGAGAGAGAGAGAATCTTATTACAAAGGTTGGTAGGTAGGAAAGAGGGAGAGAGCTTGGGGGAGAGAGAGAGAGAGAGAGAGAGAGAGAGAGAATCTTATTACAAAGGTTGGTAGGTAGGAAAGAGGAAAACGTGATGGCAGTAATAGTAATGATTGAAATAAGCGATTTTAATGTGGGTTGATAATGTGGAATGTGGAGAGAATTTCAAATATGACTATTAAAGTGGAGTAAATAAGATTGAAAGTGTAGATATCGGTGGTAAGTTTTGAGATAAAATGTTCTTGAAATGAAGAAAAAATATTTTTACTATTTTCGAACACCCTTATGTACGACGAGAATGAATGATTATGCTAGTAGGGTTTTAATAGCTAGAAAGAGAATCCTAGTTCAAAAATTAGAGAAATCCCCTACTTTTAGGTCCAAAAGTAGGCTTCATTATGAGCTTTGTCTCCTTAAGCCTCAATAAAATTAGTCTTAATTTCTTAAAATTAGAGATCCTTACAAGGCTGTTGTTATGCTCAAGTGTCCTCCTCTAATGTATAGTTGAAAACTTTTGAAGGAAAATAAATATCAAGAGCATGAATCTATCCCATCTTGTAATATTTATGTTGCTTCATCAATGCCTATATCTAATGGAAGCTCAATAAAAAGATGGGGTTCCATATCAATATTACTATCACTATCACTATCACTATCACTATCATTATCCAATAAAGCATTGTCACTCACGATCGAGAGTAGGTGACTCATCATCGTCTTTGGATTGATGTTCCTCATGCTCTTGATCAACCTCCTCTAAATTGTTTTCTTCATTTTCATCATCGTCTTTTTCTAATGAGTCAATTTGAGATAGTACTTGCATCTCATTCACAGATTTGGCCTCAACATCTTGATATATTTTGAATGAGAGAAAACTTGTATAACATACCCCCCACTTTGGATCAATTCGATCAGTGTGAAACATAATCTAAAATCACAAAGCAAAGAAGTTACACTTTCATTATACTACATCAAGATTTACCAAGATTGGTGTGGATACTAACTTGTTGACAGTATTGAGGTAGTACGAAAGTATTTTTCTCATCTTTTCAAAACTTGGTGGAATAAATTTAAAAAAACCCATTTGGATGTTTCTTCACGGTTTCTTGAGCACCTCTATATATCACCTTGAACCATTTGACATCAAATATGAATAGACTAAATGCTCTAAACCCAACCTCAAGAATATCTTAAATAGTTAAGCAATACTCAAGATTGTCCTCTATGACATTGGTATCATGTCTACTAGCTCAACTTTCTTGCTCAAAAGTATATCAAACTTATTTGTCCCACCTTGTTGCATAGGTATCCTCAATACACTTGTTCCCTCTTGGTGCATCAATGGTGGAAATGAATTCTTCTCCCCTAAAAATAAAACCACAACTCCAATCACCTTGTTGCAAATTAGCTTGAAGGCTATGTATTTCATTTGCATATAAAGTGTTGACAAGAGATCCATAAGCTTGTGGTTTGACTAACATAGCTTGAGACCTTTGTCTCCTTGTATCAAAGAAATCTTGCCTAGAGGACATCCAAATGCTCATTTCTCCTCTAGCATTAGGCATTGACAATGCATAGCTCCTTGCTTGCATTGCATCAACATCCTCTTCATCAATATCCTCACATCAATTGAGAGTTGCATGTAAGAATTGACAAATTGAGCAGTCTTTGTACTCCTTTATAAAAGAAGGCAATTCTATCCAACTATCATAAACTTTTCTTTACCTTTTGATGAATGACATATGCTCCCACAAGCATGTTCAACCACATCATCATCATCATCAACATACAAATCTTCTTCAATCATAGAAGATTGATTTTCCTTGTAATGTGAAGAAGAGCCATAAAGAGTAATAGATTCAGTCCAAGCAATAGCTAGACAAAGGAGAGAAGATTATCATAAAGAGTAATACTTTTATTTCAAACAACACCTGTCAATGCAATTTGGTGCAAAGCTTTCAACTTAAGGAAAATTTTAACAACTCAAAGAGGACCCCATGAGGGTTTCTTTTTTTTTTAGTGAAAGTTTTAGCAAATCTAGTAAGATTCTTTGTAAATGATTTAGGCTTATTCAATTCACTAATATACAATAAAGTAGCCTGAGAGAATTAAGACAATCATCATCGATTTATGATGTCCCAAACCTAGGTGGAGCATCTTTTAAGACTCCAGCCCATTTCTCCAAGATAAGTAGGTGGGGATACCACCTGCAATAGTTCTTAGAAGCATGTGATAACATGCTTCAAAACATGTGACAACATTTTGAGACATGCACATAGTATATTGGGAATGTTTTAGGGCTACCACACCATTGTGAATTCTCAAATAAAGGGAAAAGGTTGGTAAGTGTCTGTAAGGTTACACATGTTTCTCTTGGCTCCTCAAGAAAGTTCTTATAGAAGATATGGAGAATGGGAAGTTAAGGGTTTTTATTATATGGAAAATCCTTGTCCACTATTTCCAATCAAGTAGCCTTTTGTAAGCCCAAAATTGTGGCATACAAATCACTAAATGTGTTCTAAAAGTAGGCTAAGAAGGTGCCCAACCCTTGGCCTCTGATAGGCTTGTTTACACATGCTTAGGCTACCCAAAATTGGTCCAGGGGAATCCAAACCATCTATAGACTTCCTAAATTTGGAACACTAGAAACTTCGAATACTTTAAGACTACTAGAACTCCTAAAACTATTACTTTAAGACGACTAGAACTCCTAAAACTTCGAATACTTTAAGACTACTAGAACTCCTAAAACTTCGAATACTTTAAGACTACTAGAACTCCTAAAACTATTACTCTCCTTATCCACCATCGAGGGACACCATTGCGGTAGCTTGGAGTCTAAATTGGCATTGCAACAAACTCTAGGTACTCAAATTAGTATTTGACTCCTTAGAATCAAAAAAGAAAAGTAGCATCCTCTTGGCAATTCACCAGTCCAAACTCTTGAACAAACTCCACTACATCTAATCAAGATACTCACCCCCTATGAATCAACAACCTTTGTGCTTTGTTTCACTCTTTCTGTATCTATCACAACAGATCTCTACAGTAAATTTCTTGCTCATATAATACCACTTGTTTCTCCATATTCTTTCACCCTATTACAAATTGTATCATTATCCATGCTTCTCTTCCTCTTACCACAAATTGGATTGTTACAACACCATAACCTCCGGCATAGCACAAGAGGGCAAGGAGCTCTAGTCACCACCTAGCCATAGAGCACAGTGTGGATAACACCACACTCCCACACGCACTTCTAGGGACCTACCCGGCCACCCAAGTGCTTTGACTTGGGAGCCCTCACCCCTAGACCCCGAATGCACTCGCTATCCACACTCCGACATTCTAGCTCCGCATTCGATCAAGCTCCCATGCACCATTATAGGGTATGTAACATTACCCCCCCTTAAGAATAGTTTTCGTCTGCTAAAACACAAATTGGGAAAAGCTTTTGGTAAGTGTATAAGCTATCGGTCTAGTTATCAAGTGCCTACAGGACACAGTATGCCTTGTGTTCTAATCTCTAAACCCATGAATCCTCTCTGGTTCAAATGGAAGTGATTGTAACTATAAGGACACAACTAGAACTTCAAGGCAAACTACATTGACCTAGTGATATGCTATTTTTATGCCACTGACAAGAAAAACTAAATGTACTCAAGAGCTCTCCGACAAGTTTGTAGACTATGCTACCAGGCTACGCTATCAACGTGTTGAATCTAAAGCTTTACGACCATAGGAGATCTAGACTTGAATCCATCCATCAACCTGAATGGAGCAAATCTAGTCGATGACTATTTATCTCAATTAGACTGCTTTCTTCTCATATAAGCACAAGCATATGCTCTAGAACTTGGGTGACTTTTCGATTTTACCATCAAACTCTAGATGGTTAACCGTACTCAGAATAACATCCAACTTGTTGAAGATTTTCCTTCAAAAGTAACTATCAAACTTCCTATCTCTATCTAGCACTATATTTGTTGGGTAGGCTATATAGTTTGTAGAGATGTTTGATAAAGAGCCTACTAGGCTCAAATGTTTTCACATCTTTTAGTTGGATTAAATAAGTGTCCGTGTGTGCAGACCATACAATCATCTACACCTGTAATTTTCTTAAGTACTACGACAAGGAATGCAAGACACAGCATGTATTTTCCTTAAGTACTACAACCAAGGAAACATGTAGCACTTGGAAACACTAAACTACTAATAACTATGAAAGATGTTAATAAAACACAAACAGTTGCCTTTGTATATACCAGAAGTTTTCAAATCCTAAAAAACTTCATATTGTATGTATTCCGATATTTAAGGAATTTCTTCGACATCGAAGATATTTTTCTCTTACGGTTAGAAACCACATGGACTTTAATTTAACAAATTTGTGCAACTGCACAAGTCTTTAGTGAACTCTTCTATAATGTGATAAAATTCAATTGACATTGCACAGAGTCTAGGGATAGCTACACTTTCCTCTCTCAAAAAGTTCTTGCATTCTTCAAGGATAGTTTTAAGTCGTTTATCTTCGTAGAACAATTCACACATCTTACAACGAAGATGATATCTACATAGACAACATCGATGTAATCTATAGTGTCGACGCACTACTAGAAATCAAGAGTAACATGCAAGCAATGAGAGTTGCACAAACCCCCAATCCCACGAGTAGGTACATACCTATCTACATGTCTACTTCTCTATGGATATGACTTTGGGTTACCATGCTAACATCTAAACATTAGCGCAATCTCCACACACACCTCTACAAGTGTGAGCTCATTGGACACCTCTTCTAAGTCAAACCAATGGTAAATCATACTCAACTATAGACAACAATCCGTAAACCATTTTCAACCACGAACAATGGTTTACTACAAAGCAAGAATTGAGAATTCCTTTCTTGTTTAACCGGTGTATATATACATATGCTATGATATGTGGTTTAGGAATGCCTCCAACACATCTTACACAGATAGAAAAATTAACTCAATCTCTATAATTCGAGATTGTTATGACATGAACATCACTCATCCTATTTGTGTTTAGCACCAATATGAAGTCTGACGTATAACATTTCCTCGTTGCCTCCTCTCATTACAGTGGCAATGCACTATCTACTAGTAGGTAGCAATATTCTACCCAATTGTAAAAAACCGATGACAAACAAGGAATATTATGTCCTCGTATAAACGTCATAAATATTTCCAAAACACAAATTAGTTCAAGTTGGCTTTTTTTGGCGGTCTGCTCAGTAAAGTTGAACTACGTCCACTTTACCCTATCTATCTAAAACTCCAAATCCTTCTCTCGATTTGGTTGAGTAACTCCGTACTCATGGATATAGTCTTCCCAAGTTGAAATATCCGAAGGAGCCATCTCTTTTACAAGACACTCGAGCCACTTATTACGAAATGCTCATTAGATCGACCTTAAACCCTTGGTACTACGGCACAAAGTTAGGACATCTCAACACCAAATCCCTGTTAATTCAATGTCATTGGATTAACATATGTCAATCTCTGAACTCTACGGTTCAACATCTAACTATGAGTCCTGCTAGGCCGATAGTAGCCTTAGGCTCAAGCTTTAGTGTGGGTACAAATAGCAAAGTTCTTCAAGAACTTTGCCCGAATACTTTCTGGATCCACCTCATAGCTATTGCCATGATTGAGCATAGTATGAAAACAATTCCACACCTACCCAAGTACACATTGAACACTCTTGGCAATTTGGCCACACCAAATTGAGAAGTTTAGGGCTTTATCTAGAATATCAAGCACCTAAGATTTGTTGTTTTCCATAAAATTTTAGCTCATTGGAAGCTAACACCAATATCGAATAAAGGAAACTACCACTTTTTTGCATCGATAAATTTTATCACCCCATTTGACACAAGGTCAATTGGGCATGAAGGGTTCACCCTCGAGCGCTCTGTCTCAGTACATAATCCAAGATATTCATATGATCGCTCCGGATCAACACTCACTCATGTTCTCACAGAACCCTCGGCTAGTCTCTTCAAATCAACACACCTTTTTAGGCAAGAGGCGTTGATTGCTAAAAAGTGCGCATGTGTACAACAAGACATGCCTCACAATGAAACTATTAAGTTAACTAATGGGCACTCCGTAGTACTAGCATAAAGATCAAGATCTAAGTGTAATCATTGTAGACTAACACCAAATTTCATGTGGCATGCCTTTGATCTCTTTGGATCAACTCCCAACCTTAAGTTAAATTCTGAACCACCTTGTTTAGCTCTACACTCAATGTCCATGTCAAGGGACCCCTCTGATCACTCCGTATCAACACCTTCTTTAGACCCCTCTGATCACTCTGTATCAACCACCTTGTTTAGCTCTACACTCAATGTCCATGTCAAGGGACCCCTCTGATCACTCCGTATCAACACCTTCTTTAGACACAATAAACTATGACCACAACCACCAACAGTTAATAAAGTCTATCGATAATGTAGATCATGCAAACATAATCTACGTAGTGACCATGCGTTATGAAAACAAAAGCCAAGAAAGCAAACTTTTACGTGTTTTCCTTGGTGTCCCATACCACTAAGGTCATAAGAGCCTACGTAGAACATTTGATGTCCCATACCATCCAATGATTATGAAAACTACTGTGACACAAAAAGTGAATCTTCTTTCTTTTGATTGGATGATTCCACATCTTAAAACCCAAGAGTGATGCAAAATATCACCAGTTGTATAAGGCACAATTTATTTTAACCATATGTTCACCGCTTAGGAGATTAAAAATCAATCTTAAAATTTTACAATACTCACTTCGGAGTATATGTATAAAATTAATCCGATAAATCTTGGGCTACTTATAACGCCAACCACCTGGATTGTAAATTTACAAAGTTATAAGACAAAAGTGAGGAAAATCACAAATGATATTTTCCAAAATGACATACCATGTCATATACCCTCCCAATTTATCGATAGATGAAACTTAACTGTCCACATCAAATAGAGTAGTTATGTACTCAAACATAAACATGGTGGACAATCATTAGTAAATGTCCTTGATACTTGGGTTTTACGCACTCAAAATCTATTGATTTCTAGCTTGGGATTACTCCAAATCCCTAAGCTTAAGGTTACTATAGATCTTTGAAGCTACCCGATTCACACAGCTATGTGACAAAGAATGTCTCTCAAGTAGTGTGTTAGAATCCATGCAAAAGAGCACTTGTTTCTACAGAGACCATGTGTGAGCAATTGCATCCCTACTACGAACCAAGTAAACAACACTACGACTATTAAATACCACAACACTTTGGTTGTTTAAATTTCTAAAGATGCTTTAATGCAATTGTCTAGCAAGAATAGTAGGTTTGTTTTGGTCTACGGTAAACTTTGCAAACACATGCAACACAACAATACTTAAGTCCAAGCAGACACATTTCCATGGCCCTAATTTAGACCCATACAAGCACATTTTCTCAACCATAATATTTGCAAAAGATGTTTGTAAAAAATAAAAAACTAATTGACAAAACTATCAATTAGAATAAAGAGACCATAAGTGCAGGGGGTTGTTATCTTCAATCCCAACTCTCAAAAACTAATGTATGCATGCACAAACCTTCAAAAAGATACAAAACTTTAATAAATATACCCATTTGGCATCTCTAAGTTTGCTTTTGAAATAAACTTGACAATTTTCGAAGAGAAATGGCAGCTCCCACCACGGACAAGCTGCATCATTGCAAAATTGTTCTCAAACTATACCGAAAAATGGCAATTCTTGCGGACAAGCTACGTCACTGCCAAACTGTTCTTGGACTATATCGGAACACTTCACTCATTCATATCCTCCCGTATATCCATAGGCATGCATGAGAGATAAAAGCACTCAAATCCCATGCAACGCATGCACATGTAGCAACCGAGATCTAAGAATAAATGGTAGGTAATGCCACCTATCTTCGAGTGCGCTCATGACACAATAGTCATGGACCCCTGTTGGGTGTAGAACCTTGTTCTAAAACTCCAATGACATTTACACAAACACTTGGTGATAAATATGAGTGTGCACATTGCAAATTGATCATGGCTTGTATTTGAACCATAGTTTTTCCCAAGACCACTCGATAAATGTACAATGCCACTAAGCTCATGTCGATACTTGTGTAGGAATGTGTGTACACCCACACACACTCACACACTTCAAGTGTGATATGGACTGCCAGCCAATGTGCAAATCAAGGTCTCGTATAAAATAATCGCAACACAACGTGTCTATTGAAGGATATGCAAATATCTCCTTTTGTTGACAATGTGCTATCCCGAATTTCATACTCAACGACTTGCTACACTGAATTGATAATTATAAGTGATGGGAACCCTAAAAAGTTTTCCAATATACAGATGGTTATCACATTGCCAATTTTCGCACTCTCAGCGATGGTGGAGAGTGGGACCCCGAATTGCTTTGCCATGTGTGCAGTTCCCCTTACTAGTTTTGAAAACCTTTGGAAGCTAAAAACTTATCTTCCACGCATGCACTCGCCATCCGCACTCCAACGTTCGTGCTCTGCATCTGATTGAGCGCCCACGCTCCATTATAGGCTATGTGACATGCATATTCTACTTCTTAGTCTAAACCATGAGCTCTAAAAAATTCAAAACCTACAAGGACTTTGTCTTCAACTCTTGGCAATTCACCAATCCAAACTCTTGACAAACTCCACTGTGTCTACTAAAGATACCCCCTGTGAATCAACAACCTTTTTTGTGCTTTTTTTCACTCTATCTATATCTATCACAATGAAGCCCCAACCTCCCTCCGTGGTGTTCTTGGGTCGTAGGAGAGTAAACCTCAATGGGAATTTAAGCCTTTAATTAAGAAGATTTTGACACAATAGCGTGTTCTGAATTAGAAAAACTCATATCAATGAGAGATTTTCACATTATCTTAGGAATTTAAAAGATCAATAAGATTGTGACATGCCATCATTCAAAAAAATCCACTCCCCAATTGGAAATGGTTGTCAAGAAGCTTTTCTTGGTCAAAAGATGCCTAAGCTTTTTCCAAACGAAAACTTAGCATCTTCCTCCTGAGAAAAGCTTCCCAAGGACCATCTCTACATTATGTATATATTAAGATGACTAAACGATTACACTATACTTCACGCCTGGTGCATATAACAAAAAAAGTCTTCCTCCTTGTTCTCTCCTCACTATACTTGGCTCTATGTTTTTCCCGTCTGGAGAGGCACGTCTCGAGGGTGGTCAAAAAGTGAGCCAAGAGCAGCGAGCACAAAGCAATGAGTAGAGCTCAAGTTCTTGTGAAAGTGAGCACGTAGGGGCATGGTATGATGTTAAGCGAGCATGCAATGTTAAAGAGAAGAGTGGAACCACAGTGCAATTCTGTAGCAATCAAACAAAGAAGACATGAAATGTTCTAAAATGACCATTGCAATAAAAAAAATTTCGAACCAATGGTGCAGATACAAAAATCACTATTAAACCCATATTGCTTGGATCGCTAAAAAGATGTTGAATCTATAGTATTCACAATGTTGGAGAGCCATTAGCAAACAAAAGACGATAGACAGGAAAATTCATAAAATAACCAAAACATTTCCAAAACAATCACTAATAAACTTGTACTACGGTTCAGCTGGTATGACATGACCCCCATACATATTTCAACTAAAGTGGGTTGCAGGTTCCTAAAGCTGTTGAGGGTTACTTCTAATAGACTTAGTTTTTAGCATGTCTTTTACAATTCTCTTAGAAATACAAACTTGATGAATATGCATATTGTTATTCATTCACGTCCTGTCCAAGAATCATTAAGAACACAAAGTATATGTGCTTGCATGCAAGATATGGTCTTTTCTTGGCCACTCTATCTCTGAACTCCACACATGAACACATTGGATTCTTCTGAATAGTGACCTCTATCACAGGTGTGTCTTGGCTCCCATTGGTCAATGGATTAATACTTCTATATGTATATGGCTGCCTACAACTTCTGCCTGCATATCTAAGGCCACAGTGATTTGACCAAATGCAACCTTTGAAATTCCTCGTCGATATGGAAATTGTTTCACCTCCTTGTTTGTCTTGCTAGTGCCTTTTGCAAGCTCCTTTTCTAGAAAAAAACTCAAAAGGAATACCAATGTCATATCCTACTCTAATAAGCTTGCAGGCTTCTTTCACTTGTAACTTGGTACCTTTAGCAATGGGCCAAACACAAGGGACATCCTCTGGTGGATGTAATATTGTCTTTGTAATTTTCCAAGTGTACCTAACATCTGTATTACAAAAATAGCAATACTTCTCCTTTTTCCAAGAGGATAGTTGACAATCACTCCAAAAACAAGGACTGACATCACCCCCTCGCAACTTTGAGCTACACTTTTTCCCCGATGCTGCCCAGTGGTTGCACTCAACTCGATTCACTGTTGGTATCCTCCGCAAGGCCCACTTTGTATCATGCACATCACTTTCAAGGCTCTCTAAAACTTTGCATTGCTCATCGACCTCTATTGCAGGCTCTAACCTCTCTCTTGTCACATAGTTAAACTCAGGCCTATGGCTAGAGTTGCCAAAGTTTTCTTCTGTCGAGTCGTGTAGTGGCCTTTTGGCTCGAATAATTTTATTCTCACCCTTGAATTTTACCCTATTTGAAAACATAGGGGTCCCCGTCACTGCATCATCCACTGCTCGTGAGGTAGCTATTGGGGATGGACTTGCTTTCTGTCGAGAAAGAGCTCTCTCAACCAAAAGCTCCAATGTAGGCCCACAACCTGTGTATTTTCCTTCCAAGAAAGCCAGTTGTCTGGCACATTGGAAGTAAGCATTGATTAGATCTGTCACACAAGCATCATAAAGACTAATCTTTTGCCTATACCCCTCCGCTGCCAACCAGCTTACATGCTTGGTCTCCAATATATTTGTCCTTGGGACAAGAGCATTGACAATAGGCTCTCCATCCTACAAGAGAGTGGTAGAAATTCATTAAAAACAATGCAGTGCACATAAGTAGGAGGCACACAATAATACAATGAATAATCTCTTACAAACATTACCTTTAAAATGAAATGACCCCATCGACTAACCCTATAGTGCCACCAACTCAACCAGCTAACAAGCTTAGGGATGTTTCTATCAGCTGCCTTGCCAGTTGCCCACCATGCTCGTATCCTGTGAAATTGTTGAAGGGCACTTTCTTTGTTTAGGGCAGTCCTTCACTTCTCACACATCTCCCTGTGCTTTTCTTGATGTGGGCTATAGATGTACCTCTGCGTGTGGACACGAAGGTTGTCTTCCCAATGCCATAAACATGACCTTTCCCTTTCAATCATCTCCTTGCCATTGTTGAAGACACGTCTCACTACATTCCAATTAGCGCCAGCCTCATCCGCCATAAACCCAAAAAAATTTGCTACCTTCCCTGTGTGCTCCACCATTACTAAATTCATGTTTTCCCAAAACATGACTTGAGCATCCTCCTCTTCTCTAAATTCACAAGTTGCTATTGTCAACAGCTCACCAATCCTGCATGCCGCAAATGGAAACAGAGTTAGATTAAAGACACAAAACAAGCAATGCTCTCTACTGCTTGTAACTTACATGTGGTCATAAACATGTGCTCCCATTGTATGCCATCCACGATGCACATGATCAAAGCAGACCCATGGTTGATGAAGATCCCCATCACCATCCTTGTCCATTCGCCGAACAATGTCAATCCCAGAACCAGGTCCAGTAGTAGACATCTTAAAGATAAAGCAACGCTCAGCAGTAGTGGTGGCTTGCAATGGAAATCGAGAACCATGGAAGAACTCAAAATGGCATGTTCTTTTTAGATTAAGAATGGCTTCATATCCTTCACCCAGAGGCCGTGTTGTTTTTCGTGTTTGCATTACCATCTGCTTCACCCTGCATTCATAAAGCATACTTAGTGTATTAACGATGATAATTACATACTATTCTTTGCTAAATTGCACTTCCTACGTACTTTTTGACATTTATCAAACTTTGCAACTCTTGCGACATCTCCTGCAGCTCCCTCTCTGTCCTCATGAATTCTCCCTGTGCCTTGTCATCATCAGTGAACGCTCTTAGAACCACCTCCCTTGCCACAATCATTTGTACCTTTCTGGGCCCAGCGTTGTGGTTGATGCTGCCCACTGCACATGCTACAAAGGCCTTGATATTTCGTATCGATGCTCGGCACATTCCCTTGGAAACCATGTGTGTATGTTTGCCATAATGAATAAATAGTCTGCTGTGCATTGATTCTTTTGGTATAAAATAATAGACACAAGCAGGACATTCTTTAAGACACATTGGCACATGCTTGCAAAAAAAACACTCAAGGTTCCCGAATCTCCCAATTGCTAAATTCCCATCTTTGGGAGATTTTATCAACTGCCCATTCTAATGGAGTTTGTTTGGTTGATTCATACGTGTCCTAAAGGAGCAGTGCTCATTCATGCACTGAAAGGTTCCCCCATAGAAGCTCTTCCTAAGAACAAAAGTTTTATTGGCCCTAGTTTGCGTTTGTGGCTTTGTCCAAATGTTGCCCTCGTATTTTTGCTCCATCCCTTCCATACCTTTCCCACCTTCAAGCTCGTACGTACTGAACTCTGGGTACACCTTGGGAAGCTCTTTTGCCTTGCCTTTGTAATCATAATCATGGATTAAAGTGTGCAAGACATCAGTAGGAGGTAACATGCAGATTATTTGAAAGCAAGAGACTGCACTATCAAACTGAACATCTTCCTCTTCCAAATGTTGTAAGCACTTTTCCACATGAGAGACCTCTACCTCCTCTTGCAATGACCCATGTGCCTGGACATAGATTTCTATCTCTTCAGTGTCCAAGTCACTGCAAAGCACAATGCTCTCTAATTCAATGCACAATGCAAAACAAAAAATGTCAAAGTCAAAGTTAATGCCACTTACATTGGAGTACTCTTTCGAGAACCGGGAGGAAATATAGTTGAGGGGCCTTGTTATGGGGTCTTAAAATAATTCTCTAATTTGGCAATATATACAGAGGACAATGAATGCTCCAGGATAAAATATGCCTCGTCTCCAATCCCTGCATACAAGTGTAAAGGACAAATGGGCTCATACTCTCCTCCAATTTCAAATAAGGCCTCCACATTTATCCCACCAATAGTTCCAAGCTTCCCCCGGATCATGTTGATTGACACAAGACATTTGCCATTCGAGAAAGAGACTCCGATGCATGCACCCATTGTAGAATGGAGGAAAACACGAGCCTCCCTGCATAATGCAATCACAACAACAATTAAGGAATTTACATTGAATATTAACCAAAAATATTTTAATACTAGATGTTCTTGCTCTAATCAATAGCATATACCAGCCATAATACAATTTTACCAGGCTCATTTTAAGACTATGGGTAGAAGCAAATAAAAATATTTATTGCAAAAACAGTCATAATGAAGGGTATCAAAAAGAGTACATGTTGTATATATGTATATATTCCTGTGTGTGTGTGTGTATGTATACACACACATACACACACACATATTTGCTTTGTGTTAGTTCTTGCGATTTTTCATAATCTCTTGTTAGATTTCAAAAACTCTACCAGTTGGATGCCATAGCATAACTGTGCTAGCTAGATTTAAAAAAATCAAAAAAAAATTGACCAAACCCTTAAATTTTAGTGTTATGCGTTAAGCGCACAAATTCATTCAAGAAAAATAGCAAGAAGTAATGCCGCACATCTCATACTGTGTGTGGAGTGTGGCGGCAGCAAAACATCCTATTATTTTGTGCGCTGAGCGCACAAATTCATTCAGGCAAAATAGCACAAATTCATGGATGATACCTTTCTGTGTCTCTTTGTTGGGGAGAAAGATTGGAGTGGGGAGAGGGCCCTACGCATGAGATCAGCATTTCTTTGCTGGGGAGACGTATGATGCTTCATGATCGCTTCTCTGCGTGTGTGTTCGAGAAAAGATGCTTCTGTGCCGACTACTAAAAGCCTTAAGTAATTGCTTCATAAGAAGTAGCCGACTACTAAAAACCCTAAGTTAGGCACTGGATAAATTAATAGGATGTTTTGCTACCGACCATTGAAAAAATCATCACGATTTTGAGTTCGTTTCAAGCTTCGGCGGCGCTGCCCGCGAACTCCCCCGCCGACCCCCCTTGGATCCCCTCGACGACCGGCAGAAATTTAGAGAGAGTAGTGTAAGAACATGCTATCTATATGGTGCTGTCTCAAACACATTGCATAGACTGTCTCTCTTACTACTGTCTATATTATGCATAGACTTTGTGTATACAAGAAACTCAAAAAACTCACATTTGTCTTCTTGGTTGAGAAACGCCTCACACAGTCGAGAGAGGAGACCAGCAAACATGTGCATCTAAAGAATAATAGCACAAAAAGAAAAAAGTTTGTCTTTAAAAAAGTGTTGGATTGCGAAATATCACTTCTAAAGTTTATTAGTACTCAATATTGAATGCCTTGAGATTGGGGCTACTGAATCTTTATATATTTTCCAATAAATTTGAATGCCTTGAATTGAACACTTGAAAAGGGCTCCGTAAATATTTTCCAATGCAGATTTTTTTAAAATATTCAATACGGCATTGAATGCCTTGGAATTTGGGCCAAAGCACTCCATATAATAATCTCAAAGATATTCTGTTCATTAATGAGTTGGCCGTTTTGTTGGATAGTGAATGTCTCACGAAGGAGGCATAAAATTTAGCCATGATATTGACCATCAACCAGGCCTACAAAGTGCCGCACGACGAGTCGTTTACAGGTTTTCCTACAACATAACCCAGATATTCCTTGTTGAAAAACATGAATACTTCTTTCTGTGTGTTGTTTTATCATTTGGGCTTTGGCTTGCAGATGGTTGCTTTCTGAAATTGAGGAGCACCAATTGGATATTTCACCCCCTCTTGCTAGTCTGTGACTTTGTGTTGACAATCAATCTTATATGTATGCCGATTTGAAGCTTGGAAGAGTAAGTGATTGAATTTGTCATATTGAATCCATGATTGAGAAACATGTTCATATTAAGGGTGAGTTGTGTTTACCCATGTTTGTCATTGAACAGGCCATGTCAAGCATGGAGTCTCGTTTCTGCCCGTGGTGGTTGGACCTTGAAAGAAACCATGTGCCTGAGGAGGAGCTTGATCTGTATCGCTAACATAAGTCTATATTGGAGCTTCATAGCCAGCAAATTAATCATAATGAGGCCACATCCACATCACATGCAACATCGATTGCATCGACTTCTTTTCGTAAGTCATTGCCAGTGAATTTAGGGAGGGAAATAGTGAATCGTGCATTGGAGGTAAATCGAGCAATGGAGGCAAATAGGGAGCAGAGTCAACAACAGACATCCAATAGTAGTACAAGCGAGATACAACCAACTGACATCATAACCAAGACATTGCAAGCTCCAAGTATGTGAGCTTCCTACCTCATCTCTATCGTGATCCGTTTGTTTTAACTTAAGACTATGTGTGTTAAATGTCAAAAACCTGTCTATAGGAACCATTTATGCCTTCAATGTCAATATTGAGGACCTTGCAGCTACTTTTGTGAACATGGAGGATGTATGCTCATTGGGAAAGCAAGTGCTTGACGCCATGAATGTTATTTGCACAATAGGGAATGTCAAGAGTAAAGGGTCCGATTACTGTGTGGAGTTGATATTTACAGACTTCCCCTCAAATATCATCATTGGAGGTTTTTTTTGCAAACAAGGTTCCATATTGGAATAAGATTAGGGATGGCATGTATGACTCTACTTTTAAAGTTGTTGATTCTTGTCTATCGGATCGAGGCTTCTTTATACCTTTACACTATGGAAGAAGGAGTGACCATTGAGCGGGTTGCACAGAGCGTTGGGTTTGGCATTTATCATAGACAGGTTATGAGGTGTACTCCACCTATTGGAAAGAAGATGGAACAAATGATTACTACCCAAGTATTGGTGTTGTTCTCTTTGGGACTATCATTAGTGCAAATCTTCTTTATTCCATTTAAGGTGAAAATGCATGAACAACCAATGTGTCTTTGCTTGTAGGTTAATTATCTAATATTGACTGTTTTTGTTCGCTCAACATCTCCTGCTACAAGCTTTGTAATGCATGGTGATCAACTAAGGGATTTGGCACTAGGTGATAATCTTGATGTAGGGCAAGATCTTATCTTTGACATGTATGTATGCATTCATTTAAAATGATTTTCAGTGATCTTTATGGCATATGGTTAATGGTTTGTGTGAGTTTTCAAGAGTGCCATCGGAGGATCTGGTGAAGAGAAAGGGTAGACCATGGCAGGGCGATTGTCAGAGAGGTCAGCAGCTTAGCAAATACATCGTCTCCGTCTTCAATCGTCCTGGAGACACGATTTTGGATTTGTTTGCTGGCACTTGAACTCTTGGGCTAGTGGCAGTATTTATGGATCGCAATGTCATAATGTTAAACAAGGATGAGCAGATCTATGATCACCTATTAGAACCATACTCAACAAAGATATACACGTTGAAAAGATAAATATGTTAATAGAGAATAATTTTGTATTGATAAAGCTTATTTTCTTTTCTTTGTGTCTCTTGCAGTTATGAGGATCACATGTCTATATCAGAATGCCATTAGAGATAGTCTTTTTTTTAATTGAGACAATCATTTTTTTGAAACTATTGGAAGTAATGTTTTGATGGATGTTATGCTTGTGAATGTTTTTTACAATAGCATGTAACTAATTATTGGACAATTTTTATTTGGATTATAAAAATTTTAAATCCTATGGTTATGGTTTCTAAAGAGTATTATATTGTTGTGTCAGTGGTATGGCTATTAAAATTCGTGTGCATTTTAATGGCTTGATTTCTATGCTCTCTCGTCGCTGTGGTTTCCAAGTGGTTGCAACAATAGTTTGTTTCTATTAGTAGCTCAATGACCAATTCAACGTCTTTTTAGCGAGCCAAGTAGTATGAGTTTTGTAGTGATTTTTTATATCCACACCATTCATTTGAAAATGCTTTATTTACAATAATCATTTTTAAACTTTTTAGTCTTCTTTGTTCTGTTCATTATAGAGTTGCACTATGGTTTCACTCCTCTTTAACATTACATGCTCGCTTAACATCATACCATGCCCCTACTTGCTCACTTTCACAAGGACTTTATTTCAACTCACTGCTCTATGCTCACTACTCTTGGCTCGCTAAATAGACGCACCCGCACGCCTCCAATCTCACACTCTCTCGATCAACCCTCTCTCTCTCTCTCTCTCTCCCCCGCGGCAAATTTCCTACACTTAAAAATTTGTTAGGAACATCTTGTTCCTCCAAACAATGTGTTACATTTATATTGGAAAAGGAGTATAAGGTAGTTGGTCAATCTAGCTCTTATTAGCAAAAAGTAACAAGCCATTACATAAATTTAGGATAGCTTTATGACCAAGGCATAGGCTTCGAAGTTAAACACCTCTTGCAAGTCCTACCAAGAAAACCAATTCCTATTTCTAAAGGAACGCATATGGTGTAGGTTGACACAATGAACTGCATACACACAATTATGTTTTGCTTGGCACTTCCATCTTTCGTAGGGGTGTGCATGAGACATCCGATATGTTTTCCCAAGCTTCCTCAACTCAAATTAGGAACCAACGCCTCCCATAGACATCTAAGATCTATTGTGCATGGTTCTTCTCGCGGTGTTAGATCCAATGGATCATCAATTGTAGGTCTCATCTTGCCTTTATTTGGGAGGCTGGCACCCTTTGTGTGCTTGGGGGGTGTGAATTCACTCAAAAATAAAAATAAAATAATCCAATGTCTAAAGAGTTGTCTTGGGGTTGAAAAGTAAGAAGGGCTTCCATAACAAGAGCTCTCTTTCTCTCTCTCTCTCTCTCTCTCTCCACACACACACACACACACATCCCCACACACCACACAAAAGTAGAACTCGCAAAATTCTCTAGTAGTGAGAGTCTTCCACGTGTTATTTTGCAACTACAACTTAGCAATGACAAAGTCATCCACATTGTTGAGTTATTTTGCACCACGCCACTCCCCTTAACGCCACAGAGCATGGCCAATCACTGTACTTACCATTATATGGGGATATTATAGAGTTCTCACCGTTGGGGAAAGTCCTGCTCGGGGACTTCAATGCCAGGACAGGGAGTCGACAAGTCCCACTACTCAATCTGGACGACCCTATCAGACCTCAAGAGTTGGACATCACTGACATGGGGTTGTAGAGATCATCACAAGATCGTGAAGAGGTGGGAGATATTTCTTAGAGCTAGGAGCTACACATGGTCTCGTTATCTATAGCGGGATGTCCCGATGGCCATCCTCTAACACCCTCATCTCCTTCCCTCACTTAGGAGTTACTAGCACCATGGACTACCTTATGGGATCTCCGGCTTTGGCACACCTTCTCCTAGACTTCTCCATCCCACCACCCCCCTTTGAAGCTGCCCTTGCCTACCTCTCTTTCACTCTTACCTGCGGGACCACCTATACCTCCACCACCACCCCCATCTCACATTACACCCAGCTCCATTTTGATCATGTGCTTGACATGGTTTACTCTAGCCACATCTACCGCCAACTCCAAGATGTGGAACCTATCCACCCTCACATCATAGCTCAACACCATACTCCACACATCTGGCACCACTTCTTTCATCTGCACGCAATGTTGGGGTAAGGCATTATGCCCACCCTTATAGTGTGTACAAGCCCATAAGTTATAGTACATAGTACACTTAGTACTTTTAATGTACTAAGTGCACACTGTGTACTAGTGCAAATATACATGTGTGATAGGGGAGTCACACACTCATAACATTGAGTTGACTTATCCCCACAACTCTCTCTCTCTCTCCCCCTTCTCTCTGTGTATGTCTCCCACATGAAACCCTAATCATCTCCCTTCAACTGGTATCAGAGCTTTGGCTACAAGAGATCCCTATGATAGAGAGTGGTAGGGTTTCTACATCGAAGAGCTACTGTGGATGGACTTGTGAGCACCTTCGAGCTTGCTGTCGTGTTGGGCGCTGGCCACTAAGCAAGGCGTTGGACGTCAGACGCCTGGCCACCGCAAGCAGAGCTGCGCATACACTAGGGCCGGCGAACCTGGAATAGCCACGGGCAGAGCTGCATCGCTTTATCTACAGCAACGCAGCAGCAACATGGTGAGGCCGGAGGAGTGCAGAGCGGCGGAGCCTGTCAGCGATGATGAAGGCGAGCTCGTGCGACTGGGAGGCGTTGAGGCGTGGGTCGCAGTGAGTGTGGTAGCGGGACGCCAAGTCGAAGCCAGGCTAGGCGAGCACAACCCGCCACCACTAGGCAAAGGCGGCGGCAACTTTGAGTCGGCGGCAACATTGAGTCGACGGCAACAAACAGACCCGTCGCACGTCGCGTGTAGCGCTCGCCACTAGGCAGGCGGGCGTCCATACTCAAGCGAATACGCCTACGAGCGAGCGCCTATAGCCGCCAGCTTCGGTGAGAGCAGGCTCCCCGCACGTAGTGGTGGTCCGCATGAGTAGGCGAGGTGGAGAAAGACAACACCAGCAACACACCCCGACTGCTAGAAGCTCTATCTCGCCTTCCTGCAGGAGCTCAACTCCTTTGAGCTCCCTCTTCTCAAGACCAGGCATACGACCAGAGCTCCTCAGCTATCGCTTATGTGCATAATTTTTCTGTAGCAGCATCAGCACGAACCTCCCTTTTCTGCAATCAAAAATTTCAAAGGTACATGCTTCAATTTTTTTTGGGATTTGCAATTGCGTAGGTACAATCATCAATTGAGCAGGTACAGGTGCCAAATTGCTCAAATTTTGAGCAAAATTGGCAAAATTGGGTGACATTGGTCACATTTAGGATCAATTTGCAAGAAATTGGATGTCAAGATTTGGGGCTTTTGACGTAATTGCGCAATTGGGCATTCATACATGCTATATGATGTGAGCAATCTCACATTCGGGCCTAAATTGCATGAAATTGCAGTGCAAATCAAAGGACTTTTGTGCCGATTGGGTTGATTTGCATGCAGGCACTGGCATTTGATGCTTTGGGCAATGTGTTGATGCCTGTCAAGCACTCAATGTGCCTGTAAATCAAAGGGCTTATATGTATTGGATGTATATGTGGCCAGGGGAAAGCATTGTACAGACTCTGGATGCCTTCATGTGCGTTAATGTACCATGTATGATCAGAAATTGATCTTAAATCAAGGGGCTTTTCAAGATTTTATGCTTGTTGAGCTTGGCAAAGCAGCAGGCAAGACTTTTATACCTTGAGTCCTCAGAAATCCACTTGCAGTCAAGGGGCTTTTGCCCAATTTCTGTTCGGGACTGTTGTATGCAGTGGTGGGGACTGTAAAAGTCTGATTTTCACTCATTTGGACAGCCAAGAGAGCATTTATTGCTGCTGTACTTGCTGGTACACATTTGGTACAACTTTGTACAAGTTTTGGCATGGCTGCACATTGATTTGAGTGAGGAAAAGGCTCAATTTCAACTATTGTACTTGCCGGTACAAATTTGGTACATCATTGGTGAGCACTTGATACTGTTGTACAGTATTTTGGAACGGCAACTGAGCACATCTAAGGTGCTGTCCTAAATCTGCAGCAACCAGATTTTAGTGATTTTATCACATACAGTGGGAGTAGAGTTGCATTCGTGCTTCCGCAGTGGGAGATAAACTTTGGAAGAACAACTGTGAGCACTTCGTGTGCCTTGGTGCAGTGTTTGCACATCTTGCAGGGAGTCATGCATTGACAAAGGTTGCATATTGCTATGGCAACCACAAGTGAGAGCTCTTCATTGCTTCACATCAAGAAGCTTAAAGACTCACATAATTATGACATTTGGCAAACCCAGTGCTATATTGTATTGCTCCAGAAGAAGCAGCACAAACCTATCAAAGAAAGGGGTGTAATGCCCGCTTCTCTTACTGCTGAAGAGTGGGAAGATATGGATGAGCTGGCAAGATCTACTATCATGTTGTTTGTGTCAGACTCTTTACTTTTCAGCATTCGTAAAGAGAAGACAGCTTAGGGAATGTGGCAAAGATTGCAGGACTTGATGCCCAGCAAAGTGCCTCAAGCAAACTGTATTGGTTGAAGAAACTCATAGGTCTTCAAATGAAGGAAGGGGCGTCTATGACAGCCCATCTAAATGAGTTTAATGGTGTTGTCAGCCAGGTAATCAATCAAAAGTTGGCAATGGACGATGAGTTCAAAGCCACCTTTCTCTTATGCACTTTGCGAGAGAGTTGGGACACATTCAAGACAGCCACTAGCAATTCAAATGCTATGCTGTCATATGCAGATGTGGAGGGTGCTCTCCTTCAAGAGGGAGATGAACAAGAAAAACAACTCTGTTGGAAAGTCCAATGCAATGAATGCACGTGGGAGATCCCAGCAAAGGGGTAAAAGCCAAGAACGGGGAAGGAGCAAGTCCCGCTTCAAAAAGGACTTCGAATGCCATTATTGTGGCAAGAAGGGACATATCAAAAAGCAATGCTACAAATGGAAGAACGATCAAAAGGAAAAGGGCAAAGGAAAAGACAAAGACAAAGATGAAGCCAAAGATGCAAAGCCAAAGGGCAAAAGTGGAGTCAAGATTGAAGAAGTCAATGTGTCACATGCAGGTGACAGTGAGGATGAGCTCCTATTCCCGTCTTCACATGATGCCCATTCACTTCTTACAGGAGATGGTCATGGTATGCACTCATGGATCATTGATTCAGGTGCCTCCTTTCATGTCACAGGTTGCAGAGACTTGTTTGTCAGGTATACTGCTGGCAATGAAGGAGTAGTTTATTTGGGTGACAACCATGCATGCAAGATTCTTGGCAGAGGTGATGTGAGGCTTGTGTTTTCAGATGGCTCACAGCTTATGCTCCATGATGTCAGGCATGTGCCTAAGATCAAGAAGAACCTGCTTTCTACTGGACAACTTGATGATGCTGATTATGTTACCACATTTGGTCGTGGAAAGTGGAAGATTAGTAAGGGCTCACTGGTTGTTGCCAGAGGCTCTAAGGTGGACACTCTTTATTTCATGCATGCTGGTGTTTGTCACCATGCTAATGTAAATGCAACCGAGCTGCCGGAAATCTCTATGTGGCATAGCCGGTTGGGACACATGAGTGTCAAAGGAATGGAGCAATTGTCTCATTTTGGTTACTTGCCTTCTCTAAAGTTCTCAAGTTTTCAGTTTTGTGAGCATTGTATATATGGCAGGCAACTCCAGTGCCCCCACAAGAAAGCTCTTGGATAGAAAGATGCTCAGTTAGAGCTTGTGCATACAGATGTATGTGAGATGCCTCAGCTTTCTTTGGGAGGGGCAAAATATTTTGTGTCCTTTATTGATGATGCCACACGCAAGGTGTGGGTTTATCCTCTTCGTTTGAAGTGCGATACATTCTAAGTGTTTGAGAAGTTTGTTGCTCTTGTTGAGAATCAAACTGGTAAAACACTGAAGGCTTTGCGTTCCGACAATGGTGGAGAGTATATGTCCAAACAGTTTCAGGACTTTTGTGATGCTAAAGGCATCAAGAGGGAGCTCTCTACTCCTTATGCTCCTCCACAAAACGGGACAGCAGAGAGGATGAACAGGACCATTCAGGAGAAGGTCCGTTCTATGTTGTCACATGCTGCATTACCTCATGGTTTTTGGGCTGAAGCTGTTATGACAGCCGTTCATCTTATAAACAGGTCACCTAACACGAGGCTTGGTGGGAAAGTGCCAGAGGAAGTATGGACAGGGAAGCCTCCCTCTTACAAGCACTTGAGAGTGTTTGGTTGCGTTGCGTACGTGCACATACGCAGGGAAATGCGCACCAAACTTGATCCTAAGTCTCACAAATGCATATTCCTAGGATATGGTGACAGAGGTGAAATGGGGTATAGACTTTGGGATCCCATGAATAGAAAGATCATACGCAGCAGTGATGTCATTTTTGATGAAACATGCATGTATAAGGAGCCTGCAAGGCAACAAGAGCCTGGCAGAGTCATCTTTGATGATGATGGACATCATGGACAACAACCAAGGGCTGTAAATCAGCCATTACAGCAACAAAACCAGCCCTTAAATGGTGCTGAAAATGGTCCAAATGGACAGCCAGAGATGGCAAAAGATATCCCTATGGATATTCCACAGTTAGAGGAGATACCAGGCATGATATTTCAACCTTATGGCATGGAACAGGAGCCACCAATAGGTGATATGCAGGCTGGACAGCAACCTGCAAATGATGGTCATTGGGTACGGAGGTCCACAAGACCCTCCAGAGCCCCTGACTGGTTTGTTCCAGGGGTTGACTACTTGATGCTCACTGCCTGTGGGGAGCCCTCATGTTATAAGGAGGCTTTACAGAGGGCAGACAAGGCTCTTTGGGAGTGTGCTATGAAGTCAGAGATGGATTCTCTGCACAAAAATGGAACATGGAAGTTGGTGCATTTGCCTACAGGCAAGAAGGTTTTGCCATGCAAGTGGGTTTACAGGCTCAAAGTTGCACCTGATGCAAAGCCAAGATACAAAGCCAGGTTAGTGGCTAAGGGCTTCAAGCAGGAATATGGTGTGGACTTTGATGAGATCTTCTCTCTAGTGGTCAAAATGACCACACTTAGAGCTGCTTTTCTTCACGGTGATCTCCATGAGGAGATATATATGCAACAGCCAGAGGGTTATGCAGTGAATGGAAAGGAGAAGCTTGTATGCAAGCTGAAAAAGAGTCTTTATGGGCTCAAACAGGCACCAAGGGAATGGTATCATAAATTTGATACATTCATGAAATCCCCGGATTTCAAGAGGAGTAACATAGATCGCTACTTATACACCAAGAAAGCTTTGGATGGCAGTCTATTGATCCTCATCTTGTATGTTGATGATATGTTGATTGCCGGGAAATCTCGTAAAGAGATGGATGCCTTGAAGAAGAGGCTGCATCAGACCTTTGATATGAAGGATTTGGGTGATGCAAATCACATTTTGGGTATGCGGATACTTCGGGACAGAAATCAACATGTGTTGTATTTGTCTCAGAAGGAATACATTGGCAAAGTTTTGCAGAGGTTCAATATGGACGGGGGGAAGAAGACTAGTACTCCTTTGCCTCCATATGTGAAACTCAGTGCTACGGACAGCCCACAGTCGGATAGTGACAGGGCTGATATGGCCAAGATTCCGTATGCTTCAGCATGTGGCAGTCTCATGTATGCCATGGTTGCTACTAGGCCGGACATTGCATTTGCAGTGGGAGTGGTTTCTAGATACATGGCCAAACCTCGCAAGAAGCATTGGGAAGCAATGAAAGGTGTCATGAGATACCTGAAGGACACACAGGATATGTGCATATGCTTTGGCAAACAGGATGCATTAGTGCATGGTTACACGGATTCGGATTATGCCGGTCATCCAAATAACCGAAAGTCTACTACCGGTTATGTGTTTACATTCACAGGAGGTGCTGTGTCATGGATATCCAGGATGCAGAAGTGCACTGCCTTATCTACTACAGAGGCCGAGTATATTGCAGCCACATAGGCTTGCAAGGAGGCATTATGGCTATCTCGGTTAGTGGTTGATTTGGGTTATACAGGGGATATTCCATCGTTGCATTGTGACAGTCAGAGTGCCATCCAGTTGGCAAAGAACCCTGTCTTTCATGCAAAGACGAAGCATGTGGATGTGAAGTATCACTTCATCAGAGAGGTGATAGAGAACAAGCAAATTCAGCTTGTTAAGATTCATATGGATGACAACCCGGCTGATCTGTTGACAAAGAGTTTTCCTCCAGAGCGGTTTGCTCATTGCAGACACTTGATGGGCATTGGATGAGGCCAGTTTCAGCCTTGATATGGCCTTGTATATTATCATGTACATGCTGATTTTTTTTTTTCCTTCATTTAAGGGCACTTTGCCTTTAAGTGGGAGGTTGTTGGGATAAAGGCATTATGCCCACCCTTATAGTGTGTACAAGCCCATAAGTTATAGTAAATAGTACACTTAGTACTTTTAATGTACTAAGTGCACTATGTGTACTAGTGCAAATATACATGTGTGATAGGGGAGTCACACACTCATAACATTGAGTTGACTTATCCCCACAACTCTCCCTCCTCCTCTCTGTGTATGTCTCCCACATGAAACCCTAATCATCTCCCTTCACGCAGCAATCTACTGCCAAGCCACCTTGCGGTTCCATGTCCTAGAACACAACGTATTTCTCAATGGTTCACAAAACGAGAGTTCTACGCTCGGAAAGAGGATGAGTTATACACAGATTTCTTAGGGCCGAACTGCAAAGAGGCTTGGAGGAAACTCGGAGCACATCACCCCCCACACCTATCACCTATCACGTGCCCGAACACATGGCACTCCTGTGCACGCTCCCTCTATCATATCCCCCATCAACCACCCCTAACCCCACCACCAGATCCCCACCCCACCACCTCCACCTTCGTCACGAAAGGCATGGTCCTCAAGGCCATTTGTAGACTACTTAATAGGCGAACCCAAGATCATGAGGGACTTACTACCGAGTACATCTTGCATGTCGATGATACCCTGGCACCCCTACTAGCCTACATGTTCAATAGAGAAGAAATTCCACCCTCTTGGTCCACCAACACCATCACCCCCATCCTCAAAGCTAGAGATTCACTTGATTCTAATAATTACAAGACGATCATTGATTGGCCACACATTGGCCAAACTCTATGTATCATTGCCCACATCTTCACCCTCCATGCCATCATCGAGGAGGGTAGAGCACGACATCAAAGGATTTACTGCCGCTTTGTGGATTTCTGCAAAGCTTCTGTTATTGTACCCCACGCTCGCCTCCTGCACTGTCCACAAGATATAGGAGTCCCACCTGACATGGTTTTGAGCATCATCGCCCTCTATAAGTCCGTCACCGAACGAGTGAGAGTCTGAGGCGGTACATTGCAAGAGATTTCCAGCACTATTGGGGATAAACAAGGCTGCCCCCTATCACCCACTCTTTTTGGCCTCTACATTGATGAGATCTCGAGCTTCATTGATGGATTGGGCAAGGCTGGTCACACATTGGCAGGCATATTGATCCCCATACTATATGCATATGACACCACCCTCCTCTCAAATTCAGCCAAGGGGGTTTAAAGACAATTGGATGCCTTACAGGATTTCTACACTCGGCGGGACCTCTCTGTTAACCTTGGTAAAACCAAGGTAATGGTCTCCAATACTTCCCACCCCTTCACATCCAGATTGAGCTTCATATACATAGGGGATCCTATGCAGACTGTCTCATCCTATGTGTACCTTGGTGTCAGTTTCAATGGCCCACGCTTCCCGCAACACATGTCAAAGTGACACGGGGATATGCAGCCTTGAGCTTACTTGAGCGGCAGTGCGTCCAGGCACATTTCCAAGAGCCCAACATGAAGGGTTGGCTTTTTGACACCCTCATCACACCAGCCTTGATGTATGGACCAGCCTTCTGGGGGCAGATTTATCCGATGAGGATTGGCGGCAAGTTGAGAGGCCCCAAGTCGTGATGTTCTCGCATATGATCCACAACAAACCATCAGTCCCACACCAAATTATCCGGGCAGAGTTTGTTGTAGCCCCAATGGTAGTGGATGCACTCTTCCAAACAGTCACATGGATCCCCACAGGTACCCAAGACTTGCCCTGGAGTCTATGACTCAGCTAGCACTTGGGGGCCACTCTGGAGTATGGTATGCCTTAGTTTCCACTTGGTTCTCAGTATATGGGCTCCGGATGGATTGCCTACCACCCCTTCAATACAGTTTGGACTCCCCTTTTCTCTGGCTCTCTCATAAGGATACCAACCGGGTGATCCAGTTTAGATCTTCTCAGCCTCTACACCCATTGCACATGGATCACACCTCCGGAGCTCCAAACGAAGATGCACTTCTACAAAGATCACTTCCTCGCGCTCATCATGGATTCATCCAGCAGCTTGGCTAACTGAGTGTTCACATGTCCCATGCCATGTGGATTGCGATCGGCTAGATACAGGTTTTATCCCACCACCTTAGAGTGGAGACAGGTAGAGCTGAGCGCGTCTTCAAAGCCGGGGAGCTCATACAATGACCCACAGAGGAGAGAATCTATTGATTATGCCACACAAAGATTGAGCATTACATATGCCATTGCCCAATATACGATGAGATCCACAAGATGTTTCACTGTCTGTTCATTGACTCCCTGGACCAGCGTTGCCTAGGGCACTTCCTTCTTAAGCTCCGCAGACACAAGGACGGTTTCTTGAGAGAGCTTTGGCCCCAACCACAAGATTCCTCCCTCGCTGGCGAAACATCACCAATTTTTTCCAGACCCAGAAGGTGGAGGACACTCATACAATGGATCTTATGGACCCACCTCAAGCCGCAACAAACCCCTCGCCTGAGAGGAGTCACTTCGTATCGGGTCTCTGCATTCCAGCGTGCCCGACGCGCACAACCCCCCCGGACGCCAGCCATGATCCCCTCATCAGCTCCAGATAAAGGACATGCTCCATCACCATCGAGCTATCTTTTCATGTGACGTAGATGAGGGAGACCTCTCGGCCATACTCATTAGCCCCACACTTGATATCTTGGAGAGTGGTATACCATCTATCAGGGGCTGATGCTCCTCTCATGTTTCTATGTTCCTTGTATTCCATGATGAGTTTCCATGGATAGTTTTGTATCACCCGAGTGAGATAGCTATATTTTTGTTTCTATTTAATTTTCCATTCCATGATCAGATATGCCATGGACATTATTGTATCACTTTGGTCTCATAGGCCCATCGGGTCTTTAGTAGACGCTTAATCTCTCTCTCTCTCTCTCTCACACACACACACACACAAAAAAAAGTAGAACTAGCAAACATCATGCAAGCTTGAGTAGCCATCAACTCCATAATGCATGAGCTAACCCAAACACACAAAAACACATCAATGAATGATCATATATGGCCAGCCCCCTTCCAGGTGTAAAGAAAATACATCATCTGCTGCTGTTGCTGCTCTACATTTATACTTGGTCACAATAAGAAGAAAAGCCTCCAGTTGCTCTACTCTATGCCACCGCTCCAGATGCAGCTGCCAATCAAAAGCGTAAAACTGGCCGTGAACTACAGCCTACCCTCTTGAATAGCCATGCACTTAACAGCTTCAAAACTTGTTCAAGAAAAAACAAGAAGAATCAAAACCAATAGCAGGATTACAAGAAAAATAATCATCATAATCTGTCCTTTGGCTCCAGCTTTCTTGATAACAAGTGCCACTTTTTTCTGCATATGTATTCAAATTACAAATGATGAATCAGCAGTCTAAGAATGTAGTGGTATATAGATCCCTTCCACCCTACACGATCGCATCCACGGAGCAACTCAAACCCTTACCTGAACAAAGTCCAGCCTATTAGCTGTGTTGTCCATCTCTTGTCCAAGATCATCAATGATCCTCTCCTGTAACCCAAAAAAAGGCTATCAGAAAAGTGTTTTGAGGTTGGGTTTTGCGGAACAATAACCATTATCGCACAACTCAAAAACCACCTGGGAAATCAGCTCATCATGTATAGTGAGCCCAACGCCCCCTAGTCTCTCCACACTTGCACTGAGCTCATCAAGATCCTGATCTTGCTCTCTGAAAAAGGTGATTACAAATGCATTACTCTCACCTGGCTAAACCTTGACTCTGATGTGACAAGGACCAATGACAAAGAAGTTCTTATTTGGTGAATTAAAGGCCTTGACAAGACACTGCAAATCTACAAAAAGGCAGAAAATTTGTTTGTTTGTTTACAAGGAACAGCGTGTTCTCAAATAGCATAAGTTGGCTGGATTCTGGTGGCTATAATTATATGAAACCTTGAGCAACGATCATGACCCCTAAGTTAAATATCATTGTCCACCCACTCTACTTTTTGATGGGTTTAGCTAGCTCATGTTTGTAAGGCTCCATTATAAGGAAAAGCAATGGATGAGCAACTTAATGCCTGGTTTAGACATCAGACAGTGGCCTAGTGGTTGCATAGCATCCGTAGGTTTGGCACTCTGCCAAATAGGCTACATGTTCATAGTAACAGGAAACAGTCATTCCCTGACCAAAAGTTGCGGAAACTCCGTTTCTTAGGAGGAGCCGTTTCCTAATCTCACCTGAGAATTTTCCCACAATTTTCCATTGGTAAGTTTTGAATAGATTATGATCGATCCCAAGTTTCTTATCTATTTCTCTCAACTTTTTTCATCATTTCTATTCACATCTACTAAATAATGATAAAGACATGTTTTCATTTCGTAGTTTCAAGCCGATTCCATTGGGGAGACAACACCCATTTCTGTTGTAACTTTCATGGAATGCAACTATGTACATGTTGCCTTATACCTTTCCGAAGTGCTAGCTTGCTTTGCTATCACCTCGACAAAAATCATAGCACACTTGGCTCCCTTCCTAATCTCTCGCTTCGCTTGAATGTGGAAAATGAGAGGAAAGTTAGGAAGACGTGGCTCCCCTTTCAAAATGAAAGGATGGGAGACATTGCAGTTGATTCACATGCTAGCCCCCTATGAACCCAAAACACTTAAAAAGCTCTCCAACAGATTCAAACTCGGATGACACCCCCTCTTGCTTTGTTTCTAACGCCTACTGATTATCATGCCAACAGCATGAGTGGTGTGGTAGTCTGAGATGTTGGGGTGGCTACCATTGTAGCTGTGGTTCTTGTGGAAGTGGCCTAGGTCTCCTTGGGACACTAGTTTTTGGGGTGCCCCATAGAGTGACAAAAGAATGTTCTCTTTGCAATATTGCACCACCTCCACATGTAGAGACAACTTCACACCAATTACGCCACGGCCAACTTTCTGGTCTAGGGTCAACTGTAGTTGAGCCTCCTTGGACTTGGCATCACTAGTGCCGGATAATTGGACTGAGGTTTGGGAAGACCCTTTCCCCTATTCCTTGATACCCCTCTTGTGGGTTGTGCTACCCCACCTGGGTTGGCCTTCGTATTCGAGTTTAAGGCGTGTCTCGGCTTGCCATGATTGTACTTCATCTCAATGTTCTAAGCTACAGAGCAACTGCCAGTGTCTGGGAATTTTGTCTCCACGCATTCCACTGAATCTAGTGGTCTAATCCATACAAAAACACATATACCATCGTAAGGCTAGATGAATTTGAACTTATGAATAATTTTAAAAGAAAGAAGAGAATCAAACAAATCAAAATGTAACCTCTATTGCAACGCCCATTATTTTATTTCGAGAGATTTTATTTAAAATGCGCCTTTTATTTATATCATCTACCAAGATTAATGTATTTAATCAAGTTGTGTGCATTGGTATGATGCCTACCAAGATTAATGTGTTTAATCAGTTGTGTGCACTAAGTAATATTATTTTGGATGAAAGTAATGATTGAGTGGCGGATTATGTATTAATCGCAAGGGAAAGATGTGTTGGACCACTATGAGATATTATGGAAGACATGTGAACACCTTTTATGGTTTCATATTTAGGCATCAATATTTTTGTAAGACTAAGGTCTTATGTCTTTGTACCGACCAAATAGTATTTTAATGTATTTAATCAAGTTGTGTGCATTGGTATGATGCCTACCAAGATTAATGTGTTTAATCAGTTGTGTGCACTAAGTAATATTATTTTGGATGAAAGTAATGATTGAGTGGCGGATTATGTATTAATCGCAAGGGAAAGATGTGTTGGACCACTATGAGATATTATGGAAGACATGTGAACACCTTTTATGGTTTCATATTTAGGCATCAATATTTTTGTAAGACTAAGGTCTTATGTCTTTGTACAGACCAAATAGTATTTTATACTTTTGGTAGGTCCAAGACTTCATATTATTGCTTGCTATATTTTTGTAAAACTTTTATGCTCATAAACTCAAAAAGCACATGTGCTTGTTTTTTAAAGTTATCTTTTTGAAAATAAAGCTTTCTTTAATAAAGCTAAATATAGGTGAGTGGTACACTCATCCTAGGAAAGATTCAACCCATTTTTGTATCGACGATGACTTCTACTCTACTCTCTATCTCACTTTGTTTATTAAGGTTTGTGCTTTTAATTTATACAAAAATATGTTATGCTCTAATTTTTGTGATTGAGAATTAAAGTTCCTTCTCCAAGTGTCATAAAGGTCCTGATAGTGGTATTAGAGCTTTGAGGACCACTCAAGGAGAAGCATTTTTGGAGAAAAAATCAAAAAAACAAGATTTACGTAATTTATTTGGTGCAAAGAAGGCCAAAGATTTGATTTTTTTTAAATTACTAAAGCTTCAACAAATTAAAAGAGAATTATCATGAGAAAAAGAAAGGCCTGCAAAAGCCTGCAGCAAGGGTACAAGTAACTTGGACAAAGAGAGGAGCTCACGAAAACCCAAAGGGCAAAAAAAAGCAAAGCTCTAGAAACCTTTGGCCCAAAAGAGTTGAATGGTTTATAAGATTTTTTTGAACCATTGGATGGATATCTAGATCAAGGACTACAAATCCTTGTCACCTTTCTTCCAAAAACCACTTACCACTTGCCACCCTCAAGAGTAAAACCACCTTTTAATTCTCCCATTCCCTCTAAAATCTAGCCTTATGGATGAAAAGATCATGGGCTGAAGAGCACTCCTCTATTTATAGATATTCATAAGCACCCCAAACCACATAATCTATAATGGACGGTATTCAAAAGGCTACATAATTTCTCAAGAAATTTTAAAAATTTTTATTTTCTTTCTTCCTTGCGCGCTGCCACCAATTCTCCCTTTAATTTTTGCACTGGCCGCCAACTCTCTCTCTCTCTCTCTCTCTCTCTCTCTCTCTCTCTCTCTCTCTCTCTCTCTCTCTCTCTCTCTCTCTCTCTCTCTCTCTCTCTGCATCTGCATACATAATGTTCCTCACTCTGCTAGATCATGGAGTCCGCAGACGAACACAGATTTGGCCACTTCTTGTTAGAGACACTGATACGGACTCATACCACAGGGAGAGGTGGGCGACAACTCCAGCTCATTGATTTCTTCCAGAGATCTATCCCAATGCCTACCCTGACACAGAAGGAGGTTACACTTCAGCGCGCTGCGGACCTCCGAGCCAGACGAAGACCGAGAGCACCAGGCTACCAGACTCCCAAACTACATCAGAGGGAGATCACAGAGATACAGGCTCGACATCAACACCATATCCAGGAGCAGCTAGCTCACTTACACTCACACCCGGAGATCATGCTCCGAGGTATTTTTGTCTCGCCATCGCCTATGTATCACATATTACACCCCCATTATGGTACTGCTTGGAGCTAGACAAATCTGCATTGCATTCTTGTATACCCTACGCATATAGGTTGCATACGGAGCCTCTACCAGTAGTGCTCCATCCATCACACCCCCCCACTAGCTCAGTACTTTCATACTTTATTTCATGTTCATTTTGTCCTTTTTTTTCTGGACATTCAAAAGACATTGACAATTGTCATTGATTTGTCTCATAAGTCGAGTTCAGCCTCTAGTAGACGTTAATACGACTCTCTCTCTCTCTCTCTCTCTCTCTCTCTCTCTCTCTCTTTGCTACCCATTAGCACAAGTCGCTCGTTTCTCTGTCGTCCCTTAATCGCCATCGCCGATTAATATGCACTGGGTGCTCGCCAACCTTATTGCAAAAGCAATGATTGAGTGGTGGATTATGTGTTGGACCATTATGAGATATTTTGAAAAGACAAGCAAGCACAATCGGGTGTAGGTGTAAGGATGAAAGTACAAACAGTAGTCAATGAGGTGATAGCTCAAGTGGTGAAGGTGTTTGCCTAGAACCAAGAGATCCTAGGTTCAAAACCCTCCTTGGTGCTTCCTCAGCAGCATCGCCTACAGGTGGATAAATAAGCGCCTTCGGGCGGTGAAAATTAGTAGCAATGGGAGGATCTTGGACCAAAGGCCAGTTGAAAAAAAAAGTACAAACAGTATGAACGACAAGTACAGCGACTATACTGGTGTTGCACGAGCATGTACAAACATCGCGTGTGTAGGAATGGGCACAGGCATCGCGCATGTACGGTTGTACAACGGCACTACAACGGCACTAATGCTCGAGGCATGTGAACACCTGATCATTTAGGATGTACTTAACCTTTGTACCTTGTACCACTCATTCTACTTGATAATCATCATCGAGTTGTGTACCTCACTTTCTCACTCTGTTTGAGCTCTACTATAAGTGTCTTGCTGGCTACTAACCCTAACCTGCAGGTTCCCAACAGTATTGAGTCCCGACTACCCTCTCAAGGGCCCCCACTGCTGGCCGGTGTATTTGCTTGATTTATTGCAAGAGAATAAAGACGTACAATGACAGAATTTGCATTCCACGGGACTGCACTTGACTTGGACCTGCTGAGACTTATTTGGACCTCGATTTCGGACAGATTTGGGCTCCTTAATGCTGTGTTTGGCTGCCCTGTAGCCGCCCTTATATGCACGTGTTGGCCAGCCTGAAACACCCCTAGGAGGGTGCTTCTATGATGCATTATGCTGTTGTCCTGGCTGCCTACTGCGTGCTGAACTGCAGAACCTGTATAGGCTGTGTTTTGATGATGTTGAGCTGATGATGAAGTGTGTCAATGGGCTGAGACCCCTTCTGCACAAGCATGACCTGGTCCCCCTCTCTTGCTATGATATGTTTCCTTCCTTTGCTTGCCCTTGATGCTGACAGTACAACTCCACATGCTTCGTGGGTGCAAGTAATGCCCACAAGATGATGGCTATATATATAGGTATCTAGGGTTGACACAAGTAGCCTCAAAAGGTGTGCCCTTAAGTCACTTACGATAGGCGCCCTTTATTGCCTCTCCTTTTGGTCCATTGTCCCCATCTGGTCCAGCTTGAAGGGTGCCCATGGGCCATCCACAGCCATGGCCCCAAAAATGACCATTATTAGTAACCATATAAGTGCATGGCTTTCACACGTGACCAGACATAATTGCCCAGGACTTGGACAAGGACTTGACACCGACTTAGCCTTCCCAGACACCCGACCAATGGGTCTAATAAGTGTCCAGTTGGGTTTGTACAACCATTACATCTTGCAAAGAGGATTATGAAAGACTCAGGCCACAGGCATGTAGTCACAAACAAGAATGTTTCGAACTTTCGACACCTGCGGAACATTTTGATGTGAAATGTTTCTACGAAACCCTTGCCTGGAGGCATTTCATCCAAATTGAAGGTCACATTTGTTCCATTCTTTTCCCTGCAGGCAGTCTTGCCCATTGCCCCCTCCTACATGCTAACGGCTATGCCATCTTCTCCTTCCATCTCCTCCTCTTCCTCTCCTCTTCTCTCCTTCCTTACCCTCTTGGTCTCCTTCCTCCTTCCACTTCCTCCCTTCTTCCCCATTTCAAAAAGAAATATAATTAATTAATTAATTATAGTTTTTTCAAAACCTATGGGTTTTTTGGTGAGGGACGAAACTTTTAGAAAAAAGACCTTCAAAACCTTGAACGTATCTTGTGACTATGCACAAGGACAAACATACCAAACTTAGATGGCGCCTGGTGAACTATCCCTTGGACTAGGGCTCACAACATGCTCTGTCCTAGATGAAGAAGAATGTACACATAGCATCCTAGGACAGATGGTGCACGTGACAATGATCTTCCCCATAGAAAGGGACATGTGGCGGCTCATGGAAATCCCTCAAAATTTTTGTGGTTTCCCTCTGAATTGAAGTGTGATTTCAAAAGGTTACAGATGTAGGTGTTGGGCTGTTTTAGAGATCTGAATTTGGAGGCCTTGCAAAGAGTGTTTTGGACCAAGGCTTGACATGAGAAGAGTACTTACTATGGAGTTCAATCTCAAATATCAAGCATGCTTGTGGGTTGAGAAAAATCAGGCCCCTAAAGGTCGTTTCCAAAGCAGCCTGCACACGTCACAGTGGGTTTGTTTTGTATGCCTTGAGGCCTTGTGGGTATCTTTTGGGTGTGAATGTTTTGCTACAGGGATCAAGGACAATGTATTGGGAGGGTAACTAGCATAAGAAGCCTAGCATAGATACATGCTTGGGTAGGTTTGTCACATCCCAAAGGAAGGAGGGTTTTGCATGTATGTCACCATATGGGTATGCAATGTCTAGGGGCCCTCTTGGGTGGTTTCTTGTAGCCCTTTCAAGCTAAGGTATTCTAGAGGGGTGTAGGGGCTGTTGAAAAAGAGCAATAAGCTATGGAATCTCAGGGACTAACATGTATTCTGGGCATACATGTAGGCTAAACACCATGGCCATGTACAAGCATATATCAATTTGTGTTTATATTGGGGTCGACGATAACCTTTTACAGCCGACACAACAACATGATTAAAAATCGTAAGCTCAATTACTCCACCAGAATCACATTGCATAAGTAAGGTTTGTTAACATACAACCCTTCAAACAAAACCAATGATACCTTCAATAACCTAAAATGCAACAAGTTTTAACAAACAAGACCCCAAGCTTCCATAAAAAAGCCCATGGAAGTGGTTAATTAATAAAAGTTGGTTGAGTTAAATATACTCACTTCATGATAAGGGCCTGTTTGTCTGACTCGGATACATAAAAATCTTCATCCTCACGTGATGCATTGTTTACTTTTTGGCCCAAAGGATTCATGGACATTCTCATCAGCTCAACCCGAGTTGTTGGTGCATTGTGCTCCGTCTCTTGAACAGATTTCTTTATTGTACTGACCTGGACAAAAATCTCTCTCTTTCTCCCTCTCTCTCTCTCTCTCTCTCTCTCTCTCTCTCTCTCTCGACATTGTATACAAGTCTGTACAGAAGCCACTGAAAGCCCGCCTCGGGTAAAAATTTGTGACTTTTTGAATTACGGCTTCTACTGTGACATTGGAAGTCAAAGCACTCTTCTCAAAGGCTTCTTCTGCATCCGGGTTGGCTTCTCTTGTGGGATTTTGGCATCAGTATCATTCAGCAGTCTTGTTTCGTCTACCCGATTAGTCTTGATCGCTTCCTGCAACCTTCCACCAGAGGCATTGGTAAGAATCCAGTCCTGTCTTGCTGCTTCAGTTCTCGTTTATGGTTGCAACCACCAGCCTCTACCAGTTAGTGGCTCTTGTTTCTTTGCCACTCCTGTACACTGGTCCCATGCATCAACTGAAGATCACTCATCACTGGTCCCATGCATCAACTGAAGATCACTCATCACTCATCACTTTTGTGCTGTAACTCAAGGTACATCGTCAGTGTCTTGTTCTACTCTTGTTCTACTGCTGATCTGTTCCAAGTATTAGGTCATCGGCATCTCGACATCCAGTTTTCAGTATTGGGCATGTTTTCAATCAGGAAGGAGATCCTGTCAATCTTGTTCTTAATGCATCTCAGAGAAGAGTATTTTATATTTTTCTGCGTTAAATAAAGACTGCCATCAATATGTGTCAAGTATCAATGTCAATGGCTTCAGTCAATGGGAGTTCTCTTGGTTGTCACATGCTCCGCATACCAAGTGTGAGGTCATGAACTGCCATTGAAACCACGAACATAATCCCTCCCTTGACCTGTAACTGAGAGGTAAGGGCTGGTTGATGTCTTCTCTCCATGAGCCGTGGCCTGGCAATCATTTTGGAGGATCAGGATCTAGTTCCAGCTACAGTACAAGCTTCTGCTCGAGCCTAACTTGTTCACTTGAATTCCCTTTGAGGGAGGATTTGCAAGAGAAATAGCAAAGTATATTTGTGTGGGTGCATGTGAACACCTCTTGTTAAGAGGAAATGGGTGTGAACATAACTCTAATAATGTGTAGAATCAGCCACCTAAGAGGACACCTCAATGGACACTTCGCAGCTTTGCATGCAACACTTCTCAAAATGCATGCATCTCTATTGTGCTAGTAAAAGGCTATTTAAAAGCCTTGTACTACAATCCAGCCTAGATGTAGCCCTCAAAGCTCCTCGTGTTCTTAGTCTAGGAGTGTGTTAATCATCTTATAATTATGTCTTAATCATATCGTTAATCTCCTCTTTCTCTTTACCTGCACGAATCTGCTCCTCCCACCAACAATGTTTTCATGTCACATGCCATGAGGATAGCACTTGGTCTCATCCCATAGGCTCGAGATTGAGGTTGGCAAAGCAGCACGGATCCCTTAGAGAGAGCAGACTCTATAGATTGTGCCATGGAGGAGTAGAGTCTGAGGAGCATTATATTTGTCAATGCCATTATCTCGGGTTATGGAGTATCCAGATCAGCGTTGGAGATCCAACAACACAGAGAGTTACTATTCAGAGATCCTCGACCCCAGCACCCATCTCAGTCTACCATCACCAGTTTTTTCTGCCCACGGGAGGAGGACACTCAGACGGATGAGACCACCACAGTGGTGAGACAAGGGGCCCACCATCTCGCCCCTCGGCTGGAGTTACCCTGCCTCATGCTACAGCGCTTTGGAGAGCCAGACAGCCTCACCCTGCTGGACCTTGAGCACCCTAGGCTCTTTTTTTCCATCATGAGATTCCATGGACACATTGTACACCTTTTGTCGCGTAGACCCATTGGGTCTTTTGCAAGACGTTAATATATCTTCTTCTTCTTCTTCTTCTTCTCTCTCTCTCTCTCTCTCTCTCTCTCTCTCTCTCTCTCTCTCTCTCTCACACACACACACACACACCAGAGCTAGATAAGAATGCTTTGAAAGAGAGCAGGAAATCCTTTTTTATGTGCTCTGTTTCCTGATTTTAGTTGTGTCTTGGATCATGAATAAACAGAAATCCACATAAAGTTCTTACTAGCACCACTCCCTACTGTAGAGTTCCTTCTTCACAATGCACGCCCAACAGAAGATGAAAACACAAATGTATAATACATTTACAAAAACACATTGAAACCCTACGTGCCCCTTTTTCGTTTAGAAGAACCCTCCCTAAGTGTTGCTTAAGATAAAGCATTTTATCTTTTGATTTTGAGTCTCATGAATTTTTGGCAAAGTTTGCATGCTTTTCCTTTCTCACAAACATTTGGATTGTAAGTTATTCAAGTTGCAATGGCATCCTTTTATAAATGTAATAGTTGAGTGCATATGAATGTTTAATGTTTGGTTACAATAACCACCTACAAGTGGCAACACAAGTAAGCAACCACATACCTGGTTCCGTGTTAAGCCTGTCCATCTCTTACGTTGTGCTATTTCTGCACTATCAAGGCCATACCTTGCAGGATCCCTCTCTGCCACAGCGATAGCCTTATCAAGTTCATCCACCTTCTCACCCAAAAGCCACTTCTCAACAAGTGAAGGGTTGATAAATCACAAGCTAAGGGTATATAACCCAAGATTAAAGCCTCTACGATCTACCAAAAGTATGCAGAGATGATTGTAAAACCATTCTATAAATAGAGTCTTACTAAACTACATAAACCTGCACCTGCCAATCAATGCTTGCACAATCTATAACAATTTCTTTCCCTAATTGAGAACCATCTATTGACCCAGGAAGAAGTTGTTCCCATTTTCTGAACTTGTTTTGTACATTGTTTACCTGCCAAGCAAACATTCAATATTAGAGGTCAAGCAAAGCCTTAACTAGACCTCATTTTTGGGGTCATTCAGTTGACAAATCAAAGTCTTCCATCCTTACTTAAGCTGCGTTAGACAAGGGCAGACTCCATCTTCACCTTTTTGGGAGGAGGCCAGCAAGACATTGGAGGGAAGAGAGGGCCTCCAATAACCCCATTCACATAAGCAGTTTTAAATTATATATATTCACTAATTCCCTCCAAAATTATCATAGCCCACCTGACAAGTCTCCAAGGGTCAGCATGTGGGACCAAGGTTTGATTCAATGTGCCATACTGCAAAAGAGCATTTTTGTGAGAAAAGCTTCCACGAGCTGAAGTTTGGCAGACCCACTGCGCTGCCCATCCACCCTCTATGTGAACTACTTCACGCATCCACCTCACCTTTTTGTGAATGAGAGAACACCACTTCATTGAGGAGAGGAAGCATCCACCCTCGTTTGACCCCAGCCTTATGGGAAGTAGGCACAAAAGAAAATGGAAACTTGTATGCAGTGGTAATTATCATTTTGTGCTCTACTGTTGGGGAGCTTCAAAACACAACTATATCTATGGGTAGGCAGACAATATCATCATCTTTGTTACTGTCATTGCCTATGGCGCCACTAGTGCACAATGGAATATATTCCAGCAAGTTCACAAAAAGATGGTTTTGAGATTTTGTTTTTATAAGTATGATAACCATTTTAATATTCTATCCAAAGAAAGGACTGTCCAATACTTTTAGGTGTTACAAGCAAAGAGACATCCTACAGCCTTGCACAAAAGATTGTCACAACTTACCAAGCCTTGGACTTCTTCTTTGACGAGGTAAAATGGATCCTGGGCAGCAGTGATGGCCTCAAAACCAGCATTATTGGCAGGGTATTGAGCAGGACGCATCTGTGAAATTTGGCCAACGTCCAAATGTTTTTAGGATCAAAAAGTAACTGCCTTCCTTACTTACAAAATAAAAATTTGATGAAATGTCATCAGCCATGCACATTACCGATCCCTAATACAAGAAAGTACACCTCCTCTTTAATTGTCAAAGAAATCTGTAAGCTCATCTATGTAAAACCCAAAGAGTGGTAGAAAATTGGCCCCCTTTATAGTGCTCTCCACCACACCTGAGAACTTGCTGATTAGGAATAGAGGGGGGCTTGATGCATACAAAGCATGAGAGTGTCATGAGCTTACCACATATTGTTAGGCCCTATGACAGGAGCTTGAGTATCAAGGAATAGAGAGACACACAAGATTCATTTCAAACCCTCCAAACAGTTCAAAGCAAAATAAAACCTCGAAACCTCTTGGTCAATGATGTTTTAGAAAGAAAAAAAAAATCTTCAATTTTTTTCACCCCTTGAGTAGATCCTTCTATAGTAGCAACTTGAGTGCCCATGGGCCCTCTCCTTCTTCTCCTTCTTTCTCCTCCTTCTCCTTCTTCTCCTTCTTCTCCTCTTCCTCTTCTTCCTTCTCCTTCCTTCTCCTCCTCTTCCTTCTCCTTCCTTCCCCTCTTATTCTCCTTCCTCCTTTCTTTTCCCCCCTTTTTCTTAGTCTTCGCCCTCTCATCCTCCTCCTCTTCTTCTTTTCTTTTCACCTTTTTTCTCCCGTCTCTTTTTCTTCCTAATCCCAATTCCCTATCTTCTTCATCTCCTTAATCCCATGATTACAATCTCAAATCTACAATGCCTCACCGCAACAAAAATGATAATACCTGGAAAGTGTGAGATGACACCATATTCTAGTGTATATATATACACACATATATATAGATTTTTCGAAACCTGGAGTTTTTCTAGTGAGGGGGACGAAACCTTTCGACAAAAAGAACCTTCAAAACCTCGAAACATTTCTTGTATCTATGAGCAAAACAAGCCGTACCATGAGTGATTGCAGCACTTCAGGTGACTCCCTTGGCAGTGATTCCCACGTGCTCAACTCATGGCTCGGTGGGGACAGCCAAGACTAGTGGGCTTGCCCACGGCTGTCAAGGTTGGGAGGTGAGTCAGGCCTGCACCCCCGTCATGTTTGTTTGGTTTGTTTGCAAGTTTCGAGCGTTATACCAGGAGCATTCTACGAGGAGATCCTATGGGGATTTGACAATGGTACCAGAGCAAGCCTTGTGAACGAGCAAGTCGGTAGGTAGAGAAAAAGAGGTCGAGGAAACTGTATGAGTTCGAGAAGCTTGCTGTTTTTTCAGAGTATACTGCTGTTTTTTCAAATTCAGCATGTTTCTTTGCATCGTAGGAACCCGTGATGAAGGTTTTGGTCTTGTTAAGGGTTGGTTTGCTTAGCAAGAAGAAGGGCTGTATGTTTTGCAACTGTTTGAACAGTTTGAGAGAGAGAAGAAGTAACAGCATGTCGGCTGTGTTTTTGTAAGAGAGAGAGAGAGAGAGAGAGAGAGAGAGAGAGAGAGAGAGAGAAGAAGTGAAGGCTGTTCATGTCTGTGTATCGCCTGAAGGCTGCACAGCCTACATGTGTGAGGACGCCAGCGGCAAGGTAGCCACACCAGTCGCAAGCGGCAGTACATGCAAGCGGACAGGATGGACACGTAAGCGGGCTAGTACACAGGTGGGCACACGTGGGCAGGAGGGTCTGGCACATGGGCTGTATGCGCAGCCAGGCGCAGTCGGTCATCTCTACGCACATGCCACCGGGTATGTGCAGGCGCAAGCACGCGCTTGTGCGCAGGCAGGCGTCCAACCCCGAGCATATGCGCAAGCAGCCAAGCGTCTGCGTGGGTAGCGGGTACATGCAGGCACGTGCGCAGGGAGTCCACGCAAGCAGGCGGCTGCTAATTACACGCGGGTGACAGAAAAAAAAGCGAAAAACATATGCGTGTAAGTTTTTTTTCTAAAGCTTTCATTTTTATATACCCTACAGCTGAACATCATATACCTCATCAACTACACGTATCTACTGTGTATCTTGCTTACGAGCTTGGAGTCCTTGGATTTCGGTGGTGAGAGATTCTTGTGGGCCATCCCCATGATGTGCTCGGCATCAGAAATCTCACATCGACTCCGACTTGGGTTTCTACATTGCCATATTTGTTTGCTTTGTATTTACTAATGTATTGATCCTGGCTTGCTAAGCCCATGGATTGTTCCTGAATAAATTCCTAAAAGGAGGCAGGGCCTGTTCCCCGCTCAGTACGAATGTCCTCTGCAGAGTTCCCTGAATCCTTCTCTCTCCCTCCCTCTCTATCTTTACTATCTCTTGGTCCTTGGATACATGGTGGAATCTGTCACAACACGCCCCACTGGGCTTTCAGGACCTAACCAACAGCAAGTCGGCCAATCCACAAATGTTTTTAAGCCCTATAAATGGGCATCGTTGGCTCCTTGACAAGCATTCAGTCCTTCGTGGATTGAGTCATTAGTCTAGGCTTAGATTAGGTGTTTTCCACCTTTTGAGTGGTGGCCACGGGCTTGCCAAGATGTATCCTTTTTGTATATATACCTAGATGAATCCAAGAACATGCCCAAATTCACCTTATAAGAAAGTGCAATTTATAACCTCATGGTAGTCATCCACAAGACAATAAACCATCAACTCCAATCATGCATAGTATGGACTAGATACTATGACATCCTCACTAACGTCATTAGTGCCCAATAGCGGGTGTAGAACTTGGTATCAATATATGCTCCCACACACACACGCACCCCATGGATATCCTAAAACTCTCTCTCTCTCTGTCTCTCTCTCTCTCTCGCTTGCGTTTTGCATCAGGTTGTTCCACGATGGTGTTTAGGACTGAAAGAAGACTCCCAGAGCTTCTGCATGTGACAAGCACCACCTCCAATTAATCCAAATCCAAGCGGTCACATGTATCATCATCAATTGAATGTCATGCAGCTACCAATTAGGGTTAGGGCTTTGTAGATAGATAGAGCCCTAAGGGATGGTGTGAATGCAATTAAAGCCATGTGGTTATGTAAGATGCAGTTGGAACGTGTAAAAAACTAGCACGTAGAGCATGCATCAAGATAGGTACACTAAAAACATTCAAGGTTGTATTCCGTAATCGTATGGAATTGTAAGATCCATACAGCACATTTTGTACATATCCTTTTCATTCGGGCATGGAAAAATTTTAGTTTTTTTTCTTCCTTTTACTACTTATCTTCTTGGGCCTTCTTCTCCCATGCTACTTTAATTTTCTTGCCCTCTTCCTTGGACTTCTTCCTAGCTTCTTTTTCCTCCCTCTAGTTTCTTGGGCTTTGGGTTTCTTTGAGGGTTACTTCTCAACCTAGCCTTGACCTCCTCCCATTGTTGTGTCTCATGTTGCTTTCTTTTACTTTTGCTTTTTGCTTTATGAAATGCAGCCAGTGTAAAACTGCAGATTTGTAGAGAGAAAAAGAGAAGCAGGTTTGTAAGTTAGAGATAGAGAGACAGAGAGACAGAGAGAGAAGGGCTGTTACAGGTTTGTGTGGAAACACGAAAAAAGGAAGAAGAAGGTTAGCAGAAGCGCCCACGGGGAGGAAAGGGGGGGGGGGAAGATGGCAGTTCTGCAAAGAAGCTGACATGCGACAGCAGGGGATGCTCAGGCCATGGTGGGGGTCACGTGAACAACAGCAGAGCAGCATGAACAGGAAAAATGGGAGGCACAGCAGCACGCACAGGTGCAACAAGTAAAGGAGAGTAGCTGGGTGCTGCTGATTCAGGCCGAACAGCAAGAATTAACACAAATTTCGTTTCTTATTCTATTCGAAGATGAATTGAGTTAATCTAGTAAGATTCATTGTAAATATCTCAACTTGTAATGTACAAAAGGTTAGATTGAAAAAATCAAGTCTCCCATCGTTTTTCCCTTTCCTCTTTCTCTTCCTATTCTCTGCAAATTTTTTATTTTGTTCTTCAAAGTAGTTTGAAGTACCACCCTTCCTTTAGTGCTTGCTGACAAGGTCAAACTATTCAGGGTCAATATAGCATGAACATGTTTAACAATGCGGAAACTCCTCCAGGACATGTCGAAAATATTCATGTCATTCTTTCTCACATTCCTTCATCATGATAAGTTAACGTAAACTCCTATGAAAATCACTAACATGCATTGAGATAAGTGAAAGGTAGTGTATGCTTACCTTGACCGCACCACGTAGTTGGATATCATCAGCATCATCCATCTTTGTACTAAAAGACAACCATTAAGCCAAACTAAGTTGCTGATTATAAACCAAACTCACAGACAACTACCATTATATCTAGATTGAATCAGAAAGCAAAGTGGACAGGAAGCGAATCAAGAAGAACAGTGTGCACATTAAGTGGATCGAAATAGACAAAAATTTTATTTTTGCACGAAAGATATGGGTGTTCTGGCTGGGGCACACTTTGTTCATATACGGCAACAAGATACCTCGTGTGTAGGGCATTCTTCAAGTTGAAGACCTCAAGACATGCCCTACCATCAACCTAGAATCAAGAGAGAATACTTTCAGGGTGGGTTCAGAAGGTAGCTCCCCATTAAAGACCGTATCCAATCCGGCAGAGCTGCCCCAAACAACTCCGCCAATCTGTTGGCAGCATTCATTCAATGGCACAATAGAAAACTGGATCTATGATAAGCTGTGACGTTGGACTCGCATGCATAGAAGACAGATGTCATGGAAACATAGATGACCATTGCAACTAGATCTAGGTAAACACAATTGAAAAGCAGGATTTGAGTGTGAGATGTGCAGGCAAAAGAAGCTAGCAGATGACTACCTGAAAAGGGGAAAAGAGAGCAAGAAAACTGTAGCCCAAGCTGAAAAGTCTTGGAAAAATCTTACAGATCCAAAAGAACATTAAACACCAGCAGGCAGTCCGATCAATAAGCGTAGACAGATTGCTCGTTGCTGTACATGGCCATCTCACAAGTCTGCAGAGAAAAAGCCTGGCGAGGAGAGAAAGGAAACTAACCTGGAAGGAGAACGCGGACGAACTCGAGAAGCTAGAGCTCCTGCTGGCGATGGCGAAACCCTCGAATACACAGCGATGGCAGGTAGGTGGGAGAAGAATTCTAAATTTTTAGAATAAATCAATGGAAATGCGTTTTAAAATTTATTAATGGGTGAAAACTATTTCATTTGACTTTTCGTTAGACTACAAAATATAACCTTAGGATTGATGACTAGTATATATTTATGGCAATAATTATATACCTTAATTAATTAATTGTATTTTTATTCTACCACTTAATTGGTAATTCATTTATGCAATAATTTTTGTTTTGATTGTTAAAATCAAGAGAAGATCGCTAATATGATATGGGTGCCCAATTTTGTTTTGTATTAATTAATTAAACACAATAGAGGGATGACCTTAGGCAAAAGGGTAAACCTTAGCATTTGGCAAGGTTGAAAGGTTTACTAAAAAGACTTGCATTAGTAAGACGTTTTAAAAAAGAGAGAAATAATCATGGTGAACTTTCGAGATGGTTCTCTCACCGCCTCTATTTCATATACATGGAGGAATGCTACGTGCTGGTCCTGAGGCTTTTTGCCTCCATATCAGGGGGAGAGAGAAACAAATATGATGGGTTGATTATGTTAATTAATCCCTTGTTCATATGGTCATTATCTGAACGCTGCAAGAGAGATGATGCAAGAGAGTCCCTTGTTAATATGGTTGTTATCTTAACACTACGTGATGCAAGAGTGTCCCTTGTTAATATGTTATTTTTGTTAGCCATTGTGTGTGAAGGCTATGATGATGTGTTTAATTTCATGTGTCTGGCCTGGGTGCATAGAGATGGCACCTATGAGCATTCCTCTGAATGGTGATTATGAGTAGTGACACTTTAGCTCATTGGTTTTTGAAAATTACAATCGAGATAAATGGCTTGAACCTTAGTCTTCTAAGGTTCACGCATTACTTAATTAATGGGTCGGAGACCCATTAATTAATTAATGATAGAGAAGATAGCTATTTACGTGATTGTCTTTTCAAATACGTAAAGGGGGTAGCCTTATCCTTAGGTTTATTAATATGTTGTTTAATTCTATTTAAAGCTCTAAGCCTCTGAGTCCAAGAGCCTAAGAGGCTTACCACTTTTAAAGATTCAAACTATAGATTGATAAACCTAAGGCAAGGTTACCCCTTTGACTTAATTGAAAAGACAATTAAAATCATGGTCATCACTTGTTAGATTACCATGGACAATGGCATGGTTTATCCTACATTGATAAATAAAAACATGCCTTTTACAAAGTTTCTTGTCATAGGTAAGAAGGAGACCTTGTATGTTTGGTTTAAATGGCATGGATCTTTTGTGTGCTTTGGTAACTCTCTAAGTATGTATAGTGTATGGTGGTTCCCTTTGTTAAACTTTCCCCACCCCACCCCTAGGGGTGTAGCCCCCACCTTTCTTTCCCCCTTACTTACTTAGATCTCAAAGCAAACGATAGGTTGAGCAATAGAGGCATTGTCACTCTATGGGATGGTAATTTGCTTGGTTGGAGAGGTGTTAAATCAGATTATTGTGATGTTTGGCCCTTCTAGGTATGATAAAGCTTTTTAGATGACTACTCATGTAATAGATTGAGTGTCTTCTCTCTACTTTCTCCCTCTTACAATTGTTTATGAGCATGTGAGGATATGTTGATGCTTTGAGTTTGGAAATGCGATGCCATCCACTAGATCTTATGTCTACTCTCTTCTTCTCTCCTCTTCTTCTCCATTCTCTCTTTTTACAAGTTTGGGCATTGCAAGTGAGCGGATTAAAGCTTAGAGCAACCACACAAGCATTAGCTTCATTGAATAACAACACCTATAACATAAGGACTAGCCTCAAAGTGTTAATAAGTATGGGAAGATCACTTAGGGACGAGCAAGTTCTTGCTATAATACGAGAGATGAATGGTAGGTTTTCTTTATGGGGGGGAAAGAATGACCTTACTCTAATAAGCTTAAACATTTTTGGCAACATTACTAGGGAGTGGCATTTAACTTTGCTAATCATGGTTCTTATTCATCTTCTGCATGGATTCTACCATGCCGCCCAGCATGTAGTATCAACACATTATGAATCATGTTCAATTCTAGATTGGTTTATATTACAATCTATAGGATTTGAAAGAAAATTGGTTATGTTTTACTTATGTTTAGTGTTAAATTTCGTATGTTTTACTTGTGTTTAATGTTAATTTTCATGTGTAGCTTTTATTTGTGCTTTTCAATTTGGCAGTAGAGTTTGATTTAATTAGGTTTGTAGCTTCATTTCATTTTAAAAAAAAATTTGGTTGACTATTTATGGTTTAATTAGAGTAGGAAAGTAAGATTGATCATGTGATTTCTTGAAATCAATGTAAAAGCTAAGTCATTCATGCTCAACTAAGTCAACAATTATGGTTTTTTCTCTAGGCTTTACTAGTTCGAATTCTAAAATTTCCAATATTTTATTTAAATATAATTAGCTACATTAGAAAAATAAAAAAGGGAAGACTTTTTAGTTTAAATTGACATAAAATTGGGAGTAAATTAAGTGGACAGAAATTTAGGCATAAATTAGAAGATGAATCTTCCAAATGGAGCTATAAGGGAATGCATTTACTTGATAATTGGGGCTAAATATGATTGGAAAATCAATTTTGATTGAACCTATCACACAAAAATTGGGTTCAATGAGAGTGAGAAGCAAGCCAAAACATTGGTCAAGATGTGCACGAAAACAGGTTTTGATCTTGCTTGAGATTGTGTTGCAAATTAGCCCAATTGATTACTCTAAAAACTATAAATTTAATCTTAATAAGGACCCTAAATTGGTATTAAACGGGGGTCTCAAAATGGGTCTGAATTGGGTTTCTAGTGAATCCTTGTTTTAGCATTGTGAGGGTGGATTAATATTAATAATAGCCCTAAATCAGCATAAATCAGGACTCTCAAAATGCATTTGAATTGGGTTTCTAGTGAACCCTTGTTTTAGCATTGCAAGGGTGGATTAATGACATCATGTCATCTCAAGTTAGGCTAATTAGCTTGATTAGTATCCCCTATTAAATCTTGGAAGGGAAGTTATAGGCTTGGCATGCCTTTCCCCACGTTTTCCAATTTATTATACCTGATATTGACACTAACTCTGGGTGGGTGAAATTCTCCCATTCACACATTTGTTGAGCTATCAAGTTCAACTAGTGTTATGGCGGACATTGATGACCCGCCTGGGTGATAGCTTCTACACTTATGCCATTAGCATAGTTGGTGAGATTATGGTTGATATGCCCCAGTGGATGACAAGCTGTGTGACAACCACTTTGGAATACTAGAGTTATTGCATAGTTATAGCGCCAGCTCATATAGTCGGGTTCACACTATAGACCAACCATTTATATGTTGTTGTAGGAGATACATTCCCTTTATGTATGTACTCTTATCTTTTAGTTATATGGTTGTAGAGAGGAGAAGAAGATAAAATTAAATTCAGCCATCCGTCTTTCTCTTGTGTCTTGCAGTCTCTTATGTGTGTGTGCGTGTGTGTGTGTGTGTGCATGTGCTTGTAAAGAACTCAAGCTCTCCCTCTCCCCTACGTTCTCTTTATGGTATCAGAGCTCTGGTTCATGTGAGAGCTAAGGAGGAAAGAAAGAGGCAAGAACAAACAAGGAAGCGGTACACAGGTAAGAGCATCTACATCTCTTTCTCTTCTTGGTTTCGGTACAACACCCCTCGGTAGCTCCGAGAGCTACACATTTTCGATTGAGGGCTATCTTCTCTCGCAAGCTTGGAGGTGGCTTTGTGGTACATTGTACTTTGTATTGTAAGTTTGTGGGCCAGAATCGCATTTCGGTCTCTGTTCTATCACTACAAGGTATTTTCGACAGTTTCGGGAAGTTCTGGTGGAGAACTGCCTTTGGTCAAAATCTGGTTATTATAGTGTTTCAATGCATTTTGGGAGTGCAGACATTGTTTGCACATGTATTGTTGATATTGGTTGTTTGTACATGTACTTTGGTCAGATCTAGTGACCTACAGGTTATGCTGAAATACCACTGTAACATAGAAGATACTGCTGTGTTACATGTTGCATACAGAAATTGCTTGTTTGTAGGTTTTTAATTGTTGCAGGAAAACATGTTTGACGAAATCAATCAGATTATCAGTGTGAGAAGCTAGATAAGAACAACTTCCATACCTGAAATTTCAGAATAACCAATTTCCTAATGGGTAAAGGATTTTGGGACTATGTGGAAGGACATGATGAGGCACCTCCAGAGTTGTCTAAAGTGAATGCCACTCTAATAGATATAAAGGCATTCAAGGATTGGAATCAAGGTGCAAGGAAAGCCATGTATTAGCTTTCGATCAGTGTCACAAACATAATGGTAGGACACATACAGGATGTTAACACTCTAGTAGTAGCATGGTAGAACCTGGTGTGCAGATGTTCCAAACTAATACAAAGGCTATGAAATTGTAGCTAAAATAAGAGCTGCATATAGTAGAAAAGAAAAGCATGTCTATCAATGACTATGCTTTAAAGATCAAGGGCACTATTAAATTCCTTGGATCTATCAATGTGGAGGATGATGATTTGGTGAGTGTCTATTTAAATGGGCTCGACAAAGAGTACAAGCCATTCAAAACCTGCATTGCAGTAAGAGAGAATATTCCCAACTTTCGGGACTTGGTGTCTATGTTGATCATAGAAAAAAAGTCTCTAGGTGAGGACTCTTCTTCACAAAGTAAGAACACATCAAAACAAGCCTTCTACTCCAATTCAGGTAGAGGTCGTGCTCGAGGCCAAGGTGGTGCCTGACAAGGAAGTTAAAATTCAGAACAACAACAATCCAATGATTCATAGTAGCAGCAATCATACATAGGTGGAAAAGGCTAGTCTAGAGGCAGGGGGAGCCAAAGAGGCCGCGGTGGTTGGAAAATAAATCAGAGTGCAAATAACATAGAGTGGTATTATTGTAGCAAACCATTACACATGGCAAAGGATTGCTATGAAAAGCATAATGACATTAAAAGTGGAAAGTTGCAAGCAAGGCAACTATGCATCATCTAGTAAATAGGGTGGTGATGAGACAGAAATGAGCAGCTATTTGTGATGCAGCACATGTCAATTCCATAACAAGGGATGTGCCAGGATCTCAAGATATATGGTATGTGGATTCTGGCGCCTCTAACCACATGACCAGTCATGCTGAGTGGTTTAGAGACATATAAAAAATGGAAAAACTAGGCTATGTAGAAACACGCATGATATTGCGCATCCCATTGCGTATGTTGGTAAAGTGTCATTGTCTATGCAGGATGGCAAAATGAAGTACTTGGTAGTTGTACTTCATGTTCCAAATATTACAAAGAACTTGGTTTCTGTTGGACAGATGGTTGAGCAAGGTTTGCAAGTGAGGTTTAATCCTCAAGAATGTTTTGTGTGTGAAAGACTTCAAAAATCAGTGTCGCGTTGCAAATGGTAATAAAAATGGCAATATGTTTACTTTGGATGTAAACATACCTGAAGTTAAGGCACCCATGTTTACACATGGAATAGGTGTTATTGCACATATTGACATATGGCAGAAGCACATTGGTCATATGAATATACATCGATTGAAGTCTATGTAGGCCCAAAATATTGTTGCGAGTTTGCCAAAGTTTAAGGTTAATGGTATGCATAAAGTATGTGAAGCACGTCGGGTTGGTATAAGCAGGCCAAACATGCTTTCCCACAAGAAAAGCATGTTAGTGCAAGGCCATTAGATGTTATACATTCAGATGTATGGGAACCGACAAAGACTGCAACAATTGCAGGTTGCAGGTATTATATTACATTCATTGATGTGACCACACTAGAAAAGTGTGGGTTTACTTCACGAAGAAGAAAAGCGAGGTATTTGCTCACTTTCAGAGATTTAAAGCCTTGGTCGAGAAGGAAAAAGGCATGCAAATAAAATGCCTTAGATCAGATGGTGGGGGAGAATATTTATCCAATGAGTTCAACGATTTCCTAAGAAAGCAGGGAATCAAGAGATAATTTACATGCAGGTACACTCCACAACATAATGTTGTTGTAGAAAGAAAAAACAAGCACATTGCAGAAGTGACATGTGTCTTGATGCCTAAAAAGAATATGCCAATTATATTTGGTAGAAGAGCAGAAGCAACTACTGTGTACATTATGAACATGACACCCATTGCAGCACAGTTGTTCATGGTATGGCACCTAAACAGAAGTTTATAGGCGTAAGACCAAATGTGTCTCACTTGAAAGTATTTTGGGTGTATTGCATATGTACATTTTCTTGATGAAGCAAGAACAAAGTTGGATCCAAAGGCAGATAAGTGCATCTTTATTAGTTACGCTATGGAGCAAAAAGGTTATAGATGTTATAACCCTACCACTCATGAGATGTAAGCAGAGATATTGTCTTTGATGAGATGAATAGTTGGTATACACCAGTAGTGAAGGCAACAGAAGATGTAGATGTAAGAAGTGTTGATGTTGCACCACATGTAGAGCAAAAATCACAGGTGCTTAGTGTGCTTGGAGAGTCCTCTAGCAATGGATCCAATGTTAGCCCATGGTCAGCCCATGGTCAGGTAGGTTGAGGACAGATGTATGTACACATGTATCATGCAAAGGGAAGGACAAGGTAGATCAACCTTGTGTGCTTGATCTGTCAGCATGTCACTCATATGTGGATGGTGACTTTAGTGGCTCTAAGCAGAGCCTTGACAAGGAGCTTGGCATTCCGTTTGTGTTACTCTTGGTGTAAGGAGAACCAAGGCTATTTTGAGGACACCCGGCTGTGATCCAGGTGTACACAGGTCAACGAGGATTAGGTACCATGTTGATAGGTTGAGATATGATGGATATACAGCCCATCATTATGCTTGCATGGTTAAAGCAATTTTGAAAATTGAGCCCACTTGTTTTGAGAAGGCACTTGAAATAAAAACTAGGAAGATGCCATGAATGAGGAGATGGCAGCATTGGATGCAAATGCAACATGGGAGTTAGTTCGTTTGCCTAAGGAAAAGAAGGTAAGTGGGTGTATAAAGTCAAGCATAACGCTTATGGTTTAGTGAGCAGGTATAAGGCAAGATTGGTTGCCAAAGACTATGCGCAGACTTATGGCATTGACTATGAAGAGACATTCAACCCAGTTGCAAGAATGGCAATCGTGAGAGCTGTCATTGCTATGGCTATAGCAAAGGGTTGGTCTTTACATCAATGGATGTAAAGTACAGGGGTGTTGTTATGGCAACTTGTGAGGTAGCATGGTTTAAGAAGCTACTTGTTGATATGAGTGAGCCCATGGATAGGGTAGTTTTCATTTATTGTGACAACATGAGTAGCATGTAGTTAACCATGTAGTTGACCAGTAACCAAGTATACCATGCTAGAATGAAGCACATTGAGGTACGCTATCACCTTGTGATGAGGAAGAAGGTTATAGAAGTGATGTAGATCTAGTATTTGTCAGCACAGAGGATCAAGTGGCTGACATCTTCACAAAGGCATTGGGCACAAAGAAGCTCCAGAGGTTTATAAGCTTACTTAGAGTGCAGTGTGTGGAGTTGAGCTCGAGGGGGAGTGTTAAGATATCCAGCTCAACTAGTACTACGGGCGGACATTGATGACCCGCGTGGGTGATAGCTTCTGTACTTATGCCAATGGCATAGTTGGTGAGATTATGGTTGATATGTTGCCACTGGATGATAGACAATCACTTTGGACTACTAAAGTTTTGGCATAGTTATTGCACCGGCTCATATAGTTGGGTTCACACTATAGAGCGACCATTTGTATGTTATTGGTAGGAGAGTACCTTCCCTTTATGTATGTACTCTTGTCTTTTAGTTATATGATAGTAGAGAAAAGAAGAAGATAGAAGAAAAATCAGCCATCCATCATTCTCTTGTGTCTTGCACTCTCTTGTGTGTGTGTGTGTGTGTGTGTGTGTGTGTGTTTGTTTGCAAGGAACTCAATCTCTCCCTCTCCCCCACATTCTCTTTTAACATTTACATGCCCTTATATCCCTTTCAGTGGGTGAAACTCTCCCATCCACAAATTTGCATGCCCCAATATTCCTTGCCCTTGTGTCCCAGCGAGGGAGCCGTCACCGTTCCTAAAAAAGCCCACATTTACATGCCCCAACATTCCTTGCCCTTGTGTCTTGACGAGGGGGTTGTCATCATTTCCAAAAGTCTTCATTTTTGCACTATCCAAAGCACTATCCAATCTCCAATGCACCCCTTCTCCAAGCAACTCCTACATGGCCCCCAATGTGTGTGCGGCCATAGCTCTCATCAAATAGCACATTGCCAGGGAGGGCCACATTTCGAGCTTGCATGTATCTTGGAGGATCCCGTGCTTTTCCCAACGCAAATCACAACATGGCCACGATCATTTTTTATACAGCTGCATCCTAAGTGCTGCTTCTATAACTGAGCATCGTAATCCCCCACTTGTCTCCCAACATGGCCACGATCATTTTTTATACAGTTGCTAAGGCATCCTAAGCACTACTCCCAACTAAGCATCATAATCCCCCATTTGTCTCCCACGCTTCTTTTATGCTTTTCCCAAAAGAGGGAGGGACCTAGTAGCTCAAGCACATATCTCAAAGGGAAGAGAAGCCTATCCCCAATTGTCTTCAATATGGCTCCCAAAATAATATGCTAGTTTTTAAGGTTTTTTAGTGGGTAGCCTTGCACAATAAGTCCCACAGTACCTGGACCCCTACATGGGATACTTGGTCACTGTCACGACTAGATAAGGGTCTCCTTGGGTAATTGCCTTAAAGGAGTGGAAATAAGCAGATATTTATCTATTGAAACTAGTGACAAAAGCATTTGGCCTTTCAAGTTAACGGCCTAGTTGACCCCGGCTCGAAAAACAAAACACAAAATGGCTCCTGAAACAAGGTCCATCATCTCAACTAGCCTCTAAAAGAAGGTCCATCATATCTTCTCTAAAGTGTCTCTTGGCTAGCCTCTCAACCAGTAGCTACTACTATCAAGAAAATTTGTGGCTCTCTACTAGGAGAAAGGGAGGGGGGGCTGCTTTCTCTTCTTCTACCTCACCAATGACTATTTTCACAACTAGCATAATCCACATGGCTCCAACTCAAATTTATATGTGTTGTGTCCAAAGGAGGAGGGTCCTAAAAACTCAAGCACACCTACCAAAGGAGGGGAAGGGGGGCATCTCTCAAGCACCTCACATGGCTCAACTCTAATTTACATGCCTCCTAACTCTATAAGCAATGTGTTGTGTCCAAAGGAGGAGGGTCTTAAAAACTCAAGCACACCTCCCAAAGGAGGGGAAGGGGGGGCATATCTCAAGCACCTCACACCTAGGTCTCCATGAGCCTAGGATACACACTTCCAATACACAAAGCATGGTTACTAGTGTCTTCTGTGCGGCTCCAAGCAGATTGGGACCCCCTGACTATTAAGCAAGAATGTAAAAAAATGGCACCCAATCAAACACCCTAAATTCATCTCCCATGGGCTCCTACAAATGCCTTCTAGGGTGAACCTCTTCTTGCATCTCTTTTGAGCTAGCAGCACTCTCTTATGGCTAGGAGCCATGTATCCCATATAGTAGCACGCCCACCACTCAAAACAAGCCTTCACATCACCATGCCTCTCCCTAGGCTACTCGACTCTCAAGAGAATTCTACTACATAGCCCCCAATATCCATCTTACACGGCTCTCAAAGATAGGAGATTTGTCTTCCCAGTCGTCACATCAATGAGACAAGGCCACAACCCCTCTTCTACAATTCATGTGGCCATAATCCCTCTTCTACAATCCATTTGGTCATTTTGATATGAGAAGTGACCACCATTCAAGAAATAAAAATATACGTGTCCCATATGTCATCTACGTAGCTCCCGAGCATTATTCCCACATCACGCACCTAAATCTCCTTTTAAAAAAAGAACCAGGATAAAATAAAAGGAAAAAAGCAATAAAAATAAAAAAAGAACAAAAAACATAAAAATGATGAATAAACAAAAAAAAAGAAAATTAAAATTTCAAAAGATGAAAAAAGAAGCGTCTCTAGCCCACTATGTCCATCCATAGGGGTGCTTGCCTCAAAATTGGCTCGCTCATTATATTCACACACATTGCCACCCATTAACACATTGGTAGGGTGCTGAACACACTACCACACCTATCAATACCCTACAACACTGCATCTCCAAATTTGACATTAAACTCTAGGCTTCTCAGTGACTAAGTTAACAAATGAATGAAACCATTGACTTTCTTCATATAACTCCTTGACATCCACCGTTACAAACATGATAAAATTGACTTATTTACTCCAAATTTCATTTCTCACCTAAGAGGAATGAGTGACAAGAGGGATGCTCATTTCCTAACTCATTTAAATGTGTTTTACATTCTTAGCTAGTTTCCTCGTTATACTAAGATATGTAGACAACTTTTAGTAGACACTTACAATATGGTAAATGTGCTTTTACAATATAATGATGACATTGTGGATGCTATAACTATGCCATAACTCTAGTACTTCAAAGTGGTTGGCGAATAGCCTATCATCCATTGGCATCATATCAACCACAATCTCACCAACCATGCTACTAGCATATAAGTGCAGATGCTATCACCCATGCAGGTCATCAATGTCCACAGCACTAGTTGAGCTCGATATCTCAACACTCTCCCTCGAGCTCAACTCCACATACACACTACACTCTAAGTAAGCTCCTAAATGTGTGGAGCTTCTTTGCACCCAATGCCTTCGTGAAGATGTCAACCACCCGATCCTTTGTGTTGTCATATGCCAGATGTACTGGGTGGTGTGGTGGAAGGCTTTATAGGAGGTCCAAAAGGCTGTCTCGAATATATCTTTAAAGATGAGTAGCCGCCAGCCATACATTGTACTCGCTTGGTAGTAGCCAAGTGCTTGTTGAAGTGTTGGGCCTTTGTTGATGTCAAAGGTGAGGCCTTGGGACCTTTGTTAGAATAGTCCCAGTCCTGGAAATTCCATCAGAAGGGGATTAATGAGGCAAAAGAAGCAAATGGTGATGTTTATGATGTCAAAGTCGGGTGCTTGACTTCATTGTCGATTTCTAGGACAAAACTATGATCAGGGATGGGGATATGCTATAACCACATTGGCTAACATTACTCCGAACGTGTGGCAACACTTTTTGAGCCATAGTTTTTGTATCACGCAAAGCACTTCACGTAAATAATTATGGGAAATCTTTGAGCTCATGACTTGTGTAATGCCAAAAGATAGTCGAAACCTAGCTTAGGGTGTGATTTTTTTGAAAGATTTCGACAAGAAATGGCGAGCTTTTAGATTTCTAATTTTTTTCCATAATTTAGAGAATTTCTTATTCTCTCTCCTCTCTCAAACCTGATCTCTCTAACCTCCTTCATACCTAATCTCTCTCTCTCTCTCTCTCTCTCTCTCTCTCTCTCTCTCACACACACACACACACACACACACAATACAAGACACATATATACACAAGTCACCATTACATTACAAAAAATTATCTATTACAAAATTTCATGATTCAAACTTAAAAAATTAGGCTTAGAAGGCCTAAATATAGTAAAAATGATTATAAACATGAGCATCAAGAGCACTTAGAAGATAGCACTGGCGATTGCTTTTGAGGGCTTCCTGTACCTTTTTTTAACACACATGCACAAAGTCATCATTGTATTTCAAATTATTTTTCAAGTGTATAACTTCAAAATTTTATCATAAATAGACTCAAAAGGCCCAAATATGGTAAAAATTTATTGTAAACTTGGATATCTTTTGATGAGTTTTATGGATTTCTAGTATTGAAAAAAAAGTATAAGAAGCCCTCAAAAGTTTTTTTACAATCATTTTTTCAAGTGCATAATTTCATACTTTTGACATCATAAATAATGAACCCAAAAGGCCCAAATATAATAAAAACAATGGTAAACTTGGGTACCTTTTGATGAATTTTATGAATTTCACATATTGAAAAAAAAAATATGGGAAGCCCTTAAAAGCTAGCTTCCCATACTTTTTTTTTCAATATTTGAAATTCATAAAACTCATCAAAAAGTACCCAAGTTTACAGTCGTTTTTTCCATATTTAGGCCCTTTGAGTCCATTTATGATGTCAAAAGTCTAAAATTTTACACTTGACAAAAAGTTGGTAATATAATGATGACTTATATGTGTATGTGTGCTCTATGAGTTCTTCTTTTAAAAAAAGGTCAAGGCTTTTCAACCCTTGTTTCTTTAATATTTGAGATCATGAAACTTATTGAAACATACTACTCATTTGTTATGTTAAAAGTCTAAAATTATACACAAGGAAATATATATATATATATATATAATATTGACGTGTGTGTGTGTGTGTGTGTGTGTGTGTGTGATGAGACAAGCTAGTCTCAGCATAGACTTAGGTGGGGATGGGATATTGTGGCCCTCAAACATCTTTTTGAGGTCCCTAGGCATCTTTTTGAGCACATTCAGTTCGGCCAAGGCTTTGTGTAGTGCGAGATTTGAATAATAAAAGATATGGAAGCTCCCACCATGCAAAGATTTATCGCAACTTATTGCAATCCAACATGCATGTACTATGGTGTGTGATTTAGAGAGAGAGAGAGAGAGGGGGGGGGAGAATAATCGATTATAAACCCCACCATAACCTAGTGAGACAATGTCTTAAAAAAAAAACTATTAATTCAAAAGCTCGTGGGATACTCTTGGAAGGTCGCCAAGGAAAGCTGGCAAAAAAAATCCCCCTTAGCTTACAACTTGTCTAATGCTAGTAAGTAGTATATACTTAGACTAAGAAATTAGCCTAGACTAGCTTTTGGGTCCCATGACATTACTTGGGCGCCCGGGCATTGTAAATATGAGTCTAGTAAGCCTAGACTAGCTTTTGGGTCCCATGACATTACTTGGGCGCCCGGGCATTGTAAGACATTTTGACTAATGAGAGAGGACACAATCCCATTCTCACAAATGAGTTTAAGTCTTTCTCACTCTTGTGATTGAAGCTTCCTCTCTTCTCTTTGATGCATGCTTGCTTGAGGATTGTGTGTGTGAGTGATAGTGTGATGATGCTAGCCCTCTCTCCTTCTCTCCCATCTCCTCTCCTTCTCTCCTCTTAACTCCCATGCTCTCACTCACCAAGGCATCAAGGTAGAGGTTGAGCTTTCCATATCTCTCTCCCTCTTTGCTCCCCACCCATTTGCAAGGCTTCCTTATGGTGACAATGAGGAAGGCAAGATCCCAAATCAATAAACACTATGTCACTAACACTAAGGTTAATGCTAAAGATTTTCCCTTCTAGGTCTTATGTCTCATCGACAATTTCCCCTCTTGCTTTGGTAATAGTGTCATAGTTTGATTTGTTGTGTTTTAGTGCCTTTAGAATCATACATAAATTAAGAACTATTTTCAAAAGAAGTACTATTAATGTTTCACATTATACTAATTTTTACTAATGTTTCACATTATACTAATGTTACATGGAAATGTCAAGGATTGGAGCATTTCATTTATATTTTAAAGCTTATTATAGAGAGATCATTGGGAATACTAGTCTTTTGCCAATGTTCAATCTGAAAATGAAATTTGGTGGCTTGTAGCATTTGAGGTTCCAAAAGAGGATCATGAGATCCTAGGACCTAAAGACGCTTTTCATTCTAACAGAGATTCCTATTGTTGTTCAACATAAAAAAGAAGGTGAAATTCTACATGTGGATGGTTTTGGAGACTACTCAGTGGAATGTCATCTTGCAAGCGATCTGAAGACACTATAGTGCATATTTGGTGTCTCGAATGCCGTAAATGCAAAGTTCGCTTGTTTGTATTGCATGCGCTCAAGGAAAAAGGAATGGAAAAAAGGCATCGAATATGTATATTGGGAAGGATGGTGCACCGACTCGTGATCAATTCATATGGGATGGGAGAATAATGGTTAGGGTGGATCCAAAGTGGGATCCTATACTTGACATTCCTTTAATACGAGTTCATCCTTATACACTACATGTCATCTGCAGAATTGTGAAAAAATTCATCCTCTGACATCAGTTGCATATAAGATGCAACTGATGTCAGAGGCCCAAGCACTATGTAAGAGAGTGGAGGAGGTTCTTTCATGTGTGCGTCTACACAAAGGGAAAGTGGAAATCATGAAAGATGAGAGAGGTCATGTGCAAGTGGAAATGTGCCGTGCAAACCAAGTATTGGTGGAACCAAGGCTATAAATTTTTTGTTACCAATTAATGTGAAAACCTTGTTAATGGGTTTTCTTTGTTTAGCAATTTTCATTTGTGTGCAATTTCTTATTTTATGTTAAAACTTTGTACTTCATTCATTTTTACAAAAAAAAAAATCTAAAAACCTGATCTTAATTTTTATAATTAATACCAAATTTGGTGCACTCATGCCTGATTTTAGAAATTCCCAAAATTGGGTACATTTATGCTTGATTCATTCGACAAAGCCTTATGCCCAAACAGTCTTGCATCGACATTGTCACCCAAGTGTTGACCAACTATGAACCTCATTACATGTGGGCATCCATCATGGCCACTCAATCCTAAATAGGTTAACAAAGGAGCAGTTAGTCCACCATGCTAAACCATGCTAACACTAGTCTTGTAAAGAAAATGCAACCTATGTGGTTTGGGGAAAAAATAAAGGAAAGGCCATTTATGTGGTTTGGGAAAAAGAATTTCTCTTTTAGTATATTGTTTATAAAAGATGTCTACTAGTTAAAAACATATAAAGTGTCAAAAAAGCAACATAGGCTTCCATGGTTGTCATTTAGCTGCTTTTTGAAAATAGAATCTAATTTACAAAAGGTGTGTGTGTGTGTGTGTGTGTGTGTGTGTGTGTGTGTGTGTGTGTACATATATATCTATATGTATATGTATGTATGTATATATTCATATATACATACATATATATATGTGTGTGTGTGTAAGCCTTGCATCGACATTGTCACCGAAGTGTTGACCAACTATGAACCTCATTACATGTGGGCATCCATCATGGCCACTCAATCCCAAATAGGTTAACAAA